>NC_136959.1:60554036-60764036 GCF_032717465.1 Coenobita brevimanus | reverse complement strand
GGACAAAGAGGAAAGGAAAGGAATGAAAAGAAGTGGGAAGCGGGGAGAGGTTTGCGAGAATGGAAGGTGAGAAAGAGGAGACTTTTGGATGCTTGGAATAATATGGGGTGAAAAGGGATGGGGAGACTGACAGAGAAGAGGGAGTGTATTTAAGAATGGAGAGGACAAGACGAATGAGAAAGAGAGACCTAGGGCCACAGGAGAAAGGGGAGACGTCAATATGTTAGGAAAGATAGAGAAAGGAAGGAAGAATGGATCGAGAGTGGTGTGTAATAGATCGTGGAAGGGGAGGAAGATGGGAGATATGGGGTGGAGAGAATTGGAGCTATGGGAGAAAGGGGAGAACTGAAGGGATAAGTTTGAAAAGAAGATAATTACTGGGTTCAGGAAAGATAGAGAAGCAGATAGGAAAGGAAGGATGGGCCGAGACTAGGGAGAGGAAGAAAGGAGGGTGAGGTGTTCAAGGAAGATGAAAACCAAGAGGGGAGGAGGAGATGAGACGAGAGGGGAGAAGGAGATGAGCTGGAGGGGAGGTCAGGGTGAAGTAATTAGGGGAAACAGGAAGGGCTGTGAGAGGCGGTCAGAGTAGAGAGGGATAAGGAAGAAGAATTTGGTGGTTACGGTAGATAGATATCCAGGCAGGAACGGAAGATGAGATAGGAGAAGTAGCGCTGAAGATGAAGGAGTGGGAGGAAAGTGGAGTGGGGGGGGGGAGTACAAAAGATAGATCTGGAAGAGAGAAAACGAGAGGAAGTTGAGGATGGAAGAGCGAAACGAAGCTGGAAAGGGGAGAAAGAAAAGAAAAACTAAATCGAAAATAAAAGGGAAGTTGTGAAATTGAGATGAGACAGAAGAGGTCAAGCGAGGAGATGGGGATCGTAAAGGAATAATTCATAGCTTGAGAATAGTAGGAAGCAAAGATAAGAGAGGACAAGGTACCTAACGAGGTGAAAGACGCAACAGAATAGGTGATAGTGACTAGCAGGTAAGAAGTTGATTGATAGAGACTAAGAGGGATGAAGGTAAGATGAAGATATAAGAAAGTAGGAGCAGAAGGGAATTGGTTTTTAGAAACCAACAGGGAAGAAGTAAAATTTAGGTGAAGGAGAAGGTACGTAACGAGAAGAAAGATGGAAAAAAAAAATGATAGACCGAATACATAGGAAGGACGAAAGAAGGATAAGAAAGGGAAGACGGTAAATGAAGGAAAAAGTAGAAGCAAAAGAATGTTACAAATCGAGACTATGGGAACGAAAGGTAGGAAGGGAAATGTAAAAAAAAAAAAAGAAGGAATATAAAAGTAAGAGATAAGCTGAGAATAGCAGGGAAAAAATAAAAATAGGTTGTGGAGAGTTACAAAGCGAGGGGAGAGTTGGAAGCAGCAGAGGGGAGGCTGTGATGGAGAGAGAGAGAGAGAGAGAGAGAGAGAGAGAGAGAGAGAGAGAGAGAGAGAGATGAGGCTGGAACTGGCAGTATATTCTTAAACTATCTTTAGCGTATGTTATCGTGTTTTTATTGCATTTTTTAAAACTAAGTAAAGTTACAACCCACTTCACAACCACTCTTAGAATAAATGTTGATGAGAGTAAATATAACAAGGCAAAATTATGTCTTAAATTATTCTTACACAGTCTTAGAAATTGGTTAAGATCTTTTATGAATGGCTGGTTAAGATCTTTTGTGAATGTCTGTCTTGTACTGGGTGGGGCAGGAGGCGTGGTTGTCTTGCCTTGCGCTTCATCCGGCCCCTACGACCTAACCCCCCCCCCCTCTCTCTCTCTCTCTCTCTCTCTCTCTCTTGTTGATCTCCATGCAGTGGCTGAAAAAGTGATGTTGAAATAGGAGAAATAAATTGGCCTAATATTTCTTTGCTGCTGTTTTGGCCCGACTTTGACGCTGTGTGGAAAACAAAAAAAAAGTGCCAAAAATGTCTCTTAACAAAATAAACATGATTTGGATATAAATTTTCTGTTTGGACGGTTCACAGTACTGGGAAATTAGGACACGCTGTTATGTTATTTTCTGGTTTTAGAGAGGACACCCTGCAAAAGTCAGACCATTAAAGAAACAGTACTCGAGATAAATTTCCACTCAGCCTGCACCACACATGCCTCCTGTGGTTGATTTGATAGCCAGTTGTGTTCAAAGGAGACTAAGCATTATCTTGTATGTGTGTGTGTGTGTGTGTTTTAGTGGTTAATGGGAAGTGTGGAGCCGCAGTGATGATAAACTTTGCTCATGTAATAATGATGTGGTGAAACTCGTGCCGATTGTGGTGAGTGGTGAAAATGTTGTGATGAGAGGTGGAAATGTTGGTCGTTGTGGTGATGATAGGTGAAAATGTTAGATGTCGTGGTGATGAGGGGGAAAAGTTGGCCATTGTGGCGATGAGTTGTTATAATGTTGGTCGTTGTGGTGTTGAGAGGTGAAAATGTTGGTCGTTGTGGTGATTGGATTGTGGTGTGTGTGATGGGGGTCCTCAAGCAGATCGTGACTTGGGTGTTCCTGATGTCAAGGTCCTGCCACTCATCCTCAACACTGATCCTACTCATTCGTCTTTGCCAGTTACCCTTTCATTCATCCTCAAGACTCATCCTCACTACTCAAACCACTCGTCGTTATCAGTCGTCCTTACCACTTTTCCTCCTTCACCACTCATTCCTTCTCACCACTCATCCTCACACACCACTTCCCATTCTTTTCGCAATCACTGTTTTACTTCCATCTCAATGCTCCCCTCACCACATTTTTTACCACCTACCCTCACCACATCTTTCTACCCCTTCCCCTCGCCTCATTTTTTCTATCTCCTCCCATCACCACAGTTTTCTCTCCTCCCCTCACCACATTTTTCTACCACCTCCCCTCAGCACATCTTACTACCCCTTCCCCTCACCTCATTTTTTCTACCCTCTCCCATCACCACAGTTTTCTCTCCTCTCCTCACCACATTTTCTCTCCTCCCTCACCACATTTTGTCTATCACCACAATTTTCTTCCTCATCCCCACACCACACTTCTATCTCCATCCCTTACCACACCTTTCCACCTCCAATTCATCAGTCTTATTTTTCCATTTCTCCCCTCACCACACTTGACCACAGTTGATGTTATATTTCTCTCGGCTTCCCCTCTTCGCCCTCCATCTCCTTCCTGTCCCCTAACCACCACTTTTTTTTCTTCTGCCTCCCCTCTTTGTCTTAAACCCCTCTTTGAACCTCAGTGAACCTACTTCATTACCCCTCAGTCACACCCAAGCTACACCACTTACTCCCCTCCTCTCTCTCATTTCACCATTCCCTCTCAGCAGTTTCTGTGAAGACTCTTACTACACATTTCATCAACATCACTCCTTCAGCTGGTATCCCTTACCAGTCATCTCCCTTCCTGTTGCCTGCCTTCCTGGCCCCTTTCTCTCATCTCACCATCATCACTCTCCTTACCATTCCTTCCTTCACCACTCATTCTCAGCATTACCTCCACTTGCCTGTGGCTCAATTTCCCGAGAATTTTATCATTAAGGAAGAATTTTAATTTTCCACTGCCTAGATTTTTTCAGTTTTATATTGTTCGTTTTCACTTTCCTTTAAACTCCTCTTCCCTCACTCCCAACATTTCACTGTCAAATTCCCCTCTTTTCCCTCTCCCTTTACATGTGCTATCCTTGTCTTATTGTATATTTTAGTGCAACCCCCGTGGACAGGAGCTGCAGGGTGTGGGTCAACCGGCCTAATGTAGTTATGTAGCTATGTTTTTATATTCCCAGACATCTTCCCTCACCCTTTTTCCTTGTTATCTTGCGCATGTTTCCCCATTTATCCTCGCCCTTATTTATTTTGTCGTTTTTACTGTCGTATTTTTTACTGTCGTATTTTATCTCGTAACTCCTCACTTTCGTTCCCCTCTCTCGTCCCTTCATCCTCTTCCACTTACTTATACCTTTCTTTTCTGTTATAAACTAAACCCTTCATTTTGCATTCCTTCAACTAATTCTTTTTCCTTTCCTCCTCCTCCCCCTTACCTACCCTTTCATATTCTGACCCTAGCTTTTCAGTCTCTACTCATTCACCCTCTCTTCTCCCTTTTCCCTCCCCCTCATCGTTCCTTTTCCCCTCTCCCCCTCCCTCTGCCATGCTCCTTACCCCCTACAGTCTTCCCTCTCGCCAACACACATACAGAAATACCTCAGTTTTTAGCCACCTCGTTTTTACTGTCGATTTCTCCCCCTCATGAACTTGTTACTGCCTGGTTTTATTTTCCTAGCCAGCTGTGGTAAAGATGGCCACTTTTTTGTTTGGGAGGGGGGGGATATTTTTTTTCCATTGTGAGTCTTGGTAACAAAGGTTTAGGTAAGTTTTAGTCTGTTTTGATAATGTCGGTCGCCAGTGTGGTAGAACAAGATGGCGGGTGAATGGCTAATGGAAGGTGAGTAAAGGTGGAGTAGTTATTTTGAGTGGAGAAGTAAATATAGGGAGGAATTGTTGATGGAAGGTAGAGATGAAGTTACTTTTATTTATTTATTATTTAATTAGAGGAGTAGAGGATACAACACTGTCTTTGAATAAATTATTTGGACGCCGAGCCATCTCGTGTAATGTAGAATCTTACTGTGTCTGCAAAGAATTGGTGAATAGTTCTTGATTTATATAGTGCGAAGTTACGTAATATTTTCCTAGAGTAAAATTTAACCTAACTGTATTGCACTAATCTCTAGCAGGTCATCGACACACTTGCAATAGAAAGGTTTATTTAGGATGTGAGTGGAATTTGGGTTTATTACAGCCTTTTCATACCCGGTTAGCGGACATCTTGAGTATTAGGTATTGTGGTCGTAACCGGTACTCATTCAGTGTGGGCAGGATGTGTAGATTTTAGAGATAGCCGTGTTCGTGTCCCTCATCACTGGCCCTAACTCAAAAGGCTGATTATACTGATGGCGCTATTGCTGTCGTTTGCTTTTTGTCCGCTCGATGCTCCTCCGCCACTCGGGTTATCGCTTATTATTTCGGTGGTGGCAGAAATTTATCATACCTATTGGATTGTGGGATCCAAGGAGGGCCGAAAGTGTTTTGTCATCATAATAAACATAATAAAACGTGTTTAATTTGTCGTGATGTGTTTCCGTGTTTTTCTTTTTATTCTGTTTTGTTTTATTCTTATTCCTGTTCCATTCCATTCTTTATGATTTAGAACTTCAGGTTTCATTCTTTTAAGATGGTTTAAGTTAATATTCCTGATCTTTCCTGTAACAGTATTTTCTCTGACTTGGATAGATGCTTGAAGTGTCATTCTTGCCGTTATCATTCCCAACCATTTCCCCATCATTCCTTGTGATCTGTATAATTCTTGTCCTGTTGGATATATTCCTACTTGTATCATTCCCTCCTCCGTGTGTATAATTTTTGACCTTTTCTGTATCAACTCCTGACATGTATCTTTCCCTCTAACTTGTATCATTCTTGCCTTGTCCTGTATCATTCCATTTGTCATTCCTCCTCCTCCATGATGTTCAGTTCCTGTGGTGTTGTGTCTAATCTAAACTTGGTGTTGCTGTGCCAGGCCTCTCCTTCAACTCATCCTGACTACGCTCGTTTCTGTCATGCTTCACCTCCGCTCGGTCTTACTTCCCATGATGCCTCTTCCTCCTGCCCTCCCTCCTTCACGTCTCTTCTTCCCTTCCTCCTTCCTTCATGTTTCTTCTCTCCTCCCCATACCTCTCTCACCTCCATCCTGATTCTGTTCATTTCTGTCGTGCGTCACATGTTCTTAGACTCACATCTCATGATTCTTCTTCCCTCCGTCTCCATGTCTCGTCTTTTTCCTCCCTCCCTCCATTTCTCTCCCTTCCGCCTTAAATCTCCCTTCTTCAGGTCAATCCAAACTGTTCGTTTCTGTCCTACTTTACCTTCATTTAGTCTGACATCTCATTTCTCCTCTTAACTCCCCCCCACCATCTCGTCTGTCTTCCTCCCCTCGCATCTCCCTCCTTTTGTCCCTCCATCCTCATCTCTCCCTCCTTCCTAACATCACACGTCCTCCTCATTTCCCCCCTCTCTACCCACCTCTCCCTCCCTCATCTTACACATTCCCCAGATCTCTCATCATTATCTCGCTCCTCCTCATCTCTCTCCTGCATCTCCGCCTCCCTGCTCAGTTTGCTCCTCCTCCTACCCTCCTTCCATCAAACTTCCGCCGCATCCCCTCCCTCAACATTCACAAGAGGAGATTGGACGAGATTGCAGTTTGTGGCCTCGAATAATCTTGCTAACGCCTTCTGATTTTGATGATAACGTCTTTGAGCAACCCCTTCACTATGAGGACGTCTTATTTCCATCCTGAGACATTTTTGTTTATTTACTAATATATATATATATATATATATATATATACACACACACACACATATATATATATATATATATATATATATATATATATATATATATATATATATACACACACACATATATATATATATATATATATATATATATATATATATATACACACACACACAGTTATTACTACCACCACACGGCTTCTATTTAACTTATCCTGTTCCTTCCCTTGTGACATACATAATTTTTTGCTCTTTCAGTCTTGGAACCCATTTATTTATCATTATTTATATTCTGTTGTTATTTAATTTTTCAGTCCCACGTTATGAAATTGAAAATGGGTAACCCTCTCACAGCCTATGACCTACGAATCCCGGCCATTTTATTCATCCTAATGGAATCCATTGTAGTGAAAGAAAAATAAAGTTAACCCTCTGAAAGTCTGTCGTGGCTGAGTAAAATCGTCTGGTGATTATGGGATAGAAGTGATGACGATACAGTAGGTTAGTTTTCTCTTGATGCCTCCAGACGATTTTATTCAGCTGAGGGGGGGGATCTCCCATCGTTCGAGAAGTCTCCAAAATGAATACAGCTTGGCGATAGGAGGATCAAAGTGAATAATGGGGTTGAAGTGATGCCGATGCGTTAGTTTAGTTTTCTCTTGATGCGTCCAGATGATTTTATTCAGCTTAGGGGGAATCTCTCGTTCTCTCTCGGAAGTAAATAAAAAAAAATGTCGCCTGGGGATAGGATGAAAATGAATAATGCCGTGCGTCATCGGATTGAAGTTATTGATGACGTCTGGCCAGGTTAATGGAGAGAGAGGCGCTGCATCCATCAGCTGTGACGAGCGGCCGTTTGTGTAATTGTCCTTGTTAATTGTCCATCACCGTATTTGTCTCTGCATCCAGACATTCATCCGGATTTGGCCATTTGGTGTTTGTGATTTGTTTCAGTTGTAGAGATTTAGCAAGCGGTAGTTTTAGTCAGGATCAACAACGGTATGGATAGTCATTTTTTTTTTTTTTTTCATAATGGTAAACCTGCACCAGGAGTAAGCTTTAGGCAAAATAGGGGAGGGGGCCTGAGATTGGGGTTTACGTAAAGGTGAAATGATGACGACACTGCCTTGTTGCCTTCCTATATAATCACATAGCGTTGTTGTCAATTGTGGCACTCGTTACCTGTGTTGTTGTTGTTGTTACTTTGTTCATTGAGCACCTGTCATTCATGCCATATAATAATGTCATCATCGAGTAGACAGTAGGAGGTCGTAAGTAGATAGATTGATGGATAGATAGACGAATAAATGGAACCAGGAATTCGAGGGCTTGAATGATGAATGAATGGAAGCGTGGTCCATTGAATTGGGCAAATTTTGGCTATCTAGACGTTGCTACTCCTCACCCTGCCCTAGGGTGGGTGGGAAAGGAGGTCCGGATGATGATGATGATAAGTTGAGAGATATATTGATATCACAATGAATTTTTTTTTTTATCTCACCCATTCTTGAGTAAGGAAAAAATATCGAGGTGTTGATGATGATGACGACCGTAAGAATACGTGATCAGGCTTTAATCCTTTTCAACTATCCAGTGGCAGTCAGATTGGAGGACTGACAAAAGTTGGCATCCGGCAGTTTGCTTTCTCATCAGCAATACACCCTGCGGTAGACGGATGGGCATCAGGCCCCGGACATGCTGAGAGCAGCCTTCCTGATGGCCCACCGGAACTGTTTGAAGGTAGGACGGTGTTCAGGCGGACCCATAGCTCGGGCAGAGAGGTCCTTGAGATGCAGGGAAGACCGTGGCAGGTGGGGTAAGAGGCAAGTGACTAAGTAACCGAAGGAGTACATGTCCGTCTTTTCAGAGGAAGGTACTTCTCCCCTCACCCAGTCGGGATCATAAAATGGTTTCGGTTTCCTTGTTGGAGGGCGTAGTCTTGGTGGGAGTTGCATTTTTTGCAGTCTTTTAAGGCGGCGTCTTTCGAAAGGCAAGAACCCTTGCCTGGACATCCTTCCGAGATCCACCAGAGTAGTGGTTATCGTGTTGGGCGAGCCCCCTCCCACAACGATATTATCAATTTTAATATCGTTGTGAGCAAACCCGGCGGCGTGGAGTGAGACCAGCGTGCCGGCGACGGTGTGCAGTGCCCTCAACAGGCACATCTCATCCACACCACCGTCTTGACTGCACCATGATTCCAGCGTCATGGAGCCGTGTCTGGTCATGAGGATGCCAGGTGGCTGCACGCTCACGGCCAGCAGCTTGGGTATGCCATGCACTCTCTCCGCCAAGCCCAAGCCGTCAGCTTCACGTACAGTTGTGGGCAGCGCCTTGGGCCCAGTGATCGCCTTAAAACAAATTTGATACGGGACGTCCGCCAGACTCACAGCGTACACATTACCAAACGCGCCCGAACCCAGAAGGTTCTTGGAAGTGAGCTGAGGCATCAGCTGCTCGCCCACCACTACAAGGTGTCCCACCATTTGCTGTCGCCTCCCCTCCTTGACCCACTCCTTCGGTAGCTCAATGGTGTCCGGATCCTTGTGTGACCAGGCCGCTGCCAGATCATGCAGCGTCACCATCTCGATACGCCCGCACCTCGCACCCAACCGGCAGGTGAAGGTGGAGGTGGAGGTGGAGGGTCGGGCAGAGGTGCTGCCGTAAGCGGTAAAGGGGATACTCACGGAGCCGAGTGTTTTGCAAATATTAATCATTTCTTCTTGTAGTCTCTTTTTACCTCTTTCCTCTCTACACTTATTATTCACATCTCACTTTTCTGTCGTACTTTTCTCAGTTTCTCTCTCTTATTTCTGCAGACTCTATGTTTAGGTGTTCTTTTTCTCGCTACCTTCATCTCAGTTCTCATCACTCATCTTTTATGTTTATATCCCGTTTCCTCACTTTTTAAAATTTACTTCTTCTTACACATTCACCCATAATTGGCCAACGGTGTTGTAGATTTATCTTTGTTATTTAAGAATTTCCTTAGTATATATTAATTTTTCCAAGGTTTGCATTACCCATGCTTGATCAGTGATGTTATACAGTTATTTTAGGCAGTAGGTATTTTTATTCAGTTTTACTAATTATTTTTTCCCATTTGCAGGTAAGTTGGCGCAGGTCACATAATTAAGAATGATAGCAGTAAGCAGAAGAAAGGTAGCAGTAAGTAGAAGCAGGCGATCAACAGTTGAGGTAAGATTGTGTTGTAATGTGGACGTAAGAGACGGTGATGGAATGTCGACGAAAGGAGGAGGGTTTGGCTCGCCAGTGTTGAGAAGTGCGGTGCTATTTTTATGGATGGTTCTGTGTAGTTTCATGGTATTTGGTAGTGTCTGTTGTAAATGCCTTTGTCCTATTTCAGTTACTGTCATATAATTTCTCCTGTTTTATTTATTGTGTCATGTTTCAATTATTCTGTTTATTTGTCATATTTCACTCATAAAAAAGTGATCATGTAGTTAAGGCCAGATATATTCCTGACTTTATAATGCGTAAATTATTATGCATATATTTTTATTTTCTAGAATATGCGAACCTGTGTTTAGCTTCTTTTGTATCAAGGTTGCGTAGGCTAGGCGGCGTCAGCTCGATTGTGCCTCGTGACGGAGAGAGAGAGAGAGAGAGAGAGAGAGAGAGAGAGAGAGAGAGAGACGAAAGGAAATAAACGAAGAAATTAGTATGCAGGGAGTTTGTCCTGGGCGCCATCAGCTTCCGTAGCAAACATCCGTCAGGCTATACACAGGCCTTTACAGTGAGGCCTGGGTGGAGGGAGGGGGATGGTGGGGGAGCTCATGAATAATGGATGAGTTACCCCCTGTCCTTCCTCTTTTGTCCATTTTCTTTGTGGGATAACATTCATCATTCCCCTTTTTCCTTGCTATTTTTTCATCAATTTCCATATATCACACCTGTATGTTCTTTGTTTACTTTTTGCGGGGTAACATTCATCATTTTCTGTTTCTTCTTTTCCATCTTTTTCCTTACATTCACGTCTCTTAAGTCTAGTCTCTTTCCCTCCGTTTTACTCTTAATTCCTAGCTTTTACCACTGTACTTCCTCCTGACCAGTTTCTTTGGGGGTGCCATTTCCCCCCATGTTCTTTCGTCTTTTTTGTTTTCCTTCCTTAATTTAAAATAGTACCGGTATCTTGCTATATATCCTGTTACCCCTTCCCATCACATCCCGTACCTTATTTCCGATATTCTTTCTTTGGCAACATTCATTTCTTCCTGTCCCGGATTTTCCTCTTTTTCCTTCCATTCACATCCAGCCATTTCCACCTTTCCCACCTGTATTTCTAGTCACCCATTTGTCTCGCCCAACTTGCCATTTTCACCTTTCCAACTTTGTCCGGCCTTCACTATCTCCTACCTTTTCCCCCCTGCCAAAATTGAAACCCTGCTCTCCTCTTCTAGTCAGCCATTTCCACCGTATCCGCCTAACATTTCTTACCTTTTCGTTAGTCATTTGCGCCATTCCCTGCTGTTTCCCAACCAACCACTGACAACCTTACCACTTTGTCCCTTTTTCCAAGCCCTCATTTTTCTCAACCCAGCCACAAAAACCTTGTCCTTATCAGATAATCCTAGCATATAATTTTTATTTTCCTAGCCAACCAGTAAAACCTTTCTCACATTTTCATAGGAAACGTTTCCACTTCTTCCAGTCGGTGCAGCCATTCAGACTCTTTTCTTCTTCTCTTACCCAACCATTGATACCATGCCTGCTGTCTCATAGTCAGCAATTTTAAATTTTCCACGTTCCCTAGCCACATTACCAAGCAAAGCGCTCATACTGCTAAGGCCATTTTAGATTCACACATTTTTCTTGCCACCGTGCCCAGCACTCCAACTGACCTCCTTGGCAGTCGTCCCTCTCGGGGCCATCCATCCTCTCCTACAAGATGTATAACTGATATAAATATGCGAGTGACTGAGGAGCAGGAGGACCCAGGTATTTGCTCCTCCATTCCACAGGTGGCGACCGCGGAGTGAGGTATTGCATGTTTAGGTATGCAGTGGGGCAAGCAAAAGTTGTCCCTGCTTGTTTGTTTCTCTTGCTTGCATGTCCCCCCCCTTCTCCCCCTTGCCTTCTTGCTTGCCGGTGTAGGCGAAGCGATGAATATTAACACCACTTACCCCAGCCAGGTCGCCATTCCTGCCTCGCATCTGCATATTACATGCGTGTGCTGCTTCTCTCCTTTATACCTTCGTCGCCTTACTTTGACATGCCTATCTATAGCTACTTGCCTGACCTGTCCCAGCACCCCCCATCCTTCCTTTTTTCTCTCTTTTCTCTTTACCTTCCATCTTCTTGGCTTACCTCCCCTCTTTACTTCCATAATTTCTCATCATTTTTAAGTTTACTGTTTCCTTGTTTGACATCACCTTTTCTTACATATTTACCATCACTCTCTCTAATCCACTCCCATACTCCTCCCCTCCACCTCGGTCTCAGACACACTTTGTATTATCTTTTATCCATCGATTTTCCTTTATCTGAATCTCCTGTCTGCATCCCTCATTCGTCGTTAGCATTGTTTTCCCCTCTCCATCTTATCCTTTTCTCTTTTTTTTTTTTTTTTTCATACCCTTTACTTCTGGTTTTTATCATATCCTTCTCATCCCTTTTATAATTCTTGTTCTTTAGCTCTGATTTTTCCCAGCCCCTTTGCACCCCCATTCCTTCCAGACTTCCCGTGTTTCTCATTCCTTATGCTTTTCTTGATCATTATTGGTTGTCTCTTTTTTCCCATCTCGGGATTTCTTCATCTCTATTTCATCTTTCAGTCTTTAGTAATTTTTACCCTCAATCCTCCTCCTCTCCTCTCCTCTCCTTTAATCTCCTCTCCTTTCTTCTCCTCCCCCATCCCCTTTCTTCCTTCATCCCTCTTATATTTATCGCCGTTACAAATAATGCCCCTTACGTATTCATGAGCCGTCCGGGATGGCATACCCTCGAGGGAGTCCCGGGAGGAGTAAGGCTTAAAGAAGGCATTTAAAGTAAGGCTGGAAAAAGTAGGGGAGGAAATGAGAGGTTTATGGTCCCCAACACTGCGGAATTTTAAGGAGGTAGACGAGAAAAAGCAGAAAAAGAAATGAGAAACTTTAAAGGCCTTGATGTGTAGAATTTTAAGGAGTCTGATCTTAAGGAAAGCATTTAATGTTGGAAATAGTAGAAGAGGAAATGAAGGTCTTATGGGCTTTAGTTGTGAAATTTTAAGGAGGTAGACGAGAAGTAGAGTAGGAAATGAGAATTTCATGTCCATAATGCATATAATTTTAAAGATTATTAAGGAATATATATAGAATTTTTAGAAGTATAATTAATTGGCGTATTATAGTTGAGCAGGGAAAATTAGTGTGTAAAATTTGAAGGGGTAGGGCTTAAAAAAAAAAAAGGCTTTGAAAATAAGGTAGGATGAAAACGAGGGGTAACTGAGATGCCAAAAGACCATTGCAGTGTGGAATTCAGGGAGTAGGTTTTAAAGGTATAAAAGGTAAGGCAGAGAAAGTGGAAGAGACTGGAAGAGAAAATATTAAGGAGCTGAGCTTAAAGAATGCATTACACAGTTTATTGTCCTTCCTTTACTGTCCTTCCCTTACCCCTCGGCCATGCACACAAAGCGAGCATGGGACGAGTGTATGAGAGAACTTATGAATATATGAACGAGTGAGTGTATAAGCGAGTGTATGGAGTCGGTGTATGAGGCCTGAACCTGGAACACACAACCCACGCGGTGATATGTGACGTTATGGGATTTCCCTAATATTGTACAGCCCCCGTGATTCATTAATTGAGACTGTTTTTATTTATTTATTTTATTTTTTTTTTTTTGGTGGAGGGGGGAGGGTTGCAACGTGCCTGGGTGTTTGATGCGGCTTTGTATTGCTGCTGGCTGTTTTTGTTATTAATATTTTTTAGTTGTGTGTGTGTGTGTGTACAGAGAGAGAGAGAGAGAGAGAGAGAGAGAGAGAGAGAGAGAGAGAGTCCTCCTTTCTCCTCTTCCACTCTCTCCTACTATCCCTCCCCTCTCCTTTCCCCCTGCCCCCGTCCCCCTCGCCCTTCCCCTTTCTTTCTAGCTGTGATATGCAGAGAAGGACGTGGTTTGCGTACCGAGGCCACACTGACCTCGATACCAGAGAGAGAGAGAGAGAGAGAGAGAGATAGAGAATAAAAATGTTGATGAGATAGATACATAGGTACATAGATGGATAAATGGTTAGGTATGTATGTAGGTAGGTAGGTAGAGAGAAAGAGAGAGAGAGAGAGAGAGAGAGAGAGAGAGAGAGAGAGAGAGAGAGAGAGAGCACGCAGGGACTATGTGGGAGGCGTATATTTACCTGCGAGAAGCGCAATGACCCCCCGACACAAATACTGTAGTGGGATGTAACGGGAGAGGTGGGGGAGAGGGTGAGGGCTAGGGTGGGGTTTAGGGTGAGGGATTGTGCTTCCGTCATCCTTCCATCCATCTTGTATTCTCTCCCATCGACCTTTTCGTTTCCATCTCTTCGTTTTTTTTTTTTTTTTTTTTTTTTTTTATACTCCTCCTTTTCTTTGAGAGAGAGAGAGAGAGAGAGTGTTTTGGGGAAAGTGCTTCTGTCATCGTCGTTCTTGTGCTTTTGCCGTCTATTTTTCCCCTTCATCCTTCATACACTTACACCTGTCCCTTCCATTGTCATTTGTGCAATTTTCGTCCTTTTTATGAGTTAATTTTTTTTCCCCTTTCATGCCGCTGCCGTTGCATCCTCCCCTCTTTCTTTATTTCCTTGTGTGTGTGTGTGTGTTTGTGTGTGTTCTCGTCGCCTCCTCGGATGTATTGTAATCTTAAGCACGTCCTTTTCTTCCACGAGACATCTGTAGTTCGTCTTGTTCTCCTTGCCTTTCTTCCTTGGTTATTTTTAATATGTCTCTTTTAATGGTCGTCGTCTTCCTTCTTTCGCTTTTATGTTGTCCCTTTCACTAAATAGTTCGTTTTACCACCGATAATTCCATTCACGTTCGTCTTCATGTCAGCAGCTTTTTTCTTTTTCCAGCTTCGTCCATATTATCTTTCTTTTGGTTCGTTTTATCCTCACTTCTTTATTTGGCATTTGATTCCTGCCTTCTCCGTTTTAGTCTTTTGTTAGCTTTTGTTTGGGTTTTGTATATTAATTCTTCTTACCCATGTCTTGAGTCTCCTTCACTTGTTTGTAGTAAGTGTAAGCATTTTTATTTGTCTGTTTTTCTCAAGTATGTTGTCATTTTCCCAGTTTTCTTTTTACCGAAATTTTCTCACGCTCTCTTATTACTTCACGGTTGTGCCTCTTCCCAATTTCTGTCAAGTCTGTGTCTGTTTCTTTATTCTTTTATTTCATTTTTATTTTTTACACACTCTCTCTCTCTCTCTCTCTCTCTCTCTCTCTCTCTCTCTCTCTCTCTCTCTCTCTCTCTCTCTCTCTCTCTCTCTCTCTCTCATAATCCTTCCTTATTTATTCACTTTCTCTTGTACTTACGTCATCTTCTTCTGTGTCTCCTTTCACTCTTCGTCCCGTTTATCGTCCTCTCTTTTATATTGCACATTACGTCTTCTTTTTACTTCCTCCACTCTCTCTCTCTCCCTTTCTCTCTCTCTAAGAAAGGTGTGATTTCTCCTGTCCAATTGCTTTCTCCTCCACCCTTCGGTTTCCGCGTTCCTTATCTTTCTCTTTTCCTTCCTTTTTTCAACGCAACTTCTGTCTTTGTTTTGTTTTGGGATGAGTTGCGTTTGTAGTAATTTTCACTGTCTCCGTCTTTTTCATTGTCATTTTTTATTTTATCGTCTTTTTAAATATAATTCTTTTCCCACGTGCAGTTTCCCCTTTCTGAGTATGTAATATATATATATATATATATATATATATATATATATATATATATATATATATATATATATATAATTTCTCAGTCACTGCTTTTACTTGTCATAATATTCGTGCATTATTTATTGAATGAAGGTGAATAAAGAAGGTGGGCAGAGTTGAATAACGGTGAATGTTGAAAATAATAATAAGTAAATTAGACTAATAACCGAGGTTAATTGCACGATATTGTTCACATGAATGTGATGACGTACTTCTTATTGTTACTTTTTAACCTTTTTTTAAAGGAGGGGAGACGTCTGGTTGTGAAGGGGTTAATCAGGCCTACATCTAACTCGTCCATTCCGTATGCCTTTCCATTCTAGAAGAAGCAAAAAATCATTCGATATTAGCAAAAGTAATCAAAGAATGAAGTACTCGGATTCAAGGGGCTTATGCTATTACTGCTAGAAGAATTTGTAAGCAGTAGGTATCCCGTGCTGCATAGATTAATTAAGCTGAAGGTATTAACATTGGTGTGATAGCTAGATGCCGTCCTTGTTCAGACAGTAGCTGTGGGGGACAATGAGATATGAATGTTAAGTAGCCAAGCCTGTGAGGCTGAGTGGGGAAAGGGAAGGGGAAAGGGAAGGGGAAGGGGAATGGAAAGGGGAAGGGGAATGGAAAGGGGAAGGGGAATGGAAATGGGAAGGGGAATGGAAAGGGAAAGGGGAGAGGGAGAGGGGAGAAAATAGTACACCAGATATGAAAGTGGGTAAAGGCTTCAATATTATCGTTATTATCCCTTCTTCCACTGTATGAAAATTGAGACGAAAGGTATTGCTGCGCCAATGTCATCTTTTAGCAAAATTTTTCGCTACATGTGTGTCATTAATGTGTAGTAATGGGGCAGAAGAAATAAGCTCTAGTAACTTGGTATAACTACTCTGGCAGAATATACTGAGGCATAACTGGTCTAGTGCCATTGATTATAAGGGTAACGATGCTTCATTTATTGTTTGCTCACATCAGCCCGAGCAATGAGTTAGGGTTGCGAGGGTGGCCAAGGACTTCCTCGTCTTTATTGGCAGTCTTGGGGGAATCTGATATTGAGGTCTTATTGTACTTATTTTGTTGATTGTGCACATATTTTTGTTTATTGTGCACGTACTTTATTTTTAACTGTAATAAGCGGGGAAGAATGAGGATGGCAGTGGCATTCTCTCGCCGTTTATTGAAAGTTATGGTGGGATGTACACTTACTTTTTGCTGATTGTACATTTACTTTATTTGTTACTGCAGTAAGTGGGAAGTAGGGAAGTCTGATGGTGGCAGTGGTCCTTCTTCACTTTATTGGCAGTCATGGTGGAATCGGATATCGAGGCTTTATTGTACTTTTGTCGACGGTACACTTTTATTACCGACGGTGCACTTTTTCTCTGGTAATAAGCTATAGGGTGCGAGCGTCCCAATGGTACTCCCTCTCTCTCTATTGACAGTCATTGGCGGGCTGGTCATGAATGCCTAAGGAGGGGTAGAGTGCGTGATCCGCCTACCAGTCAGCACCCGGTATCGCCAGTATCGTGTTATCAGTGTCAGCCGCCCGTCCTCCCAGCAAGGGGTCCCTGCTCTTAATGTGGGTCCTGGTGGGGGGCGCCGCTCCGGTCTCCCCCCTTTCCCCGCAGGATTGTTTATGTGGGTGAGATGTAATAGGGCATTACGTGATTTTAAAGTGTTTGTCTTGGTTAATTATCTTCATTTATTTTTATCATTGCATAATCATCACTCCCACCACCACCTACACCACCAATATCGTCATCATCATCATCATAATCATCATCAACAGGGCTTACTTTTCTCAAGAGATGGATCACAAAAACACTAATTTCCTCACCACTGGCGGTCTCTGAGGAGTGAAGAAGCGAATATAGGGGTAAGATAGCCAAGGTCAGCTGAAAGAAAGGAACCAAGTATTGGAGTAATGTAGAGTGAAGAAGTGAATATATGGATAAGATAGATAGGTACAAGTAAACGAAAGCAGCAGGTGATGTGGTATAGGTCAGTATGCAAGCACAGTTGATTCTTGTGTGATCTGCTCAGTGAAGTTAATATAAGAGTAAAATGGTAAGGTACAGCTAAAAGAAACGAAGCAAGTAGGTCAAGCTGTAAGCACAGTTGAGTAGTATATCTTAAATTGCAAGCACAGTTCACTACGTGGCCTGCTGACCTGCTGTTACGACCTAGCTTTCCCCACCGTGACCTGGCCAGTGTGACCCCGCCAGATACCGTAACCGTGACCACCGTGACGCATTCAACCTCTTCACCACGCCATTCTTAAGTTTGATAAGATAATCTGGCGGTAAGAAAAAAAAATCGAAAATGTAGACTTTGTAAACGGGTTGATTTTAATATTTTCTGTAGTAATGATGTTTTGAGATTAGTAAAAATCGTTCTTGTCATTGGGTAAGCGCGTGTGTGTGTGTGTGTATGTGTGTGTGTATGTGTGTGTGTGTGTGTGTGTGTGTGAGAGAGAGAGTTTCGGTGGCATATCTTTTTATTTTTATTTTTTCCGGAATGTGTGTGTGTGTGTGTGTGTGTGTGTGTGTGTGTGTGTGTGTGTGTGTGTGTGTGTGTGTGTGTGTGTGTGTGTTAGTTTCGGTGCCATACCTTTTTATTTTTATTTTTTCGGAATAGGCCTCTTTTGAAGGTCAGAGCTTGTTAATGTTCTCAAATCCTTGCATTATTTATTTATTAATTTTGTTATATGGGGTAGCTCACAGGATTATAAACAATAACCCCCATTTCTTTCCTGGATCGGTTTGGCTGGATAGATTTTTTTTTTTTCCATCTCTCTCCTCTTTTATTCATTTCTTTTTTTCGGTGTAGGTGGGTCGAGCCGGCTGGTTGGCAAGATAGGACGGGATTGTTAGTGTTTGTGGCTTTGATTAAAATTGGGCGGGCTTTTATGAGCTTTGTGCGGCGCAGATGGAGTGGGGCAGTGTGTGCTTTTTACGGGGTCTGTTACGAAGATTGGTTAGGTCTGTTTGGGAGGAATTGTGTGGTTCTCTCTCTCTCTCTCTCTCTCTCTCTCTCTCTCTCTCTCTCTCTCACACACACACACACACACACACACACACACACACACACGGAAAATGATTGATATCACTCCCTCTGCCTTCCGTGAAGGGTTAGGCGTAGGGAATTGGACGCAGTTTTTTTTTTTTTTTTTTTAATTATTAATCCGCGCCTCT
The DNA here is from genome assembly GCF_032717465.1 of Coenobita brevimanus. Lineage (NCBI taxonomy): Eukaryota > Metazoa > Arthropoda > Malacostraca > Decapoda > Coenobitidae > Coenobita > Coenobita brevimanus. The sequence continues at coordinate 60,745,620 of NC_136959.1, read as the reverse complement.
GTGTTCAAAGGCTAGGCTGTGATTGGGTGGGATTAGGGTTGGAGAAGTTTTTGATCGAGAGTGATGATTGGCATGGGTCGGTGTGTTGGCAGTAGGGTGTGTTGGCAGTAGGATGGTTGGGTGTTGATTGGTTAGGGTCGGAGTGTTGGCAGTAGGGATGGTTTGGGAGATGTCTTTGCGTGGGAAGGAGATTAGTAATTGGGTTAGAGATTGTTAAGGGGGTGGTTTGGGGAGTTGCGTTGGGGAGGAGAGAATAAGAGACTTTTTTTTCTTTTTTCGAGTTTATTTTTGCTAGCTCCGAACGTGTTTCATCAACCCTCGAAAAAAACATTTGTATTGACGGGTACTTAAGTCAGTGTCTATTACCCCCTTCACAACCTGGTTTTTCACAACAAGCTTATAGTAGGAGGCTAAGAATGAGGATGAGAGAGTGTAGAATTCACTTGCTAAGCTTTGAGGAGTACGTAAGGTAAGGGTGACGGGGGGAGGGTTAAATTTCTTCCCCTCAAACTTTTGGGAATAGACCAGCTAAGGGTGATGGGTGTGTAAATTTCTCTTAAGCTTTGGGGTATGCTGGGTAAGGTGAGGGGTGCGTGCAAGACAAGGGAGTCAGGGATGTGTTGGGGTAAAGTAAAGGGTGTTGGCCCAGATGTGAGTTTGGAAGTGCTTTAGGGGAGGGAGGGAGGAGGAAATAAGTTTGATCGAAGGGGCATCGCTGAATATGGGAAGGCATTCTGGTTACCGCCTCTTCCCCCTCCCCCCCTTCTCCCTTCCCCGTCAGGTGTGTCCCTCCCTCTTTGTACTCCGCCATTTCTAGGCACCCCTCTCCCATTCTCGCTCCATTTCTTTCTTTCTCTGCCTATGGAATCTTCCTTTTCTCTGTATTTGCATCTCTCTCTGTCGCTTCACTTCGTTTCGTTTATAAATGCTCCAACAAGCTTACATGCCTCGGCCTTGATCACCTAATGGCAACCAAGGCCGATGTATGCAAGCTTGTTGGAGGATTTATAAACAAAGCGAAGCGAAGCGAGAGAGGGATGCAAATACAGAGAAAGAAGATTCCTCTCTGTCTCTTTATTTTCCACACACACACACACACACACACACACACACACACACACACACACACACACACACACACACACACACACACACACACACACACACACACACACACACACACACACACACACACACACACACACACACACACACACACACACACACACACACACACACACACACACACACACACACACACACACACACACTTCTCTCCCAGTTCCTCTACCTCTTTTTTTCTTTCTATGTTTTTAGTCGTTTTGCTTGCCTCCTTCCCATTGCCTTTTAACCTCTTGCCCTCTCTCTGTTTGTATACTTCTCTTTCCCTCCCTCAGCCTCCTTCGATCTCTTTCTTGCTTACCTCCTCCCGCTTTCCTCCTTTTCTGTTACTTTTCTTTTCCACTGCGATTCAGGTCTTTCCCCTCCCCCTCCAGTCCTTCCCCTTCTCTCTTCCCCTCCAGTCCTTCCCCTTCTCTCTTCCCCTCCAGTCCTTCCCCTTCTCTCTTCCCCTCCAGTCCTTCCCCTTCTCTCTTCCCCTCCAGTCCTTCCCCTTCTCTCTTCCCCTCCAGTCCTTCCCCTTCTCTCTTCCCCTCCAGTCCTTCCCTTTTTCTCTTCCCCTCCAGTCCTTCCCCATCTCTCTCTCTCCCTCCAGTCCTTCCCCTTCTCTCATCCCCTCCAGTCCTTCTCCTTTTCCCCTTCCCCTCCAGTCCTTTCCCTTCCCCCTGTATCTCTTCCTGCTGTGTGCATTCTTTCCTCCTCCCCTTCCCTTTTACGTGTATCTTCCCCCTTGTGTGCCCCCTACCTTCCTCAGTGTCCCTCCCTCTTTTCCTCTTTTGCATCTGTGTCCCTCTCTCCCTCTCCCACACCCTCCTGTCTCCCATTTTGCCTCTTCCCTCCCTCCCTTCTTCCCTCCCTCCCTCCCTCCCTCCCTCCCTCCCTCTTTGCATTTATCTGTCTTCCTTTGTTTGCTTTCTCCTTCTTTTCTTACCTCGCTGCACACGTGTTCCTCCCTCCCTTTCTCCCTCTCCTCCTTGCTGCCTCCCTCCCTTTCGTCCTCTCCTCCTTGCTGCCTCCCTCCCTTCCTGTCTCCCCTTCTCCCCCTTCCTCCTTCCTGCCTCCCTCCCTCCTCTCTGTTTACCTCCTCCCCTCATCTTTTCCTTTCTGCATTTGGCTGTATTCCTTCCTCCCTTCTTCCCTCCTTTCTTCTCCCAGTTTCTCTTTCACTCATTTCTTTCTCCCACATTCCCCTTCCTGTCTCCCCTCTCTTGTTCCTCCCACCCTCCTACTCTTGTTTATGTATATCCATTCTCCCTCCTTTTCCTCCCTCTTTCTATTTTTGCCTTATCCCTCGTACCCTCCCTCTTCTATATTCGTTTCCTCCCTCCTGTAGTCTCTTTCTCTCTCTCTCTCTCTCTCTCTCTCCCTTCTCCGTTCCTCCTCTCAACTCTCCTTCTTTCCCTTTCCCAGTCCAGCTTCCGTCTCTGTCATCTCTCTCCTCTCACGCGGAATAACAGGAGTAATAGTGAACCAGGCCTATGAAAACATTTGAAGCGGCCAGGTACCAGATTTTCCCAGGCATTGTAAAGTCAAGGAGCCAAGTTCTTGTGTATTTTTATTATTTCTCTTCTCAGCTTTATCCAGTTTAGGAGGGAATTTTGCAGGCTGGAGAGGTTGTATTATAGTTGTCCATTTTAGAGAGACCTTTAGGACTTGTCGTTTTAGATATGCTCGTAGTGTTCATTTACCTTCTCAGTACGAGAGACCTGTATCTTAGGGTGACTCAGGTCGTCTCCAGATTGCAAGAATGAACTACATGTAAAATATCATCGTATTGAAAGGGTTGATATTCTCTTCCGTGTTTTTTGTGTCTTTAATAACCACAGATTTGCTTCAGGGGAAAAAAAAACACGATATTAAATTCCTTCATTTCGAGGACATTTTTTATATTGGTATCACATGACGATTTTTTTTTTTTCCAGCTTAGGGGAGACATATTGATGTGAAGAGATCAGAGATTTATTAAGCCTTTCTTGTTTGAAAAGTCTAGGTGAATAAAAGCTTCTGGAGCTAGCAGGTACAAAATTAAGAAAAACAGCATGTCTTACGTAAGAAGTTAAGATAGAATGATTCGCCAAAGGAAAGATGTTACGAAATGCCCAGGGGAAAGAAAATTATACCTTATAGTTTTTGAGAGTTAAGAGGAATGGGGGAGGGGGGGGTGACCTTTAGGGGAGATGGAAAAGGTCAGAGCTCGAGCTGAGTTACTAAAGTTTTCACGGGAGCATTTTATATATTAGTTCCCTCTTTTCTCTGCCATTTTCCTGGTTCGTGATTGTAGTCTCCTTCCTTAGGGATTGTAGTTCCATTCCTTTGTTATTGTAGTTGTCTTCCTTTGTGATTGTAAACCCCTTCCTTCGTGACTGTAGTCCCCTTCCTTCGTGATTGTAGTCCCCTTCCTTCGTGATTGTAGTCCCCTTCCTTCGTGATTGTAGTCCCCTTCCTTCGTGATTGTAGTCCCCATTCTTTCATGATTGTTGCCCTCCTGCCTCTATCTTTTTCCTACTTCGTCACTGTAGTCTCCACTTGCACCCTTGACGACACTACATCCATGTTTTGTGTGTGTGTGTGTGTGTGTGTGTGTGTGTGTGTGTGTGTGTGTGTGTGTTTTCCTGTTTTTTATTTTTTTTTTTTTTTTTTTTTTTATACTCAATGGTGACTAATCACTTTCGAAGTCTTCTTTGTCCTGGCCCTTGCCCCTTCCTAACCACTTCAACAGGAATACATTTTTTCTCTTTATTTATTTATTTACTCATTTTTCAGCTTTATTCTTCGTCAGAATAATGTATAGCAGTGAAGAGGATTTTTTTTTTTTTTTCACTTTAACCTTGCATCTTTCAGACGATTTTTTTTATTTCCTGATGTTTTAAATCGAGGGGTTAATGGAGGGTCTGTATATAACCCCGACTCCCACTCCTCCCAGTTCGAAAAAGTCACCCTTCTCCCATAAGCTGAATGAAATCGTCTGGAGGCAGCAAACATTAAATAAAATAGCCTAGACAAAATTAATCAGTGTTGTTAATGATCCTGGTATATTAAGCCTCGTGCCTTCTGTATGTGTGTGTGTGTGTGTGTGTGTGTGTGTGTGTTCGTTCTCTAGTTCACCTTGAATTACTGGTCGCCATAGTTTGTACTGTCGCTGCCCAGGTAGGAAAAATATCCGTAAAAAGGCAGATCAGTTCAGGTTGGAGAATTTGCAGGTAAAAGAATGTGACTTACTTGATTAGATTTTTACAGGTGCTGTTAGCCTTCAATTACTGATTGCATTCTCTCTCTCTCTCTCTCTCTCTCTCTCTCTCTCTCTCTCTCTCTCTCTCTCTCTCTCTCTCAAGTAAATTCACAGAGGCATTAACCATATCTCTAATAAAGCAGATCGATTTAGGGTTAAGAATTTGCAAGGGGGAAAAAAAATGTGTAATTTACTTGGTGGGGATTTAGTGGAGAAATTGGCCTGGAATTACTAATGGCATAATCTACAATCTTTCTCCTCAAGTTAATTCACGACGAAGAAGGAAGAACAGGGGCCATAAAGAAGCAGGTTATTCAGGGTGGAGAATTTTGTCGGGGGGAAAAAAAAAAAAAAAGCGTACTTGGATGGCCTTAAGTGGATCAATGTCGTGTGAAGGTTGTGGAGTGGTTGTCCTTGTGGCAGCAGCTCCACCATTTTGGTTATGGTTGTGTGCCCGCCACGCCTCCACAGCTGTTCTTCCTCCTCCCTTCCTATCCCTTCATACCTCCACTCTTCCCTCCTTCGTACATCCTGTCATCTTCATTTTTGCTCCGTCATACTTCCTTGCTTCGTCCCCCCTGCTCCTCCCACTCCCTCCTCTCTTTCCCCCTGGACATGCACACGCCTTCCTCCCAACCTGCCTCCCTCCTTCCCCCAAGCACCCCCACACTCCCTCCTTCCTTTCCTCTTGCACCTCCACACTCCCTTCCTCCTCCCTCCAGCACCTTCATACTCCCTTCCTCCCTCATTTTGCACCTTCACACCGTGCATCACATTCTTTCTTTACATCACATCACCCATTCTTCCCAGTAACACATGCTCCTGAACACCACATCGTTAACATTACAGAAAAGATTTGTTAACGTTATCTTTTATTTTTATCTCTATTTATTTATTGGTCGCAGTAAATATTCATAATCTCATACCCAGCATTTGAGTATAACAGATTAGAATGCAAAGAAGATTAGGACTCCGGGTTATATTCTTTTTGGAATAAACCGGTAAGTTTTTATTCAACGCGTGCCTTTGTGTGTGTGTGTGTGTGTGTGTGTGTGTGTGTGTGTGTGTGTGTGTGTGTGTGTGTGTGGATATTTGGCTCTGTCTTTGTGTGTATGTGTGTGTGTACCTGTCTCCGTGTGATTGTCTGTTTAATCGTATGTGTGTAGTGTGTATGCATGCAACCAAGTACCTGTGTGTGTGTGTGTGTGTGTGTGTGTGTGTGAAAATATATGTCTGTGTAAGTGTGTTTATACTCTTATTAACTTTGCTCGGGTGTAGCAGAGTGGATTGGTAGTCATGTATTGCGTGCTAAAAACAGTCAGTCGTACCCCAACAGTGTGGTCAGTGAAGGTCAGCCAGCTAAGTTACCCCCAGCTCCCCATGAATACCAACTTCCCCATGAACGACTCCCCCTCCCCATGAATACCAACTTCCCCATGAACGACTCCCCCTCTCCATGAATACCAACTTCCCCATGAACGACTCCCCCTCCCCATGAATACCCACCACCTCGTTTACTGGTCGTCTCCCCATTACTATCCCTAAATACCCTTTCTCCCCATGAATGCCTTGTATCCCATTGACGGCTCACTTTCTCTCCATGACTGTCCACCATCTCCTACCTACTATTCTCTTCGTAGCTGTCCACAACTATCCTTCCTCTCCATGACTATCCTCCCTTCTTCATGACTACCGTACTAACTCACTCACAGGCAACTATCCACAAATACTCTTCCTTCACATGAATACCACATTCCCCATGACAGCCTTCTCATTGAACTACCCTCCTTCCCATGACAATCCACAACTTCCGGTCCTCCTCATGACTACCTCCCAGTGCATAACCAACTACCTCATGACTACCCATCTTTATTAAGCACCCTGTTTCCCATGACTAGTCTCCCTCCCTCTTCATGACTATCCATCTCCACCATTAACTACATACCTCATGATCTCTTCTCACTCCCCTGACCCTGATACCTACTATTTTACTATTCACAGTTCATTTCCACTTGCATGACACAGATTACCTGTTGGCCTAAATGATCACGTAATTAACCTGTCTGCTCACCATCTGAAAATGACATTATTGCAGAAATGGTGTCTTAATCATCCTTATCCAGTGTCTCTTGTAACTTAAACAGCTTCCCCTCAGTAACCTAGCCTCCATAATTCAACTCCCCTAATTCATCTTGACTACAATCCTACATTTACCAGTATTCATAATTTTGCTATGAGTGGTCATTAACAACCATTCCTCATACATCGTACTTGTGTCTAACTTTCTTACTCAGATTCTCTTAAATCGCCCGTAATGTAAAAATAGTCTTTAACAAGCATCCTCTCGTAATGACCCTATTTTTACGATCATACAAGCCTCCCTAATTGACCATTACTTTCTGAATGGTCTCTAACAATCACCCTGATCCATCTGCACATGTGACTTGTGAAGAAAACTGCTTCCACTTATGATCCTGCTTATACCAACCTCCCAGACGGATCCTTGCTCTTATAGTGGTCTCTAACAGCCATTCTAAGCCTTCGTTACCCCCTCTTAAACTACTTCTAATCTTCGTTATGTCTCTCAAACCACTTCTAATGATCTTGTCCATACCAATCCTACTAGTCCCAGTAAAGTTATTATTAATCCCTGGTTTATTACATTCATCCCTGAACTAAATTACTTTCCTTAATGATTTTTACCAAGATAGCAAGCTCCCTAATTTGCTCTTCTCTTAACTCGCGTAACAACCGTCATTATCCATTGTCACTGCCACCCAAACTCGTCTTTACTCCCTGAATGCTCTCGTAACAGCTGCCTCCAGCCATTTTCACTTCTTAAAATTGCTTCCCTTAATGATATGCCGGCCTCCCTAATTCATTTCTGCTCTCTAAATGGGCTCTTACAACCATCGTCTTTCCTTTCCCTTGTCCCCGACGTTCATGTACAAATTCCCTTAACTTTTATGCCCAACTTTCCAACCTTCCTCTGATGGCTTTGTGGGCCTTGCAACTAGCATTGTTACCTGTCTGCCTTTCATTCACAAATTGGTTTCTTGAATGGTCCTGTCTACCCACCTACTTCACCCCCCCCCCAACACACACACACACGCAAGTAGAGAGAGAGAGAGAGAGAGGAATTAAATCTGAATGGTTTGTATCCATTTACTGCAGCCAGTCTACCTACGGTACGTACGTACCTACCTACCTACCCACCTACCTACCTGTTCCCCCGTGCCTACCAATGCCTTTCTTCTGCCCTGGGTACATCCACTTTTACGTAGTTAATAACACTTCTTCAGATTTTACTACTGTGTACCCATTAGCCAACACCCATTATTTTTTAAGTAATATAAGAAGTAATTTCTCTCTGTATTCTGCAGTGATGGTTCCTTTTTCTTCTTCCTCATACTGGTCTATAAACTCAGTCTCAATAAAAATATATGGCAGCCACGATGGTTTTGTAAAATTATATTGCTTATATTATTCTACAGAAGTCGTGGCCGTTGTGTAGATTTTTCTTTTATATTACAGGTCTATAAAGTAACCTAATTAAATCCTTTGCATTTTTTAGATTATACAGCTTTGTATTTTTTTTCGTGTTTTTTTTTATTTTATTTAGAAACTAGCCATTGAATAAAGGTAGGTGTTTTTTTTTTTCCTACGTGTCTTTAAACTGCAGGTAAAAACTTATTTTTCCTCCAAGTGTATAAAGAGCAGCCAGGTAGTAAATGTATAGGAGCTGTTTAGATTACGTAGAAAATACATTACTCGCACTCCGGAGAAACTTTGCCCTTGTGTGGAGGTTACTTTAATATTTTCTTCATACCGCTCTCTATAGCGTTTTGACATTTTTCTTTTTGCCCGGAAATGTTTGTTAATATTAAACTTTTCTCTGCCCGAATGTCTTCTTATATGCTCCTCCTGAGATGTATAAATTAGTCTCCTGTTAAATATATATATGTTTAAAACTATGGATGACATGCTTGCGCTTATTACGCTGTGGAAACTAGTTATTGTTTGAAAGTCAGTTAATATTCCTTTCCTGTTTGTCTAGAAAATAATCTCTTTGTAAGGTACATATTATGCTTCCTTATTATGTTGGGAATGATTTTTTGTGATTTTTGCACTGAAAGTTTTCATCATTGTGTTAACCGTATTTCTTTCTCTTACAGGTACGTAAATCTGCAGCTTCTTAGTAAATACGTAGCACCAGTTTAAGGTATGTTAGAAGATGTTTACTCATTCTCTTGTACGGAAACTTTCGTCGTTGCGTGATGGTCACTTGTTCCCCCCGCCCATGGATCTGTAAACTACGTTCTCTTTGCATGTTTATTTATTTGTCTGTATTTTGGGTAGGAAATTTTATGTAGATTTTTTTTTTTTATTGTAGGGGATTATTTGCTCTTTGTTGAAACTTTTGATCGTAGGGTGATGGTTGTGTTCCTTTGTATGTGTGTGTGTGTGTGTGTGTGTGTCTGTGTGTGTGTGTGTGTGTGTTAACTAGCTTTCCGGAAACTACAACTCAGCCTTTACACCAAGTCAGGGTACGTACAGAATTTTTTACCCGTATTGGGCGACAAATTTTGAATATAGGTCTTTTTTTTTTCCATGGATATATAAACCACTCTTCCAGTTACCACGTAGAAAGTAGTATATGTAGAAAATTATTAACTTTTTCATTGTCTTTATGTAGAGGTCACTATTTTTTTTTTTTTTTCCCCTTGAGGGTTGTCAGGTGAGGACGAGGGTAAAATATGGCTTGTAAACGGCGCGACAATTTCCTGGAGACACGAAAAACTGGTGTATTTTTCTTGAGGCGTCCGGAAATGCTTCACTGGGGTTCATCTCCTCGGCCCCTCCACCACCCTCCCTGTTCGCCTCTTTCTCCCTTCCCACCTTTTCCTCCCACCCCTCCTTTCTCCCCCTTCCCGGCCCTCCTTTTCCTCCTTCCTGCCTTGTTTCTCTTGTAAACTCTGTTTTCATCTGTTACCTCTTCTAACCCTTCCTTCCTCTTTTCCTTCTTGTTTCAGTGCTGCCCATGTATCATTTGCAGTTTTCCATCTTCCAACATTATCTCCCCCCCCCCCCCCCCCCCCCCTCTGTGCACTCATTTTCCCTCCCCACAGCCGTGTTTTCCAGTGCTCTTTTTCCATCATATTATCCGTCCTTCTTTCCTTTCTTCCGTCCATCTCCTCCCGTCAATCTTCCCATATTTCCTTCCATCTAACTTGTTTCCTCCTTCCTCTTGTGTCCTCCCTTCCTCTTCCTTTATTTCAGTGCTTTTTTACCATCATATACCCGTTCATACCTTTTGTCGTCCCCCCTGCCCACCTCCGTCCCCATACATTATACCATTTTACCCTCCTTCCTTCCTACTCTCACCCTATTCTTTCCATCATATGTCTTATCCCACTCTGCCTTCCTCCCGTCAGTCTTTACTCTCATCCTTTCATATTCTTCCTGCCTCCTTCACATCAGTCCCGCCATGTTTATCTCATCTTGTTTACCTCTGTCTTCTCTCCCTCCTTCTCATCTTTCACCCCTGTCTCCTGTTTGTAATTTTTCCCTGCCCCTCTCCCTCTCTCTCACCCGACTTTTATCGTATCTCTTTCATCTTCCTAACTGTATCATGCATCTCCCTTCCTCCGTCTTCTGCGTTTCCTGCTTCTGTTAATTCCTTTAGCTTGAAGAGTCTTGATTATATGCTTTGTTCCCTTTGATGTCATTCAGCTTAATGGAGATATATATTTTTAAAACTGGATAGGTAGGATATGACCTTTATTGACCTGATTTCGAGTTTGTTTTCTTTTTTAGTTTTTTATAATCGTGTGGTGGTAGCAAGAATAGGATGAAGACGGCGTTATCTTGGTGAAGAGCTAATCAGCCTACCCTCTATACCTAATTGATATTTACTTTTCCCCAAGTACTTTATTATCTCCTTTCCGTCTCTCGGAACCAGACACATAATTCCCTCTTCCGCCAGTACTTCCCCCATCCTTTTCCTTCACCCTTTATCAGACAAAATAACTCTTTCCCTCTCAGTACTTCCGTATCCTTCTCCCTCAGTGCATCCTTATCCTTCTTTCTCAGTACTTACCTATCCTTCTTCCTTGGTACTTTGCTATCCTTGTCCCTCAGTACTTCTCCATCCATCTCATCACTTCCCTATCCTTCTCTGTACTTCCCCACCCCCATCCCTCCTCTCTGAACCAGACTAATGATTTTCCAGTACTTTTCTACCTCCTTTCCTCGACCACCTCCGGCTTAACAAATGCTTCGTGTCCGTCTTCCTGCCTCCTTTTGTTTCCCAGTTGCTCTGGGGCTAAATCCTGTATACTATCTTTTCTCTTTTCTACCATCAGGTCTTCAGTACCGAAAGATATTTGGAACGAGTTTTTCTCTCTCGTGAAGCATTCCATGTTAAAGGATATATTGGTTCAGTTTCATATGCATGCCTTTCTGTTTTAGCCTAAGTTCCATGTGTCGACCCTCCATTGTTATTGTCCTGTGTGTGTGTGTGTGTGTGGTCATAAAACACAGTTGCATTTGTGAAGGTATCGGTATTGTGCTAAATAAAATATGGAGTTTGAAGGAAAAATTTGGTTGTGTTGATGTTGCCTTTGCTCTCCTCTGGTCATAACTCCATCACTGAGATTATTATTATTATTATTATTATTATTATTATTATTATTATTATTAATATTTATTATAATCCATGTAGGTACTCCATTCCTTATCCCTTTCTCTTAAAAATTTGGCCATTGTGGCGCATTTTTTGTATTTTATGTAATGGCTACAGGAAAATAAGTTGTTAGGGTCGCATTTCCATTTGTAGGATTTCACAGCGATGACGCCTTTGTTATTATTACCATTGATACTACCAGATAACTTATTCGGTATGGGAAGGACCAGTTGTTGTGAAGAGGTTAATGTCATAGCTTCTTTTCTTTTTTTCCTGCGTTTTTTCCCTGTACTTTTCATTTTAGTGCATTGTGTATTCAGTTTACCTCGCATTTATCCTTTTCACTGGCATCTTCGCTCTGTATCAGCTGTTATTATGCCTCTCTCCCTTTTCACATTATCCGTATCTTCTATCGCGCATTTCCCACTTCCATCTTTCTTTTATATTTGCCATAGCACAATTTCCGTTCCGATCATTCGTATCTTCTAATACTCATTTTTCTCCCTCCCCTCTATTATCTGTATCAGCTATCGGCGGACTTTCCTTTCTCCTCCATCACATCTTCGTTCACACATTTTGTACCTCATCGCATCTCTGTCAACTATCTCCCATTTTCCTTTCTCCACTTCCTTTCTTCTTCCCCTCTTCTGTATCGCCTAGCGTGCAATTTCCTCTCTCCCTTTCCTTTCTGCCTCTTGTTTTCTGCATATTTTTCCACTTCATCCGCACTTCCTGTCTTGTATATCAGCTGTCTTGCACAATCCTCTCTCTTGCTTCATTCTCCGTCTTATCTTCTAAATCAGCTATCTCCATCCCATCTTCCACCTCCCCATCTTCAGTATCGCTCTCTCACTCCTCTCGAATTTTCTTCTCTTTCCTTCCTTCTTCCCCTTCTTCCTATCATCTGTATCACCTATGTCGCACCTTACGTAACCGGTACACAATTTTAAATAGAGAAGTAAAGAGGGAGATAAATAGAGAAGTAAAGAGGGAGATAAGAAAAGCAAAGAGAAGTTATGAAATTAAGGTTGCCAGTGAATCAAAAGTAAACCCCAAGGGTTTTTATCAAATGTACCGAACGAAAAATAAAGATAGGATAGGACCACTCAGAACAGAATCAGGTGACATTACCAGTGAAGATAAAGAAATGTGCTCCATCCTAAATAATTACTTCATATCAGTATTCACCAAGGAAAATCTAAGCCTGGTCCCTCAAGCAGAAAATATTTACCATGAGAATACGGAAAATATTCTTAGTAAAATAACCATTAGTAAGGAGGACGTATTGAAAGAAATTAACAAGTTAAAACCTCAAAAATCGCCAGGTCCGGACGATATATATGCAAAAATTATAAAAGAAACCAAAGAAGAATTATGTCAGCCACTTTTAACGTTATTTAATGACTCTTTAAGTTCAGGAGAAGTTCCAGAGGCGTGGAAAACCGCAAACGTAGTGCCCATCTTTAAAAAGGGTGATAAATCAGCTGCGTCGAATTATCGTCCGATAAGTCTAACGTCAATAGTAGGAAAAATGTTAGAGTCAATTTTGGCAAATAGGATTAGAGAACACTTAGAAAGATTTAATCTTATAAACGAAAGTCAGCACGGATTCAGGCAAGGACGATCCTGCCTCACAAATTTGTTGTCATTCTACTCGGAGGTCTATGAGGCAGTAGATAGCGATAAAGCTTACGATGTTATTTATCTGGACTTTAGTAAAGCTTTTGATAGAGTCCCACACGAAAGGTTAGTTAGAAAGGTTCGAGCACACGGTATAGACGGCGATATCTTAAAATGGATAGAATCCTGGCTGAAAGGACGAAAGCAGAGAGTATTAATAAATGGAACTAAGTCGGACTGGGGATTAGTAACTAGCGGTGTACCACAGGGTTCAGTACTTGGTCCCTTATTATTTATCATATATATAAATGATCTAGACTTAGGAGTCAATAGCAGAATCAGCAAATTTGCCGACGATACAAAATAGGGCGTATCATTAACTCGACTGACGATTGCCATTACTTACAAAAAGACCTCGATACATTGTCCAAATGGTCTAAAACTTGGCAAATGGAATTTAACGTTGAAAAATGTAAAGTACTTAACGTAGGCAAGACCATTGGAGATACTAAATACAGCTTAGATAACAAAGAAATTAGCAAATCTGAATGCGAGAGAGATCTAGGAGTTATGATTAGTAACGACCTTAAACCTAGGCAACAGTGCATTAATGCGAGAAATAAAGCAAATAGGGTCCTAGGATTTATTTCGAGAAGCGTGAGCAATAGATCATCTAAAGTAATACTGAAACTTTATCTAGCATTGGTGAGGCCACATTTAGACTACGCAGTACAATTTTGGTGTCCTTACTATAGAATGGATATTAATTCGTTAGAAAATGTACAGAGAAGAATGACTAAAATGATACATGACGTCCGGAACCTGTCATATGAAGACAGACTGAAAAGACTAAGTCTGCATTCGCTAGAGAGGCGTAGAGTAAGGGGAGACTTAATTGAGGTTTTTAAGTGGATGAATGGTATAAATAAGGGAGATATCAGCAAGGTACTTAAAGTGAGCATACAGGATAGAACTAGAAATAATGGTTTCAAACTAGAAAAATTCCGTTTCAGAAAGGAAATCGGTAGAAATTGGTTTGGTAATAGAGTAGTAGACGAATGGAATAAGCTACCTAGTAAAGTAGTTGCTGCCTCTTCCATTGAGAGTTTCAAGCATAGGCTAGATAAGCATATGACAAATAAGGGGTGGATATAGAATAAAGAAAATATTATAACCAATACTAATTCAAAAATAAATTTTCTTTTCAGGTTACACTATGATAGTCTCTATTCTCATTTCACACTTTCCTGTAAAATGTCCACGCCAGTTTTTCTATACGGCGTGGTGTTCTTTCTGACTTTTTCCTGCCGGCTTCGGCTGGAGGGTTTGGAGGGCGGGGGAGAGCCTTCTTCTTTGCTATCCTTATCTCATTCTAGTAGTTCAGTTACTCTTCTAGGAGCTGCCTAGCATGGGCCAACCGGCCTACTGCAGTTATCCTCTCTTCTTATGTTCTTATGTTATCTTCTAAATCAGCTATCTCCATCCTATCCTCCTGCATCCCATCTTCTATATCCGCTTTCTCACTTCGCCCGTCCCTTCCATCTCTTTTTTCTACCATCGTCTCCAGATCCGGCAGCCTCTCTTTCCCAAGGGCTTCCAAACGAAGGAACCTTTTTTCGTCTTAGGGCAGTGGCAGCGTGTTTCCTCCCAGCCGGCGTCGCTACCTGGGGAGTAGAAAAGATACAAGGCTGCCGGGGAGATTATTCATTGATCTCCGGGCTCTACAAAGGCGGAGGAACTGTAGAGCTTATGGGGAGGGATGGAGGGAGACGCTGGGAGGAAAATGGGATTCTTTGACAGGGGGAATGGAGTTGGAAAGAGAGTTTTAAGCCTTTTAGCCCCGGGGATGTCTGTTTTGTATTTTCATTGTATCTAGGTGGTTGGGTTTAAATTTAGGTTTGACTTTTCGTACTGAAGGGTTAGGTACAGCCTTCAGTATCTGTCTGTACTACTAATGGTTTTCCTTATATTCATCGTATCATAAGCATCATCATCATCATCGTCATTATCATTATCATTATCATCGTCGTTGTTGTCGTCGTCAGTTTGAGTCAGTCCACTGAAGGAAAAAAGAACCCCACTCTGTAGGTTTAATGGGGGTTCTGCATGAAATAAAATCGTCAGTAGGTAGCAAGCATATACCAGAACTAGACATCATGGTGCTGAAGGGGTTAAGATGACACTTTGAAGTCTGTTCCCCGCATGCTGGATTTAACCCTTGGATTATCGGAAGGATTGTACAGATGTATGGTAGGGAAATAAGAGGCCAAGGGAGGATATAATGGGGTCCTTTTGCAGGGAGAAGGGAGCTGGAAGATTTAAGACGGCATTTTAAAAGTTTGTTCTGCCGTACTAGATTTAACCCAGAGTGCTATAGAGGTTTTCCTGATCTGAATGAAACCATCTGTTGGATTGGATATTCCCACGTGAAAATGTTTATTGGGAGGTGACAAACATTCCAAGTCGGAAGTGACAAACGTTCCAGGTCGGACCGAAACTGTTGTATTTGCACAGCACACGCACTTGAATTCATTTTATACAATTCGTCCATTTGAGATATAAAGACATTAAAAAGTTACCCGGTACCGTAAATCATCTGGAACGTGAGAAAAAAATCATCTTTCTTGGGAGTTTTGTATAGCAGTACCTAAGCAACTGATTTCTGTTACCCATTACTGTCTCCATTCAGCCACATCGTAGTGGCATATGCTAAGGCAGAGAAAAAGTACATGAATACAGAGTAGTTGATGAATATTAAAGGGGGAAGGGACGGGTTCTTTAGGGATATTAACTGATCGAGCCATAACACCCAGTTCACTTTTATAACTACAAGAATTTTGTTTATGCCATATATTTTGTCGATCCCCTGGAGATGAGTGGAGGATTATCGTTTATGTAAATTAATAGGTGAAGTGGGCTGGTCGTCTACCTTTATTTAATGTGTTTGAGTGCGATACTCTGCACCTCGAAGGGGGTAGAATGGGACTGAGTGACTTTTTTTTTTTTTCTCCTTATTATACTGGTTGCACTATTTTATAGCTGTTACATGGATATAGCGGCAGTAATGGTTTTTAAAATGTTGCTAGAGGATTGTGTTTTATCTAGTTTAAAATATATTGCAAGAGAAGTTTTATATATTGCACTAGGACTTACTGGCTTGCCCCAAATCGTAGCAAGAGGCGATTTTATTTTTTGGCTCCAGTTGGTCTAGTGGATTGAAGTCACCAGCCGTCTCGAAGTGGGGTTGGGTTAGTGATTTTGTTAGCACGTACAGCTGGCTACTAAATAATAATAATTGTAATAATAATAATAATAATAATAATAATAATTCGGGCAGTTGGACCAGTGAAACCCATTTATATCCCTATTGTCCATGGTTACCCAGCAGTAAAATTAGGGACCTTGCTGTTACATCAGTAGCTTCCCATAAGCCTACTACAGATACTTCTTTTTTATCGTCACTTTTTTAACATATGGGAATGGCCTATTATTTTATTTTATTTTATTTTGTGTTTTTATTTCGAGGCCCGTAAATTTGATCGAGTATTCTCTTCTGACAGTAAATTCTTCCTTTCATTTTATTCCATCACCCATGTAACTTTCTCTGCCAGTATGTTAGTTTCGTGTTCTGTTTTTAGTACCGTATATTCTGTTGCTAGTTTCGTTTATTGTTAGTTTCGTATATATATTCTGGTGTTAGTAAGTTAGTTTCGTGTATTATGTTGTTAGTGTCGTGTATTTCGTTGTTAGTTTCCTGTATTGTTTGTTAGTGTCGTGTATTTTTTTCTTAGTTTCGTATTATTTTGTTGTTATTTTCGGTTGTTTCGTGCATTCAGGTGTTAGTACAGGGTGTAGGGGTGAAAGAGTAGAAGCACGGCCTAGGGGTGAGGGGCCAGAAGCAGACGTGACTTTGTCGGGTTAGCTCGCGGGTCGTCTGTCAGGGTTGGTTATCTCCCCTCGCATCTCCCCTCGCTCGCCCTGCACCCCTGTCCCTCCCTCTCTCCCCTCACGTCTTCCTTCTCCATCCTCAGTGTCCCTTCTTTACCCTCATCTCGTCTCATTCTCTCCCTCACATCTTCCCACTCCTTCCCTTCTCTCACGTCTTCCTCTTCATCCTCATCTCCCCTCACCAGGCATCCCAATCCCTCCCTCCCTACCTCCCCTCACGTCTTTCTCTTCCCTCATATCTTATCCATACCCTTATCTCCTCCCCCCTCTCCATGCCCCATGCTACCCTCATTTCCCCTCACCATGCACCCTTCCTTCACCCATCTCCCCTCAGCTTCCCTCACGTCTCTCCTCTTCCCTTATTCCCTCTGTTTACCGTCATCTCCCCTCTTTTGGCGCCATCGATGCCCTTCCCCTAATGCCCAGCTCGCTCTCATAATCTCCTAACCTTCATATCTCGTAAGCTTCACTCAGATCCCAAGCCCTTTCTTAGATCTCCCACGCCCTTCGTCAAATCCCAGTCCCTCCCACACATCCCTGTCCCTCCCTCACATCCCTACCCCTTCCGCAAATCCCACGCCCTAAGCTTTAATCCCTACCACAGATTCCTAACTCATCCTCAGTTCTGTGAAGTCCTTCGTCACACTGACCTTGGCCTTCGGGACACACCCTGCCTCACCACACATGCGTACCCTTCACATTCTCTTTACACCCACACCCTCCTACCATCCACACCCTCTTAACACCCACACCCTCCCGCCATCCACGCCCACTTTCCGGCCATGTCCACTTTCCATCCACACCCTCTTCCCACTCACACCTTGCTACTTCCCACACTTTTAACCACATCGTCTTTCCGCCCATTACCCTCCTTACAACATTCCACATTGCACAGGCTGTCTCGTCACTTCCACACCCCTTTTCAGCCCACATCCTCATGCTCCCCCTGCCCACACACACAACAGAGCACACACGAGAGAGAGAGAGAGAGAGAGAGAGAGAGAGAGTTATCACCCATACCTCCCTCTTCACCTACCCTCTCCCACTTATCACTTCCCAAGTACCGGTGCCATACCTTACCATCCACTCACACGCTCAAATCACCCACGCCCTCTATCCATCCATCCACACTTTCACTACCCCCATATAATCTTCCATCCACCCCTACCACACCCGTATGATTCACGTCCACACACGCACCCACCCTCATCACCCCTATATTAGCTTCCTCCCTTACCACCCACCCACACCCTCAAGTCGCCCATTATCCCCTCCCTCACTGCACCACACCCACTTCCTCCCTCCCTCCTCATCTAGGCACCACACCACCACCCTCTATCATCACCTTTGTTACCCACCCATACCCTTATACCACCCACCCTCCTACCCCTTCATACTCCACCCCCCACCCTCACCACACCCATTTCCTTCCTCCCTCCACGTCTGGCGACCACACCACCACGTGCTGTCATTTTTCTTCTAGCGGTGACACTCATGACTCAGGTACCTTTTCTTCCCTTGCCAGTTTGTCACATGGGAGGCCCGATTGTACGAAATGCTAAGACCAACGTAAAAAGCATATAGTGTTTTGAAGGCTTTTAACCATTGATTTTTTTTTTTTTCCCATTAAAATCTTTTGCCCATTAACCTCTTCAGCACCTTCAGACGGGGGCTTCCTTCCTACATGTTCAGCTGAGAAAGGGGCTACCTTATCCACATCTTCAGTAGGTGTGTCCAGACGATTTTATATAGATTAAGATTTTTTCCAACAGCAGGTGTTAGATAATTATAGACCTAACTTTTCGCTGTGAGAAGGCTCTGGATAATATTTACTGGAGGTAGCAATAATAGCATGAAATATAATCATATTATTGAAGCGAGCAACCCGTGGATGAATTTGTCTGCTCAGGAAAATAAAAATATCGTATGGTGGTAGCAAGAATAAAAGAATTTAGTGTGTTGTGTGCCGTGAGTGCTAATATTGAATTACAGACGCACTGTGATTCGTTATTAAATGCAATTACAGCTTCACCACGTAGATATAATTAGGCCGATACAGTTACGATACATGTCTTCCTCAGAGTTGACGTTCTGCTGTGTTTATCGTAAAACACTTAGTCGTTGTGTGGGTGGGCAATGGATTTTGCACGTCAGATCACAAGAGTAATGATGTTGAGTGGATTAGCTTTGTTAACAATAGAACAGCGGGTAAAGGAGAGCAGCCTGAAGCCTTGACGTGGAAACATCATTGGACTCAAACACTTGGATGAACAATGTTTATTAGCACTTTTGCAACCCACGTCAGTCACTATCATATCCATTTTCCTGATGCGCACACACTTGCAGTCTGACTTCACTGTCATTTTCCTCTGCCTGATATTGACATTAGAGCATTCCTTTTCACATTTCCTCTCCCTTGAAGTCCTCAGTTTTGCAGCTCTCTCTCCAGTCCCTTTAGTCCACCCCCCACCACTCACCTCCCCAGTACGCGTTTCGGCATCCTCCTCTTCTCTCCCTGTCACATCCCTCTACCATGATGTCCACTCTTTCTCTTTTTTAAGTACCTGTTCACCCTCTCATTCTTTCATCCTGATTCAGTATTTTAGCAGCCCTCTTCCCACTCTTATATTCAGACTCTCATTCCAATCTCTCATCTCTCCCTCTCCACCCTCTCATCTCACTTTCCTTCTTTTTAGTCTTTTTTGCTAAGTGCACGTTTTAGCAACCCTCTTTCCACCCCCTCTCACACCCCTCTGTCCACTCCCTTCATCTCCAGTTACTCATTTCCCTCTCATTCCCTGTTCTCACCCACATTTCCTTATTCCATTTTCCCACTCTCCCTTGTCTCTCTCTTATTCCCTTTCCACTGTCCCTCATTTACCTCTCCACTCTCACTCATCTCCCGTTCATTCCCTCTCCACTCTCCCTCATACTCCCGTTCATTCCCTCTCCACTCCCTCACATCCGTCTCCATCTCCATCCCTCTCCACTCCCATCCCTCTCCCCGAATTCCCACTCGTGCCCACTCCTTTCCACCCTTTCGCAGCGGCTCTCGTTTCACATAAAAATTTTGATCCATAAAAATTCTGATCCATTTTTATGACCAGTGAAGTAGATTGATGTCTGGGACGCGCGGACTTAAAACCGGGTGTGGCGTGCGAGGCTGGTATATCAAACACGTCGACAGCCACACACTGGTATGATGAAGCTCAATAGTGGCATTAATACCGGGTGCAGGGTGCGAGGGTGGTATATCACAGGGACAGCCACACACTGGTTTTATGAAGCTGAATAGTGGCGTTAATACCGGGTGTAGGGTGCGAGGGTGGTATATCACAGGGACAGCCATACACTGGTATTAGGAAGCTGATTATAAGTGCACAGGTGGGATTAATACCAGGTGTCGCGTACGGGGATGGTATGTGACGGGAGTATGAGCCTGGTGTTCGTGTATCTCCGCTTTAACCGCCTCACCAAAACACCTTACGTATAATAATGAGCTTAGGTTTCAGTCATGCTCCTGCCAGACGATTTTTCTCATCTGAAGAGTGAGATTCTCGTGTGAAGGATTGTAAACCTTATCCATTAATCCCTTTTATGAATGATGATTTTTTTCAGGTATTTAGGGTTTATTTTTGGGTATTATTTTAGTGGTTCATGAGTACTTGTTGTTGGTCTAGTTTTGTTTTGATTTCCGTCTGGAGAGAGAGAGAGAGAGAGAGAGAGAGAGAGAGAGAGAGAGAGATTGTTGGCTTTGTAATTCATGTATTTCTACTTCTCGTTCCCTCTCGACTACCACCATGCGCCCCATTTTTTTTTTTTTTTTTTTTTTTTTTTTTTTTTTTTTTAGCTGGTCTCGTTTTTCTGTTTCTGTTTTACTTTGACCAGGAACTTAAGATTTACCTCAGCCGATTATTATTATTTTTTCTTTACCACCACGAAGACGCTTTTCTTAGCATGAAAGTGGGTGGTGGTAGTGGAGGGGTGGCAGACCAACACCTTGGGATTACCGCCCCTCTGTTTTTCATCCATCACACTTAATCACGGGCGACGGGCGTGGGTGTGGGGGTTATTGCCGTGGTGTATATATATTTTGCTTTGAGGGCGTAGGGGGCCGTGTGTGTGTGTGTGTGTGAGAGAGAGAGAGAGAGAGAGAGAGAGAGAGAGAGAGAGAGAGAGAGAGAGAGACGTGGAGTTATAACCTTCTTGTTAACCCCGTCAGTCTTGCTGCCAACAGACGATTTCATTTAAAATAGGAGAAAACCATGAACCTCCTCCATATGTGAACGTAAACTGTATTTTTTCCTTTTTCATTCCTTACCTCTAAATGCATATAGTTACCTTAAAAGACATTGGAAGAAGTAAAGATTTGTTTCCACCTCATCAATACGAAAAAAAAAAAAAGTAAATTATGCCCTATGCCGTCAGATTGAGTAAGTGTTGGATAGACCTGTGATAAAGTAGATAAAACAGGTGTTAAATATTCCTAGCAAAAACCATTAGGTAGGCAGGGGTATGAGTTTAGGGTTTGGCGTGAAGATAATACTGTCTGGAAGGGTAAATGTTTTAATTTGGAGTGGTGAGTGAGTGCAGCAGCTGGCACCGGTTGTGTTTACCCTCGTGAGATTACCTCCTCCCCTCCTCGTTCTCTTCTTCCTCGTTTTTCCACGTCTTCTCCTTTCTTAGATCTTCCACGTGTATTTACTTCGTCGGTCTTTGGTTTTTCTAGTCTTCATTACTCTCTCTCTCTGTCTCTCTCTGTCTGTCTGTCTGTCTGTCTCTCTCTCTCTCTCTCTCTCTCTCTCTCTCTCTCTCTCTCTTCTTCTCCTCTTTTCCTTTATGTCTCCCCCAACACCTCGTTTTACTTCGTCAGTCTTTCATACTCTTCTTTCTTCTTTCTCTGCCTTCCTCCCCCCCTCTTTCCCCATTCGTCTCTTCTCTTTCTCACCACACCGTCTCTGTTTACTTACCCGGTACGTCTCAATCGTCATTACACCACGTCTCATTCTTCAGTCTTTCTACTTCTTCCTTGCCCGTATTCTTTCATTACTTCCTTCCATCTTCTTCACGTCATGTTCTAGTTGCATGTTTCCTCTCTCCAGAATTTCTACTTTCCTTTCTGCTCCACGTCTCATCCTCCCACGCCTCCCTCTCTACCTAATTTCGCTTTTAATAAAACCCTCAGCTAGTTTCCTTCAGTTTCCTCTCATTTCCCTTTCTCACTTTTCACCTTGTGGGGTAACCTGCCCTATATATAATTATCTTCCCCTGGACTTCTCTTTTCATCGTCTCCATTCACTTTAATCTTTATCGTTTTCGTAATTCTTCCCACTCCCCATCAGATTCTTAATATTTTCTTGCTTATTACTTCCCTTGCATGTCTTTCTATTTTTTTTCTTTATTTTCGTCTTTCGTCTTTATTTACATATCTTCCTCCCACGTCTTCCTTGCCACCTGGTTTCCCCCTGACCTCCTCGCAGCCTTTCTTCCCACTTACTTCTCCTTTAATAAACTACCCTTTTCTTTAGTTTCTTTTTCTTTTACTCTTTTCCGCCTTCATCCATACTTCATCACTTCCTCGTTTTCTTATCCACCTCTTTCCTGCCATATTTCATTATTTTTTTCCTGTTTTACGTTACTTCTGGCTTACTTTCCTTCAGTCCATCTTTTTTTTTTTTTTTTCATTTTTACCTTTTTTCCACAGCTTATTCTTCCTCTTCCTTTCAGTCCACGTTCTCTCTCTCTCTCTCTCTCTCTCTCTCTCAATTTCTCCCCCTCCAGATTCATATTTACAAACGACTCATTTTTCATTTGCTTTCTCACTCGTCTTATCTTCCAGCCCAGCCCTCTCTCCCATCCATTATTCCCCGTCCTCCCTCCATCCCATTCCCTATCTCGTTGTCTCCCTCCACCTCTTTTCTGTTTGCTTGGTCCCATTTTTGCCTCCGTGGTCATCAGTCCTCTTCGCTACTCAATCATCCTGTTTTGTCTCCAGTCCTCGTTAGCAAACCAGTCTTCTTCTTTTTTTTTTTTTTTACTGCCTCATCCATCATTTGCGTTTCTCCATTATTATTTTACATGTTCTCCGCCTTTGTCTTCTCTCATCTCCACCATCACCCATAGCCTTACGATTTTTACTTTTTGCAAACCATATTCGTCTATTTTTGTATTTACCTTTCTTCTCTATCATTTGCATCTCATTTTCCCATTTTCCGTGCTATTAAATTTTCCTTCCTCGTGCAGCATCAACAATTTTTTTTTTTCCAGACCTCGTTAGCTAACCATTGATCTTTATTTTTTCTTGTGTTGTTTTGTCCTTATTCATATCATTATTTACATCCCTTTTGTCCACCATTGTCTCCTATTTCCTCGTCAGCAAGCCACGATCCATTTTATTTATTTATTTATTTTAATCTTAATATTTATTACTTTCCTTCGTCTCCATCATTTGCGTCTCCCTTCCCACAACCTCCACCATTGTCTCCTCCCTCCCTCCGCATCACCCACAACTGCTGGTGGTGGGAGCAAGGGAAGTGGTTAGTTAGGCACTTCCCTTTCCCCTCTTACCCTCCCCTCCCACGCTTCCCTGTTCAGTGTTGTCGCTTTGTTTTGGTTTTGTTGAAGTATATGATGTTAGAAAATATAAAGTTGAACCAGTGCTGGAAGTACATTCATACTAGTGCTATGTATACGATATTTATGTGTTTTTAATCCCAGTTTATTTATGATTGTTTGATGTCATATCCCTGCATCTTATGTAGAATGACGACGATAAAATTACCACGTATCCTTATATTGTACTTTAGGTCTTTCATTCTATCACGTCATGCTGAGGAGTATTCGTCTTTACCTTCTTATTCTCTCAGACCCAGGCAGTATAGTTCCACCTTGTCGTAATTGATTCTTCCACTTTGTCTGGATTGATCGATACACGGAAGAGATTGAAGTGGATGGGCATGAATTATAAAGTTAGTTTTGGTCGTGGTGGAGGCCAGCTGTGGGTGAGGCATTGTTCCTAAGTCCAGGGGGAGCTGCTGCCGGCCTGTCATTTATCTTCTAACTCCCACCACCCCCACCACCCCTCTCTCAAATCACTCCCTCTCCCTTCCCCCTCCTGCCTCTCTCTTTCCCCCTCTTGCACCTCTCCCATACTCCCTCCTGTCCCTCTCCCACCCCACAGCTCTCCCAGATTATTCCCTCCCCTGCCACTCCATCTCACTACTGGCCCGCCTTCTCCCATGCTCTCCCTATTCTCTCCTGTGTCCTCCCTCTCCTTCGCTCCGTCTCTACCACCCCCTCGTCCTCTTTCTTTCCCTGTTCTCGTCCTCTCTCCATTTTCTCCTTCTGCTCCTTCCCTTTCCTGGACCTGCCCCTTGGTACCCCTCCCCTCCCTCCCCCATCTGCCCACTCCCATCCACTTCCTAGACAGATGAGGAATGGCCCGGGAGAAAATCCAGGAATGCAAGTTGGTAAGCTAAAGGGAAGGCGGTGGAAAGGAAAGGAAGGCACGTTGCTAACTTAGAAGGAATTGGGAAGGGAAAGCATGTTGCTAAGTTAGAAGGAATTAGGAAGGGAAGGAAAGTTGCTAAGTTAGAAGGAATTGGGAAGGGAAGGCGAAAGTTAAGGGTTGCTATTGATTAGAAGAAAGAATTGGAGCTTGATCAGGGGAGCGAAAATTAGAGAAAATGATGGATGTGGATCGACAAAAGAACGGAAAGTTATGAAAAGAAGTGATGATGGAACAGAGTAGTCAGCTCCTTCGCCATCATGACGCCAGTACTTTTTATTCCAGTCAGCTCCATTTTTTTAACGGGTTTTGCAGGACCTCGTAATGAAAGGGTTACCAAAGAATCAGCGGTTACGTACGAGGTGTAAGCCAGAATGATGACAAGTCGTGAGAGAGAAGATGAGAGAAAGGTGATATCATGGCACTATATGAATGACAGGGGAAAAAAAAAAAACGATATTTATGAAGGGAGAAGATATGCAGGAATATCGAGGAAGGGGATGTACGAGGTGTGAGTCAGTGAGGAGTGGGGGGGGGGGGTATGCAGGAAGGAGGAATGCACAGAGTGAAAGGGAATTCGGTGAGACCCTCCTCCATGTTTTATCCTCGTGACAGATGGCTTCAGCTGCCGCGCCAAGCTACACCCCACCTCTTGCAGTCTACCTCCAGCCACCCCACCCCTCCCGTCCCTTCTCCTCCGCTTACAGTTCTCCCCACTCCTTACAATCCACCTCACCCCCACACTATCTGCCCTCCCTTCCCCTCCCCTCCTTTCTTCACCTCAACACCCCTCACTTCCCACCCCGACCCACCTCACCAATCTTTCGCTGTACCCAGTGCCACCTACTCCCAATCCCATCTCAACCTCATTCATTTCTGGCGAACCTCATCCAGCCCAACCTCTCCCAGCCACACCTTACGCAACTCAGTCTCTCCCATCCAGCTCAGCCCCTTCCCACCCCTCACACCACACCTCTCACGCTGTACCCGACTCCACCTCACACTCACTCGCAATTTACCATTACCCCGCCCAACTCAGCCCCACCTCATAGCTTTATACTCACAAGCAAACTCGGCCCTCCCTCAGACCCCATCCTTTCAAATCCTTCCTCCCCGCCCTCCTTGCCCAATCTCCTCTTATACCGCACCATTTTTAAAATCCCCCTTCACACACACACACACACACACACACACACACACACACACATTATAGATAACCTTTAGCGTGCCTCGCCTTATAAAAACAGCGCGGTACGAGGAACGGTCCTTCGTCGTTTCTCTCGTTGATGGAGGAGATATTCATGTTTTTGAGCAGCTGTTTGGTGTGATAAAGCTCTTGTGCATTGGTGGGGAGGGACGCTTTCACGTGGTGGCACCCATATAAAAACATCCCCCAGTTCCCTCTTATCCCTGAACGCTGATTACAGGAGAGGGGGAAATCAGTCTGCAGTCCACTGGGTTCACGTCAAGATGAGCCATGACCAGCAGTAACAAACAAAACTCAGTTCATTCTCCACGCTGGGATCTTTATTAAACAACAACAAAAAAATCAGTAGAATTACGTATTGAAGTAATTGATGGAAGATCTTCTTAACACCTTCACTGCCAGATCTTTCCTGACCTGGATAAAATTGGATGTTGGTAACAGGAATGAAGTTAATAAATAAATAAATAAATAAAATTCACCGGAGTTAAGGGGTAAGCAGATAGAGATAATTTGATATGAGATGATATTATCGTCAAAGAGTCCTCATAAAGTAACCTAAAGGATGACAAAGATACCATCGCGGAGTCACCCAGGCATTCCATCGCAGTGGTGGGTCGGTATTGTGTTGTATTACTGATGATATTACACTGATGAAGGATATTGTTCTTGCCAATACTTCTGAGCCAGCGTCTTCCATCCTTTCAATTCTGTTTCTTGTCTCCCCTCCATCCTTCCAATTCTGTTTCATGTCTCCCCCTGCTAGTTCATTTTTTCTCTTTTGCCTCCTTTTTTGGTGTTGCAGTGTTTATTCCTGTTTTTCAGTTATGCATCCTTTGTTTCACATTTACCTACTCTGCTCTTCCAGTTGTGATTGTTGTGTGTTCGGGTCTGCTTCTTCTGTCTCCAGTTCTGCTTCTTCCCTTTCGATTCTGATTATCAGCTTCCAGTTCTCCTCCTCCTCCTCCTCATTCCCCCACTTCCTTCCAGTTCTCCTTGTCTTCCCTGTTTGCCTCCTCCCTTTCGCCCATCCTCATCTCCTTTTCACCGCTTTCTCCCACCCCATTTTCTCTCAGTTCAGCTCCTTTTCCCTCTCCTGCTCTTCCCATTCCCCTTTCTCCTAGTTCAGCCCCTTTCCCTTTCAGCCGCTACTGTTTCAGCTGCTGCTCCTGTATTCCAGCTGTGCCGTGGCCCACTCTCCCACCCCATTACCTTTATCAGCCCCACACACACACGGGTATATCTCCCCACCTAAAAGTTTCTGGGCATTTGGGAAGTGACGGGCACGTCGTCACCCTGTGTGTGTGTGTGTGTGTGTGTGTGTGTGTGTGTGTGTGTGTGAGACCACGTGAGGCCTGGTGTGTTTGGTTGGGTCCCTGTGGTAATATTAGCTGGCTCCACCAAACACGTCTTGGGGAAACACTGCCTGATAATGCCCCCTCCATCACAACACTAGTTAATCTACACGTGACTCATGGGCCTCCCTCTGTTGACCTAATAATCACAAGGAGTCCAAGGAGTCTGATATTATTAACACTCGCAGGCTCCTGTGATAACATATATATACTAACGTTAGATGGCATAGAATACTAAAGCTGTCATGATCCTCCGATGATTAACTGAACTTTATATCGAAAGGATAAAACTAATTGTTTTCATATCGTGTTCCTGTGGTAGTGATCATTAATAGTTTTGTTTATACCCCTTTATTTATACTCGTAAAATTTAGACCCTTAAACGTATATATTTTCTTAATATCACTTCATTGCCTCCAGCAGGTTGTTTAACTCAGGAAAAGCATGTTGAACTGAAAAGCATAATGAAGGCTGTTTTAACTCTACCAGTTGGATAAATCTGAAGTGAGTCATGTTTCCAGGAGATGACAAGGATAGGAAGTCTCCATTGTCTTGAAGAAGTTGAGGGTGATTTGAGCATCCATTCTTAGTTACGGCTTAACCTTCCATTCCCAGGACTTGCCTCTATGGTTTTGATAGGAATCCAGGCAGTCAGTACGGAGTCTTCTCGTTGACGGTGATACAAGGCGGTAGGCGATCGTAATGGTTAAGTTGACAGCGAATTGAAATTTGGGCAGAAGTATGAAGTGCTATAAATTAGATGTGGATGAAAGTATGAGATGCCATAGGCGAGATGTGAGCAGAAGTGTGAGGTGCTATTATTGAGTTGTGGATGGAAGTATGTGGTGCTGTAGGTGAGATGCGCACGGAAGTTAAGGTGTTGTTGATGAGATATGGGCAGAAATGAGATGCTGTAAGTGACTTGTCGGCAGAATATGAGGTGGTGGTATAAGTGAGTTGTGGACATAAGTATGAGGTGTTATAATGTTTGAGCAGAAGTATGAAGTGGCATAACTGAGGTATTGGGATTAAGTGTGATGTTTAGACATAGTATGAAATAGGGCTTTAACTCTCAAGCCTATTTTTTATTTAGATATTCCATTGGTGAATAAAGTGGTTTAACGAGAGAGAGAGAGAGAGAGAGAGAGAGAGAGAGAGAGAGAGAGAGAGAGAGAGAGAGAGAGAGAGAGAGAGAGAGAGCGGATCAGTAAACAAGGGCGGGTTTGGCAAATAAAATCCAGAACTTGGACAGTACCAGTGGAAGGGATTAACGAGATAGTTATAAAGCCTTTGACTGGTTGAGACTGGCCATACTGGAAGATAAAATGCCTGGTGGTACTCGTTAGTGAGGGAAACTGCCTAACTGTGAGTGTGCCCGGGAAAGAGTTAGTGTATGTGGTGTGGGCAGGATGATGTTAGCAAGGGAGATGTGGGCATTGATGTGAGATGTGGGCAGAGCGTGATGTCGGTAGGGGATACATGAGGGCATTAATTATGAGTGTGGGCATAGTCTTTTGATGTGGGTAGAGTATGGTTTTGGTAGGGGAGACGTGTGGTCAGTACTGTGATGTGTAGGAATTAGTATGAGGTGTTGAGAGCGTGAAGTGTTGGTAAGGGAGACATATGGTCAGTAGCGTGAGGTGTTGGCAGTGTGTGGTGTTGCTAAGGGAGAGGCGTGGGAATGATTATGAGGTGTAGGAATAGTGCGTTGTTGGTAGGGGAGACGTGTGGTCAGTAGTGTGAGGTGTTGGTAAGGGAGAGGTGTGGGCATAGTGTGGTGTTGGTAAAGGAGAGGTGGGGCATCAGTATAACGCGTTGGCAGAGAATAGTGTTGGTATTGTAGAGAGAGAGAGAGAGAGAGAGAGAGATGAACAGTAAACAAGGACTGTGTGAGCATATCAGAAGCTCCTGGCAGAACAAACAGGGTCCGGCCAGTGTAAGAAGGGCATTGGAGAACTGAGGACTAGCACGACATACTAAATTGTGGAGGTGCTAGGATTACAGCGCCTTCTGGGTTAGCCCTTTCAGTACAGTGGTTCCTTTTCTGTTCTTTCCTTCGTTCAGCTTGAGTCAACGCTGGGAAGACCGTACGGAAGGGATTTGGCTCAGAAAGTTTTCCTCAATCTATGCAGTTATGTCGGCTGTCCATCCATCTATGTCTCTCTAACCACGTGTATCCACATCTATCTGTCTATCCATCTGTATTTTTTATCTGTTTATCTACGTATTTATCTTTCTGTCCTTATATATCTGCCCATCTATATCTGTATATGTATGTATGTAATGAAAAAAGATACCGGTACACAGAAAGACAGAGATTTTTCTTCCACATAAGAAAAGCTGTATTATATTGAAGGGGTTAAACTGCTGTGAACACCCCTGTCTCGGTATCACATAACACCACTTCTAATTCTAGTCAGCCGTTCTTGCTCACTCAACCCCCAGACATCATCCAGGCATTTCCTCACCATGCTTCTCTGAATCACCACGCACGCTAGTCTAACCACACCACGTAGCTCCACACTGCCACTATTATCTCTGTCGCCTCCACCACCACCACCACTACCAACGGCCAAGTCAGCTTTATAGAACAGGATACACACACCGTACCGCACAACAAAACTTTACACAGCACAGCACACATCACACTACGCCGTTTAACATCACACCACGCCACTCCACATCTTATCAGATCATACCACACCACATGCCAGCACATAGGCCTAACTACCCACAGAAGTTACGTAATTAGTACACCGTCATACCATCGATCACCATCTCACACTCCATCACTGCCTAGCACTTGATCATTCCACTAGACTCACTACACCAAGCATACCCGTATCACACAGACACTGCTCCACCACTACCACAACACCGCACCAGATCTTTATCCACGGACACACCAGTACCGTACACAGTTTTGACAACACAACCATACCACTACCACACACTGCGTCACCAGACCAACAATCCTCACACCAACAAACTCACAAACACACGGACCCTCACATACCCACCACTACCACAACACACCACTAACGTTGCATCACCAGACCTCCGACATCGCAGTCACCACACACTACCACAACACACTATAAACACTGCATGATCAAACCACCACACCTCACAAACACACATCCACTGCCACAACACAGTACCACACCACCCCCATACCTCACCACACCACACACAAAGTACACCTACACACAGCACTGCCACACACTACCACAGCACTGCAGCACCAGTAAGCTCTCCTCTGCATTACGCCGTACCGCGCTTCACTCGTGAGCCATTAGTCCTTCACGGTTCAGGTCCTCGCACCGTTGCACCTCGGTACGCTACATCAGTTTTTATTGCTTCACCCCCACCTGCCCAACTTCATTCCAGGATTTTTCCAGCCTCATTCAACCTGTCTTTGTGTGAATTGATGTGTATCGGGGGAGATCTAGGTCACTGACTTGTTGAGAATAGTTTGTAGAGGAGTGAAGAAGTGTTGTCTCGAGAGTGCTATATTGACTTCAGACTTAAGAAGAATAGTTTGTAGAGGAGTGAGAAGTATAGAAAAAGTGTTTTATACTGTTATTAGGGGAAGGAGGTTTTATTGAATGATAAATTTTGTTTACAGTTGCTCATACACTGACGGATGTGAAATATTAAGACATTATTAGTTCATTAACCCTTTCACCTCGACATTTACCAAAAGTGAATTAGTCATATGTTGTTAGCCCGGGGAAAAAAAAAAAAACAGGCTACATGAGTCAGCAGGGATTTTCAGGAGCACACAATTAGTAACACACAATGACCCTATTATTACAAATTATTACCGTATCATTTACCGCCATTGCAATGAAAGTGTCCGTTTGAGTCCAGGGATATATATTTTTAGTTTATTTTTGTTACCTCCAGACAATTTTCTTTTCAGTTTGAGGGAGAGCTCCTAACTGGATGGGTTAGATGCAGTCTCCTTCGATGCTCTTTTAATCGAGTTAAATAAAATCGTGAAGTAAAAGTCTGATGGTAGTGAGGTACATATTAAAAATTATCGTCACAGGGAAAATGAAAAATATGCCACAGTGGAAATGAAAAATATATCACAGTGAATGAGTTAATGGTGGATGTAATGGGTGAGGAAAAATAGATGGGCATCCTCTAAGTGGGCCACACATCAGGCGGAGGAGAAGATGCAAGTTTGAGAAAGATGGAAGGAGGTGATATACAAGGACTTAAAGGGATCGTCCCCCGAGGAAGCCAAAGGATTCACCAGCCCCATCGGGGGAAAGGGTGAGGCATGTGTCAGGACTGAGCTGCACATAAAAAAAAAAATCAACATTCTTCTTTCGTTAGATTTATTTTCTCGTGATAATTTTACAATCCGCCCATGAGTTTTTTTTTTTTTTTTTTCTTGTAGGCTACCCAAGTTGTATTATCTTCTTGCAGTAATTTTCCTCTATCCAGAAATGTTTTACTCAGTTTTTCTCACGGTAGATTTTTTTCTCGCGATAATTTTTCAGTCCGCTCGAGTTTTTTCCCTTGTACCTAGGATGTATTTTATTCTTGCTATAACTTTTCTCTACCCAAAATTGCTTGGCTCACACTTAAGATATATTTTCTCGTCGCGATAATTTTGCTTCGGCCTCGGATTTTTTCCACGTACCGTAGATTTGTTTCTACAATTTAAACGGTAGGTGTGTGAAAATTGTACACGATGAGTAAAAAGTTAATTTTTTCTTTGTAACCAAGATTTTTTAAAAACAGGATAAACATTAGAAGTTGGAAGTATTTTGCATTCTCTTTATTCTTTATGTAAATACATAAGGAGTTACGAGGTGGAATTCAACCTAAGTCCATTCGTGAATCTCGGGTCTAGGTAGAATTGTGAACCGTATTTCTGGGTCGCACACAAAGCCATGTTTATATATTTTACTCCAGCTTTTGTGGGATTCTAGCAACGTCATTTCGAAAGTGTCCTGAGTCATTGTTTTGGTTATATCTGCACCGGGTTTTTAGTGCTTTAAAGGTTTCATGTAACGGGAATTCGTGTTACAGTGTGTATTACATGGTTAAGGTAGTGGGTGTTCAGTAACGTCCTGAGAAGTGGCGTGACGACCACATAACAAGAGATTCGGGAGACACTTGTACCTAGAATATTAGCACCCTTCCCCTCCTCTCAATTCGCCATTCCGCTTCATTTCGGTACTTACACCACTAACCAGTTCTTCCTACCGTCTTCTGTCTCTAGTGTCATCTTCAGCGGCATCCTGTCTTATCACTAACTGCTCTCCTTCTTTTACTGCCTCATCCTTCTTCTTCACCCCGAATTCCTATATTATTCGCACCGACATCACTATTAATTTCCGTTTCGGTACTTCCTACCAGTTCCTTGTATCGTGTCTTCAAAGGCGTTCCGTTGCTGCTGTCGTTCTCTTCCTGCGCGTTTACATCCTCTACGTATCCCTCATCATTCTCATCCCAACCCCAATATCACTTTCTGTATTGATCCACATCCTTCACCTTTTGTGCCCTTAATCCAGGTGGCGTTTTAAGGGTAAAAGAAAATATATAGTACCACATAACTCCATCTTTTAACACCTTCACGACGATTACTCTTTATTTAATTCTCGCTACTACCAGACTTTTTTTTTTTTTTTTTTTTATCATAGGAGAGGGCCCTAGTAATCAAGGGGTTGATAAAAACTATATTTAACCCCTTCAATATGCTAACGTTTCTGAGATGAAGAGGATGAAGTGAAGAAAATGTATAAGGCGTCTTCGTATTAAAGAAGGTAAAAAATATGTGAAATTAATATAACCTCCTCTTTGTTTTTTTTATGTAAGGGCCCCAAGATTGCAGTTCTAAAGTTTAAACACAGGCCTTAGGTGGAGGGTGCATAATAAACTTGTACGGCTAGACAATCTTCCATCTTCCGCCTTTTCAGTCGTTTGCCATTCGAAATCTGGGCCCTTCTGTCGCCCTTCATTTTGTTCCTCGTCTGTTGGACCTCATTGTTTACGGTCTTTTTCAGTCCTTTATCATTCGAATTCCCTTCACCATCCGTGTATCTCTTCATTTTCCGTGTGTTTTAAACCTCAATGGCTTCTGTCTTTTCAGTCCGTAACAGTTGTTGTCTCATTCACTTATTCATCTAGGCACAACTTTATTTATTTTGTATTTTTTCAGTCCTTCATCCCACTTCAAAAGAATACTGTTACATGCTTGTACAATCTATTCTCCTTCTATTTTGGCCCTGTCTTTCGCTGCTTTGAATTCTGCATTATCCAGATTTCAGACTATCCTGTTATCGCCTCATTCCTCTAATCATTTATCCATCCTCAGCCTTTGTCAGTCTTTCATTTATTTTTCTTTCTATTCCATCTCAGTTTCCACCTGTTTTCAGTCCTTAACCATCTAGAATCCAGTCCATCTTTCATTCTTAGTCCATAAATCAAACCATCCTTTTTTGTACGTTTGCACAGACCGTCCGATATCCATTTTTTTCCCATCTGCATACTACCAATCCATCACCATGTCCATCTCACTCATCAACCAGTGTCCATCCCTTTTCCCATCTACATAGCACAAAATCATCATCTCCATCTGACCTTCTAATCTGATTCTTATTCCGTGCGCATACACTACAGCAGACCTGTTTTGAGTCCGACCTTCCATTCCCCATCCTCATTCCATCCACATAACCCAAACCACCACTTATTGTCAGTCTTCATTTTTTCCACGTAACAACAGACATTTCCTTTTCTCTTGCAATTCATTCAATCTGCTTCCACATTTCATCCACTGACCCTAATCCATTCTTAGACTTCATCCATGGACTCTAATACCACTTCCTTTTAAATCCACTCTTCCAATGATCTTTTAATAATGTCGCTGTTTCATCCACCTACCCACTTACTTCCTGTCATCCACATAGCCCACCCTAACCCATCTCATTTCCGTCCACGTTGCAAAAGTTGAGGTCATCCCTTTCTGTGTGCAACTTTCTGTTCCCTATTACATACACGTCATAAAGTTGCAAGTCCTTTCATAATCTGGTCATCTCTTCCATCCATCCGTCCATGTTATCACTCCATACTTACGCTTTGTCCAGACCTTCTTCCACTCCATGCCTCCCACACGACGAACCTACGTATCCAACCATAACAAAACCCACTACGTATTGAACTGTAACGAAAATCACAGTCGGCATCGCGTAACCTGTATGTCTCCCGTTTTACGTCACTGCCGAGTAAGTTTAATGGCTGATGTTAGTGAAAAGTGTTATCGTAGGTGCTTAGCGGGGTTTGAAGGGCTTTAGTTTGGCAGTTAAGGTGAGTATGTATGACTGACGTTCGTGGAAACAGAAATCGGTGTTGAGTGCATAGGAGAGTTTTTAGAGCTTCAGACGGTTTTATTTATGTATTTATTTATTTATTTTTTTTATTTATTGTACCTCTGTAGGGAGAATTTTATGGCTGGACGAGTTAAATACAGCCCTCATAAACCCTCCAGCACCAGAGATCCGTCCCAGGTTGAATTATACAGGCTTTTGGTAGCACGAGTACGGTTTTAAAAATATTTCATGGAACTGAAAGGATTAAAGGACTTCAGTTTAGCAGTTATAATGAATGTGTGTGACTGGTCGAAGGAAGTGTGGGATTATTTTCAGCTCAGTTGGCCACAGTATTTTGAAAATCTGTCATTCGTTCAGGGTCATTGTTATATATAATGACGGTCGATATTCCCTTTTATATATCTGGAGTTTCGAATTACTGAAACCAGATTCCAACACATTTAGATAATTTTTAGTTGGTTTAACAAAATCATATTACCCTCGGATGCTGTTTCCAGTCAGTGTAAAAGAACTTAAGACCGCGACTGTACACCTACTTGTACAGTACTTCTAGCACTTATTAATTTCCCTTTATAGGTTATTATATTTTAGGCTGTTAGTAATTAGCAATTGTTTATGCACTTAATTCAATATAGCGCTTTTCTCTTGGGATTTGAAGTAATTAGATGCAAATGTGGCGGTACAGAGAGAGAGAGAGAGAGAGAGAGAGAGAGAGAGAGAGAGAGAGAGAGAGAGGACTTAAACTGTGTGTTTTTTGGTTTCCTTGGTCGCACACTCATGACCGAGGTGACTTGTGACGTAGCGGTTATATCGGTGGTTGGAAGAATGCAAGAAATATTTGTTGTACGGCACTAACGGTACTGCTCAGCCTTTTTTCTCCGCCTGTTTGTTAAATCATCATCATCATCATCATCATCATCATCATCATCGTCGTCGTCGTCGTCGTCGTCGTTGTCATCCTTGTTTCATTGTTTTTCGTTTTCAGCTTTTTGAAGTTTTCCTCCATCATCCCTTCACCATTTTCCTTCCTTCTCTCCTCCTGTTCCCTCCTCCTTCCCTCATTCTTCTTCCTCCTTTTCCATCCTCCCTCCCCCATTTTGCCACGTCCTGCCTGTAATACGTGTCCTTCATCCAGCTCTCTTTCCTTCCTCTCCCCCAACACTGACTCACGGGGCTGTTATTTTGCTTCAGAGTCAAGGAATATCATCGTGTTTTCCTTTTAATCATTGCGGCCTCTGTGACTCAGAAAGTTCCCTTTTTGAAGCCCACCATTCTCCATTTGGAGGATAGGGAGGGAGTTGAGGGACGTTCGTATAACCGGATACGGGAGACACCTTGCTACGGCTGCCACCACGTGAAGGCGTCCCTCTCCATCGTAGTGAAAGTTAAAGTGGACGAAATACGAATAACCACCTTTTATTTATTTATTTATTTATTCACTTTTTACAGACGTCATTATGATAAAAATATATCTGAAGTCCAGAAAAAATATATACCGCAAAGAATGAAAGTGAAGTCCATTCTCTCTCTCTCTCTCTCTCTCTCTCTCTCTTTCAGCCACAGAACAGCCCAAAAATGTAACCAGACTTATATAAAAGGTAATTCTGTATCGTGCTGAGGTACGGACGGGCATTATAGCAATATATAGTGGCGTTTATCATGGCCTTACTGTATTGCTAGCGGCCAGAAGAATATATTTACCGTGACTATTTTTGTTATTTTGTACCGTGGTATGTGGGAGATGTTTATGTAATGGCTGGACTTGGCTTGCTTTGTTGCTCTTTAGATGATTTTTAAAGACGGGAATATTTATGCAGTTATTATTTCCTTATCATTTTCTTTCCTTTATTGTTATTATTGTTATTTTATTTAGTATTATTATTACGTATACATATAGATGTTCATAATATTCATGTTGAAGTGATGGATGACTAACCAATATCCCTTTCCTCTCGCCCAGGTACGTATCAGTGGTGATGGTGGGAAGGCCTAGTCCACGGCACGTAAGGAATGCATTATTATACCTCCATCCCTCAACTGGCCCCACCTCTCTCCCTCATCCTCCCTGCCATCCCTTTAGTGGCCCCTTCTCCCTTCCGCACCCTCCCTACCATCCCTTTTAGTGACCCCTTCTCCCTATCGCACCCTCCCTACCATCCCTCTAGTGGCCTCTCTCTACTTCCCCTGGTGCTTCCGCTTCCTTCCCCCTTCCTCCTCATGTGGTCCCCTGTCCCTTCCTCCCTCCTTTCTCTCCCACTCTCCCTTCTCCAACCAGGCTCCTCCTCCTTCCATGCTTTGTTATCCTTGTCTTCATCTCATAGAATTAGATATCATAGTCATTGTCTTCTTTTAACAAACAGCCAGAAAGGAACATTCGGTGTTGCTGTTTGCCGCCCTTTGTACTCCTTTGCCATTAGTACACCTCTGCCCCCCTCCCTCATCTCCGTGGCCTCTCATCCTTCCCTCAACTCTTCCCTCAATCCCTCCAGTGGCCCCTTCCCTCCCTCCCCTTCCATTCCCTCCGGTTTCTCCTCTTCCCTTCCCTCCAGTGTCTCCTTTCCTTTCCTCCCTCCCTATCTGCACCCCTTCCCTCCCACCCGTCCCGTTCCTTCCCTCCGGTTTCTCCTCGTCCCTCCAGTTTCTCGTGTCCTCCCTCCCTATCTCCCTCCCCTCCCCTTCCCTCCCGTGGCCCTTCGCGTCAGCTAAAGTCAGCCCTGCAGCTCTTTCCGTTTTGTGTCTTATTTATTATTCAGGCCGCTTTCCATCCCTTGACGTCAGCAGTTTGTCTTCCAGAATAAAACTTGCGAGAATTTTTCACGGCGTTGTGTTAGTACTGGGGAGAAATGGCGTCGTTTGCCCATATAATAGCAGTCATTTTGCATATTTGTATTTGTCTTACGACTTTTAGCAAGTACTGAGGGAAGATGGCGTTAGCTAGTCATATAATTGGTTTCATTTTATATTTATGTTTTCACGATGTTTCCGGAGTTTGTGGAAGGACGGTTGTTCGCCCATAGTATGTCATTTATCCATATTTTTGACGCCTTTGGCTAGTTCTGTGGAAAGATGGCGCATTTTAGTCATGCAGTTGATGTCATTTATCTTTTAGTTTTCACAACTTCTTCATGACTGTGCGAAAAGGTGACAGTATTTTTCACAGCTTCATAGTTTTGTGAAAAGTTGACGATGTCTGGCCATGAAACTGAGGTCTTTCACTTTCCATATTTTAATACGACTTTTGCCTTAGAGTATTGTGAGAAAATGGCGTTGTTTGACTCTGTAGTTACCATTATTTTACATTAAATATCTTTACTGTAGCTCTGTGAAAGAATGGAGATGTTTAACTGTGATTCTTTCTCTTTTTCTGATCTTTTTTCACGGCTTTGTTATTACCGTGTGAAGACGGCGTTGTTTAAATTAACAAGAGCTGTCTGCTTTTTATACCTGTCATAAAAAAGAAAAAATGGACGACGGGATAGTACGAAGCCATGAGATTTTTTTTTTTTTTTTTTTTTTTCCCTTGAGTCCCTAACCTGAGATCAAATGTATAAGGTTTATCTATGCGCATAACTCAGTCCGTGTTTTTAGTGTAGTCATAAAGTAGTTCCCCCTTTTCTTTTTTTAGTGTATTTTTGACTTGCAAATAAGTCCCCATTCCTAGATAAAATGTAAATTATCAGTACGCGTAACTTTTTCCGTTCTTTGAGTGTAACCGTATGATAGATGCCTTTTCGTGTGTGTGTGTGTTTTCGTTGCATGTGTATCATAGGTTTGTTTTAGCATGCAGATGATTACCAGGCTGTGATGACTTGTTTTTTATTAAGATATGTATTACTTCGTCCGTTGTTGTAGTGTGTTGTTATTTCTTGCAGTCCAGGAGACGGATTTGGTGTCCCACACAGGATGCCCCTCATTCCAATCATAGCAGTGACCTAACCCTTTTATTCGTCTCTCATCAGTCGCATAATCGAGAAAAAAAAAATTGAAAAGGAGGTAAAAGAAATTCCTCTGGCCCGTCTTCGTAAGAAAAAGACAAAGGAAGGAAAGAATTGAATGAAAAAGACAAAGGAAAAAAAATACCTGCTCTTTCCTTACAAGAAAAGAGACAAAGGATGGAAAAAATTTACATTCAGATATCTTGTTATTTATTTTGTGTTGTTTTTGTGTTTGTGTCTTGTGATAGCCAGGGTGAATATCCTGCAAATAACCCTTCTAATTTATTGTTGTTTGCCGTGATGTGATTCATAAGTTAGTAGGTACATAATAAGGCAGATGTAATGATAGGCTTTGATTATAAATGTATATTGATGCTTTGAATCGTCCTTTTTGTATTTTGATTTTCCAAGTAGTTCGGTATATATCGTCTAGCAACTTTTGTTTCTTCCTGGTTCGATGTTGGACTTGGAAATCGATGCTGACGTTGATCTCATTATTTTACGAGAGAAATTGGTTCCTTTATTAAATACAGGCAAATATGTTAAGGTTTTCGTCACTTGCCACGGAAAAGTTAGATACTGAGACATTGTTTTCTTTGTTTATTATCCATTCGTTCGTCTGCCATTGTTCCTTATCCCGTCCAGGAGAAGGAGCAGTGGAGATTATTTCACGGAACAGTCACAGAAGCGTATTTGAATATCCTTAGCCATTTTCCTTATAATTAAGTCAATTTTCGTTTTTTTTTTTTTTTTTTTTTTTTGGGGGGGGTGGATTATCATAGGTGTTATTGTACGGTATTCAGCGCTCTCTCTCTCTCTCTCTCTCTCTGCATCATCGTGTGTGTGTGTGTGTGTGTGTGTGTGTGGGCGATAACTGAGTTTGTAGGGTCTGATTCATTTAGGTTAGGTTAGGTTATATTAGATTACCTGAAGTTGCCAGGTTGTAGGAGCGAGCTGGGTAAGACGGAAGAAGGAGGGAATGAGAAGTGTTTAGGCCTTGAGGTGGAAGAAAGGAGAGAGAGAGAGAGAGAGAGAGAGAGAGAGAGAGAGAGAGAGAGAGGGAGAGAGAGAGGGGGGGGGAGGGAAAGAGAAGAATTGGAAAGAGGCAGAGAAGAGAGGAGGAGAGGGGAGATAGAGAATGAAGGAGAAGAGAGGGAGAGAAAGAAAGAGGAAAGGGAGAGAAGGAAGACAGAGAGGAGGGGGTCCGAAGGTATGGCACGTAAGTGGGGTAGGAGTGTGAGCGGGAATGATTGTGTCAGATTAGGATTGACACATATGCACTAATCCAACTTACCATATCCCAGAAAAGAAGTGAAGGTTGCTGTTAGGGGATGATGGAGGTGGAAAATGGGAGTTGGAATAGCTTATGAACTTCCCACATACCCCACTAGAGAGAAACAGTGATACTTGGTGGAGGGGAGTGGTGGTGGAGTTGCAAGATTAAGTTTGAGGCATGTAAATTATTTCTGTTTACCCTGAAGGGAGTGAAGATGTTATGCAGAGGAGAGAGGAGAAGAAAGGAAGGAGAGTGACGCATTACGTAGGGTATGAGAGTGAGCGGGAATGGCCGTGGAAGATTAAGAGTC
The DNA here is from genome assembly GCF_032717465.1 of Coenobita brevimanus. Lineage (NCBI taxonomy): Eukaryota > Metazoa > Arthropoda > Malacostraca > Decapoda > Coenobitidae > Coenobita > Coenobita brevimanus. The sequence continues at coordinate 60,706,083 of NC_136959.1, read as the reverse complement.
GAACCATATACACTCACACGACCTACCGTACCCCACACAAGGAAAACGACACTTGCTGGAATTACTATATATATAAGATTATCAATTTTCACTACGAGACACCTTAAGTTGAACATAATAGTCGGACAGAAGCTAATTTTAAGTTGTCATTGTAGTAATAGTTAATGGAGATATTATGTAACCCATTTAATTCGAGAGATCCTTTCCAAGTTAGATAAAATTGTTGGGCAGTAGTGATAAAGGAACAGAAAAGCAGTAGTACCGTAGTAGTAGTGGTGGTGGTAGTAGTAGTAGTAGTAGTAGTCAGAGGGTTAAAGGTGTCTTGCTAGAAGCGGGTGAGGGCCCCGGCATGTTTACGTTATGCAACAGCAGGGTAGAATCAGGCTCAAGATAGAAGACAAGGGCAGCATAAGATTCAATATTGACAGAATACACAGGTAAAAACTTGGTAGAAGAGGCAGTAGAATCTGTCCAGCGATACAGGCAAAAGAATTCGGGTAAATAATATAGCCTACTCGTAATTATCGTTAAAAAAAAAAAAAAAAAAAAACGGAAAATATAACATACTCGTACATTAAACTTAAAAAATATCATTTCAAGGTAATACTAAGTGTGAAAGGAAAAATAAAGATAGAGAAAATTATTTGAGAACAAGGTGGAAATAAATTCGAAGTAGCAGCAGCAGGAGACAGGGCAATCAGACACAGGGTAATGGACTGGTGAGGAAGGAAAAAAGGAAACGGATGGAGAGAGGGGGAGGGGAAAAGGAAGGATTGAAGGAGGGAGGGGAGGAAAGGGAAGGGAAAGAGGAAAGGGGAAGGAAAGGAGGGAGGAAGGGAAGTAGAAGGGGAAGTAGGAAGTAGAAAAGGATGGAGAGGGGAAGGGAAGGAGGAAAGAACAGGAGAGAGAGAGACAGGATGGGAAAGAAGGAGGAAAGGGAAAGGGAAGGAAGGGTGGACAGTAGGAAGGGGAGGGAGGGAAAGAGGGAGTGGAGGGAAATGGAAGAACGGAGGAGAGAGGGAAGGAAAGGACAGCTGTGACCGAGACGCGTACGGACCCTACTCGAATATCTTAGGCCCGAGAGAAAAGAGCCCCCACCACCGACAATATAAAGGGACTAATTGAACTGGGGTCTGCAATATCGTGTGACATCCACCCCGCACAATGAGGCTGCGGGCGGGATATTAAGCCAGTGGTAGGGCCGCAAACTCAGAACCATGTGTACCTGTTTTGTTTATAAATTTTACTTCTATGTTAGGTTTGCCTTTCAGATTAGCGTGTTATTTGCTGATGAAGGCTTTATTATTCGCCCGTTTCCTGATTGTTTAGATGAAGAGGCTTCGTGAACCAGAGGAATTAGGTGTAGCCTCCGTTTACTGTCCCTTGTGTCAGAAGGAGTGAAATAATAATAGCGGTGTAGGTCGAGATACAGGGACACTCCTACGGTTGCAAACTCACGTGTTTGGGCTGTAAATTTATACGTTGAATAAGCCTTCGTTAAATCCTGCAACAGACCTTCGTTAACGCCTCCAGCAAGGCTTCGTTAACTCCTCCAGCATGCCTTCGTTAACCCTTTCCACAAGCTTTCGTTAACCCTTTCCACAAGCCGTAGTTAACCTCTTCCACAAGCTTTTCTTTAACCCCTTCAATAAGCTTCCGTTAACCCTTTCAACAAGCCTTCGTTACCCCTTCAACAATACGTCACTACCCCCTTCAAAGACTTAGATATCCCTTCCTAACTTGAGAACAAAACCCTATTTCAACCCCAGCATGTTTTTCGCCATAGATTTCATTCTCGGAGACTCTTTTACTTTCAGATGAAGCAATAAATCCCGGGATTGCTGAATTATGTATAGCAGGCGGCATTCCTGGGGTGCGTTATTACAGAAAATGCCCACAGCTGGGTAGAGAAGCAGAGAGTGCGTTTATTGCCGTGCGACAGCCGAATCGTTTATATTGAAATCCTGTAATTAGTGTGTGTGTGTGTGTGTGTGTGTGTGTGTGTGTGTGTGTGTGTGTGTGTGTTTGTGTGTGTGTGTGTGCTCTGGGGACAACGTTGGGGATGGAAATGGTTGCTTTTTGTTAAATAAGTTGCGCCTGACATTATATAGTTTTTATGTGGAGTATATAGAGCGTACTGTTTAATACTTGTGTGTGTGTGTGTGTGTGTGTGTGTGTGTGTGTGTGTGTGTGTGTGATTGCTGTACACTAAGCAAAATAAAATAAAATGTATTCTGCAGTTCACCCTCCTCCCACTTGTTTATTGAAAGTGAGGAAAGCATAGAGATGTGTTGTATCAGGTGCATGGTTGTCAGCATAGTTTCCCTTCCACATCCAGTAATTATCAGGCTTTGACAATGTGCGGAGAATTAATATGCAACTTCACCAACCCTTTCATCGTCGGGGCAGCTCTAGCAACGGATTGTGTATTCCACCTAAAGCCAGACGATTTTGTTAAGTTAAGGGTAAATCATAGCAACCTGTGAGTGTTAATATGTTACCTAGTTATTATCACGGCATTTCTTGTGTTTTTCCAGCTATTTTTTGACCATATTTTCAGCTGAGTCTTAGTATTCTTTTCAGGTAAGGAATCTCCCTAACACCTGTATTTATTTGGCTTATAACCCCCTACTGTTCTCCCCTGTGTTACACAAATCCTTCTAATATCACCATATTCCATAAATAATGACCAAAAAATATTAACTTGCCATATCCAGAAATAAATCGCTAAGGGAGAGGTGCTTGGGAGCATCCTTACGCGATGGGGATCCGGCCTATTGGAGCTTATGTGTTGGGGGGGGGGGGCTTTTCTGTCTATATGGAGCCAATTTAATTTCTTGGGTCTATTTCGGTGTTGCCACAAATGTCAAAATAAATGGGAAAAAATGGAGATGGAACCGTACCTTACATTATGGAACTGCTTGGAGAATTATGGCACAGGTTCAGTGTGCGTGGCGTGGCATTTTTCTTGGAAAATTATCGTAGGAAGTGACCGTGAGTCAGATTATTTTTTCCCCCCGTGTAGAGTAACCCACTAGTCGTTAGAGTCAGTGAGAACAGCGCATGCGTGTCCCGGGAAACGTGGTCTTCATTAGGGTCAGTGGAGCCAAGTGGAGGGCGATGTGGATACGCTAGGATGTGACTGTACTACCACACACACACACACACACACACACACACACACACACACACACACACACGTACGCGCGCCAGCGTTGTTGCACTGGCTTTTTTGCAACTTACAATAGGAATTCTGAATCACAGTCTGTGGCGGCTGTCATCTGAATCACTCCGCGAAGTGGATATGATAGTAAGGTAGGTGTCACTTTGATGAGGAAAAAAAGGGGGAGGGGGAGAGGAGGAAAGGTTTAAAAAATCTGACCACTCCTACTAGCATAATCACTGTCATGATCCTTCTCCTTATCATCATCATCATCATCATCATCATCACCGCATATCATGAAATTATACTCTTCGGATAACTCATTTTTTTTATTGCCCGATAGCTACCTACGTAAAGCCTTTCAGTAGAAGCTCAACGGAAAGGGCAGAAAGCGTGAATCTGAATATACAGGGAACAGTTACACAAGCACCACCACATACGTTCAGTGACACATATGTGTAGTGTAGTGTAGTGACGTACTGTGTGTGTGTGTGTGTGTGTGTGTGTGTGTGTGTTTTACAGCTTCACTACGATAGGTATCTCGCATGGTGAATAAATGATGCGACCGCAGGAAGAGCCGTTTTTAAGACTTTTTAAAGACAAGGGGTAAATGGATAGTGTTTATAGTTCAGCTGAATGAAACTGTCTGGTCATAGAATAAGATAATAGACACAATCTAGTCAATCATCGTATGGAATGAATGAGAAGATTTGCTGTCTGTACATATATATATTTTTTTCTTGTTATGTGCCCGTCTCCATTCACTTCCCCACGGTTTTGGAGAAGCTAATAAATGTGTAGAAGCATAGTTAAGATAAGGGATTGCTGATAGTAGATAAGAAAATTCGTAGGCTGAGTAACTGCGCGTGTGTGGACAAGGATATAAAGGTGATAAGCAACTGGAACACTAAACATTTTAAAGTCGTTCCGTATTCAGTTCCACGTCTCATTGTGGCGTAAATCGAAGTCCACTCCGATGAGGCATTTTTTCATTTTGTCGCTGCCCTCAGGTTATATCAGTGTACTTAGACTTTTTGAACAAGAGTTGTTAGATAACAATAATTCTTTTATTCAGAGCAGATCCACCTTAAGCTGGATAAAGTCGTTAATATATATTGCAAGAATACAGTATAGAAAAGACTCCGTGATTGAAGGAGTTAAAAATAGAGAAGTATTGGAGGCAACTTAACTCAATCGATCGTACATTAAGCAAATAAAGCACTAATCACCGTCGAAGAAGAGAAGATAATGGGTCTGTAGGATTAAAATTTGCGGGAGCGACTAAAAGATTGGGCAGAAGTCAGCTTAATGCAATTTTCGATCAGATATATATATATATATATATATATATATATATATATATATATATATATAAATATATATATAATGAATCATGAGGCAGGAGTATTCTTTGCTCTCCTTTCCTTTGTTCTTTAACGGAAACACATCTTTGATACGATAAGAAATAAATACATCGTTTTGTGAGAAAAGAGGGTTGGTTGATGATGATGATGAGAACGATGACGATGATCGCGACCACCAGGAGGGGGGGGGGGCAGGAAAAGGAAAAGGAAAACAACGACGACTATGATGATGGTGGTGATACTGGTGATGAAAGTTACCTGTACGTTGATGATGACGATGCCCATAAAGAATGACAGTGCAACTGCGTCTGTCTGGCCGAGTTACGACATAGAATAGCTCGTACTTTTGCTGAATCCGGGGCGGGGGACAAGCTTAGAACCTGCTGGCCTAAACCTGATCCCTGTGGCCGGTTGTGGGGGTGATCATGTTACTGTGGCTCATGATGAAACCCGCCCAGTGTGGTCAGCCCCAAGCCCGCTCCTGTGGTTGGGCTTGGGAATAAGACGGTGTAGGCTTTCTGGACTTGTGCGTCGCTAGAAGAATGAGAGTTTGACTTCAGAGAGAGGGAGGACACTGCTACCTGCATAGAATCTACCTGTAGAGGGAGAGGACAGTCCTAACCTGCTTAGAATCTGACTTCAGAGAGAGAGAGAGAGAGAAGGGGGGGGGGATAACAAACCTGCCTCGATTCTGGTCATAGAGGACACTTTTAACCTGCTCAGAATCTTGTCTTAGATAAGATATACTTGTAGATCTACGGACTGGTAGGTAAATAAACATAGATGCGGTATATATACATTGATTGATTTTCTCGACTCTGCACTGCTGGCCCTGAATAATTATGCCAACAAATGGAATTAAGGTTTAATGTCTTGAACACAGTTATTCCATCTGTACAGTCCATGGCATTGTGAAAGCGACACAGTAACTTTTAAACACGCATTTTCTCTGACCCCGAATTTCTGAATATATCCTGTCCTTAGTTTTTTTTTTTTTTTTTTTTTTCTCCCTCCCTAGAATTTGACCGTAGCCTATTTTTCTCTCAACATCCGTGAGCACCTGTCCTTGGTCATTTTCCTACCACGTCCTTGAAATCAGTATTTTCGTAAACTTTCTCGTTGAATTCACCTCATTACTCGTGCCATAACAACGTCCCTGTATCTTTGTCTGATTCCTCATTTATTTGCTCGTCCTTTCATTTATCGCGTTGTGGTACTAAAGGGGTTAATGGCACGTTCGAGGTTAAATCATGTGCGTTATTGAATATTTACGTTTATTCTTTATATTTGCAAAAGATGGTTAGGTTAATCACTATTATGAAGTTTGATGTTTCTAGCATAAGTCACGTGTGTACTGAATTAAATGTTGGTGACTGGAACAGCAGCCGGATTCTTGCAGTTGACAAAAAATAAATAAATAAAATAAATGCTTTAGAAATATGTACCTGAAGTTGCTAATGATTAAGGCTGGACGAGGTTGTAGCTCTAAGCAAGGGTGATTTTAGTGTAGATAGATGTAATATATAAATCTAAAGTTGAAGTGACATAGCATGTTTGATGGGAAAGTTTTTTTTTTTTTTTTTTTTCTTAGGCTCGTCACCAGCGATTGCAAAAACCCGTTTGTGACGTTCCACGCGAGAGGTTTGGCCGGTTACGTGTGGATTGTGTTACGGCGGGACCTTCATTTGTGGTTACTGTTAGTCTTGCAGTTCACCATTGTTGCCGTGTGTGTTTCAGTTTAGTCATCGAATACACCCCAGTAAATAAAAAGAAACGAAAGAAAGAAAAAAAAAAAGGAATAAGTAAAAAACAATAGACAACGAAAGAAAAAAAGCGAGAAAAGAATAAGAAAACGAAGGAGAAAAGATTCAGTATTATAATCCTAAAGGAAGCTGAAGAAAAGTTTGTAAAATCTTGGTACAAAATGCTTTGCTTGTTACTTTTTGTCTTGGATGTGGATATTAACCCCGTCAGATCGCTCAAGAATGAATCATGTCATCGTCTTACATATCCTGTACGGTGTAGCTGTCTTTTATTTTATTTTTGTTTCGCAATATCTAGCGATGTCGGTAGTGGCAAAGCAGTGTGTGTGTGTGTGTGTGTGTGTGTGTGTGTGTGTGTGTGTGTGTGTGTGTGGATGCCCATTTATGTAAAAATAGTTCTTGACTGTAAACGCCATGACGGTAAAGGGTTCCCAGCTGGGGCGAGTACAACGCGAACACAAAAGTTTAGGTTATGGCCACTTCACGCCTGCCCCGCCCGAACAAAGGCAACGAATATCTGCAGAAATGATTTAGAGAGAGAGAGAGAGAGAGAGAGAGAGAGAGAGAGAGTGTGTGTGTGTGTGTGTGTTGGCATCAGCGCCCGTCACTTAATCTGATGAGTCGAGTTTCGCGGCCCCCCCCCCTTCTCCCCTTCACCATTTGTTTATTTGTTTGGTCCGCACCGTGGGAAAGGCGGGCAGAGACTTAGCTGACCTGGATCAACCTAGTCTGGCCTGGGTATGGGAAAGGAAGGGGAGAGAAAGGGGAAAGAGAGGGAAAAGGAAGGGGAAAGAAGGGGAAAGAAAGATGTCAGCATTGGATAGGTGGATGTGGTGGAGAATTTGTTTGGTTTGCTTGTATGCTTCAATATGTTGGATGATTTTTGCGGATGACCTGTTACTCTTACGAGAAGCAGGTTTAGATTAAGATAACCTGCTTTATATTTACTTATCTGTCTACCTGTCTGTCTATATTTATCTGTATCGATGTAAACACACACACACACACACACACACACACACACACACACACACACACACACACACACACACACACACACACACACACACACACACACACACACACACACACACACACACACACACACACACCGGCGCGCGCGCTCTTTATATCGTTTAAGTATTTCCTGCATGTTACGGCCATGAATCTCGTAAAACTCACGATTAGGTCTTAAAACTTGAACCAGCACTTCACTTCTGGACCTGGGAGCTGCGGGCGAGTGAGAAGGGTGAGTTAAGCAGGGTCGTGTCTAGCTTTTATCACTCATTCCACAATTTATCGTTCACGTCCCCTTTTTGGCCGCCTACCTTAGCACTCAGACGAAGGAAGTTGACACACGCGAAGATTTACACACACTGACTTATCATGTATAATTTTTCTCGTATGGAAGTTGCACATGTAAAAATAATTTGCCCTGAATCGCCCCACGGAAATAATATATAATAGTGAGGTTTAAGGTACGCTGGGAAAGGTGTTAGAGGAGGGAGGGATGACAGGCTCGCTGGCTGTGGATTCCCCTCCTCCCTCTGGCGGTGGTCCGTTCATCAGCTGTTTATATGTGTGGACGTGACTAAACTTGGAATACCGTGACGTAACGCAGGTAACTGTTCCTGTGTGTGTGTGTGTACGCTGCGCTTTATGTTTAGGGGTTACGTAGGCGGGGGAGAGATGCGAAACGGGACCCTTGCCGGAGCTCAGGAAATACACCCTGTGGCGAGGCGTGGGTGCGGGTGCACTTGCTGTGATACTGTGTTGGACTGTAAGTGACTGTGGAGATTTCTTAGCGCCTTCTCCTTAGCGATTTATTTTGCTTGTTGCACCACAATAGTTTCATGGACCGGGTGTGTTGTTGATGCAAAATGTGTTGATGATAAAACGAGATAAACGGCATAGAAACGAGTGTTAAGACGTAATAAGCAAATAAATCTCATTGTGTATTTTGTTGTCACAGCCTCGTATTCTCGTCGATTGCGGAAGTTCCCTAACACCTTTTCGAAGGTGATTTATATTGTTTGTTACACCAACAATAAATATCCTTTTTTGTACAGATCCCTCAAATATCGACATAATTTGCATAAAAAACATGCAGAAGGATATTAACTTGCCATATCTAAAAATAAATCGCCAAGGGGGAGATGTTAGGTAGCTTAACCGACGATACGAGCCACAATTCGAGGGGAAGCTCGTTCGCTCGTAGCTAAGGACTTCTTTTGCCTATATATTTACCCTCCCAATACGATGACGTCTTTTTAGTCCACTTTTACCACTTCCAGGTGATTTTAATAATAATGTCCTGATGCATTTTTTTTTTTTTTTTGAGGGGAAGGCGTTGTTTATCAGAATAACGGGGGTTTGAGTTGATTAGCCATTAATTTTATACTTATCTGTGTATATTTTCTCCTTTGTCATTGATATATTCGTGTTACGTCTAGGGAATTTTATAAAACATAGGAAAGACCATTCATATTAAAATATTAAGTGGAGGCTTTAGCTTACCCTAGAAGTTAAAAATTTATCCCCAGAATTGAAATCAAATCGTCCAGAGTAACAAGAAAAAATCAAACAGGTAGCTGGCATTGTGCTGAGTGGGTTAGTGGTGTGTCGTGCGTTAAAGTGATTCTGAGTATGAGTTGCGTTGGTGGGTCTAAGCGCGAGGGAAGTGGTTAGTCTTGTGTGTGTGTGTGTGTGTGTGTGTGTGTGTGTGTGTGTGTGTGTGTGTGTGTGTGTGTGTGTGTGTGTAAGACGTCATTGGGTGGAAAGGGTGAACTGTGTCTAACATGCAGAACACACGGTATTTAAAAGATCCATAACTCTCATTTGTGTCTCTTCGCCTCATTCGTGTAAGGGATTCAGTGTTTCATTCGTGTAAGGGATTCAGTGTTTTCGTGTTTTCCCCTCTTTCGTCTATCAGTACGTTTCCCATCCCCTCATTCGTGTAAGGGATTCGTAGCCCTTTCGTGTCCCCTCCCCTCATTCGGCTCCCTTTTAATCTGTTTAAGTCCCCGTCTCTTGTTTTAATCTCTCTTCGTTCCCTCCCCTCCGTTCTCCCTCATCTCTGTTTTGTTCACCCGCCTTTTGCATTTCATCCTCCCTTTCTTCGTAATTCCTTCTCGCTAATTTAATCGTACTCCCCTTTTCCAGTCTCCCTCTCCCACTCTCACCACTCACTTTCTATCCCTTTGTTAGTCTTTCCTTCACATCATATTTTCTCCTGTCTCTTTGTGTCCCCTCCTTCGCTTTGTCATATTGCTAATTCTGTAGCGTTTCCCATCTTATATAAAGCGCTGTTTCTTTGTCACATTTTCGTCATGGAATAAGATTGTGGTGGTGGTAGTGGTTTTCTATTATCCCTTTCTTTACGTTGTCTTTGTCTTCATCTCCTCCTTCCCCTGTATCTGCGACTTCAGTCTTGCCTTGTTTCTGTCTCGGCCTCTCGATCCGTCCTTCATTCTCCTTACGCAGTGCTCGTTCAGGTCCTTTATGACGAGTCTTAAAACTGAGATGGCGAGGAGAACGGCAGGGCCCCCAATTCCTGAAGGTCAGTGTATCTGCGAAACAAGAAAATGAAGTGCTTTCCCCCTCCCCCTCTCTCTCTCTCTCTCGAACGTGGCATGAAGGCTGATCACATCCTGCTATCCATTGACTTGTTGGATTGATATCCTTTTTTCTTTTCTTTTTTTCCACTTACAGAGGCCGCAGCTAGAGGGAGTAGATGTAGCCGTCATTTACGCATCTCTAATAGATATTCCTCCTATATCAAATAATGCGGTAGTGGCTTCATTAAACTAAAAAATACTTTAAAATAAAAAATTCAAGGTTTGATTGTCATAGCTGTTCCATGAGTGGTTGGTAAGTACGAGGTTGCGCACACCTTCGTCGGATTCTAATTCGGATTGTAATTGGCTTTTGGGATTTCGTAGCACTTATTCCATAGTTAGTGGTAGGTGGTGGCGACAATCATCCACTCGCTTGATGTAGTGCTGCCCACTTCTTCCTGAAGCCTTTATCATTCTTTTTCTGTGCCTGCCCTCCTCTCTTCCTATTTCTCCCATCTTTCCTGTCACTTCTTATTGCTTTTCTTTCCTTGGCTTTACATTGAGTGACAAGCGAAATGGTTTCCTGTAAGCCAAGAAACCATTTACAACGCTGGATGGTAACCATATAACCAAACCATACGTGTTGCCTACGTGTCCACTAGTGGGTTGGTGGAGGGTTAGTGCTTCTCCCCATAAAACAAGTAACTCAGAGTCAAATGGCCACCCCTTATGGGATTATGGCGTCTGGCAATAGATAGATAGATAGATATTCCATAGCGATTTATTTTGCACATTACACCTGAATATCATCTTGTTTGTTACTGATGCAGTGTGTCGATGTTAATACTATATAAGTAACATAAGGTGTAGTAATCAGCATAAATCGCAAAGGTGGAAGTGTTACCAAGCCACCCATACCATTTACATCGAGGATTTGAGACCTAAACCCATTAAAATATTGTACACATATATCTCTCGATGGGTATGATCTATAAACACAAACAATGTAGAGGCCACTTGTATATATATCTTCACGTATAAGGTTCCCAGGTGGATTCAGTACGGTAATTTATTCAGGCTGGCGGAAAAAAAATTCTTGGTGTATATTCTGTAGTGGTGGTGATTCGACTTGCCCTTGACTGGAGACAGGCGCACGAATGACCTTGAGTTTAGGAGTTATAGTCGTAAATCTTCTTGAGCTTGATTCGTGTATAATGTTCTTGTTTTCACTCAGGCAGCTGTCAGACACTTTGTAACTGAACTGGAAGAAATTATATCCAGTCGTCGTATAATTTATACTGGATATTATATTATTGTGAAGAAATGTAAATATAACAATAAAAAAAAAATCAGTATAACATTTACTTCCTTCAGAAGGACTTATCGTAAAATTCAGCTCAGATCTTTCATGAAGACGGGCGTAGATGCATGTGTGGGTGAGATGTGGAGGTGGTTGCGTTCACTTACCTCAACACCTGACTCACACCTGTAATTAGGAGTTAGCGCCACCTGTAAGATTTGTTATGGCACGGAGATGCAATGAATGTTTTTACAATACTCTGATGGATGGTTATGTTGCATTATCTTGAATTAAAATATTTTTGCGAGTGGAATGGTTTTGAAGAGGGGTATATTTTAGATTATGATTTTCGTTTTAACACGGTGAATCGATGGTTATGCTTCATAATCTTGAACAGTTCCATTAGTGAGAGTGAAAGGTGCTGAACAGGGGAATCGGTATATCAGATTACTATGTATTATGTTTCTGTACTCGAGGTACTGTGAAACCCAAGTATGGTTGTTAATGGCTGATAATGCGTTAAAATAATGTGATAGGCTAATGCTTGGTGGCGCGAAAAAAAGGTGATAAATACGGTCATAACTAAGATTCTGATTAAGATGTGGGAGTATTCTGGTTCACCTTTCCTCGTCCTTCATAAAAGTAGATAAATAAAAAGATTAAATAAATAGCTAACTATGATTGATGACATGTTTTCGAATCCCTGTCATGTACTGTTTTGAGAGTGAGATTCAGTGAGGCTGTATAAAATTCGATTTTGTGGTTGATGGAGATGCTGCTGCTGAACTTGAAAGACGTGTGTGGTTAGTGTGGGAGTGAAGGATGGCTGCATAGAGGCAGGTATAAATTTTAGCTTGAGATTTTGTTTTGTACCTTCCTTTCCTCTTATAGTACTGAGATTCCATCGAGCTTTTTATACTGTGTTTCGTGGATGATGTGTTTGAGTTGAAAAGGTATATAAAGTTAGTGAGGGAGACAGGGGTGATAAATATTGCGTCAGATATGTTAAAATTTTTACATCTGATTTTATATTTTGTCTTCATTGCCAGAGATTCAACAGATTTTTTTTTTCTGTACATAGAGGATGATTCTCTGCTTAAACTTGAAAGGCTTAAGGTATGAGTGAGGGCGAAATGGTGTAGATAATAGATGCAGATACCTTATATGTTAAACTTTCAAAGATGAGATTTTGTTTTGTATGGCGATGCAGTGAACCTTATTTAATATCCGGTGTTGAGGTAGATGGAGGAAGATGCTGTGCTTGAACTTGAAAGGCGTAAGGTTAGTGAGAGGGCGTAAAGGGTGGGTGTTGAGGCCAGGTGTGTGCGTCAGGTGTGCCCCGGGAACTAGGACAAGGTGAACCGGTGCGCCAGATGGGGGGGGGCGGGGATACGGAGAAAGAGAGAGAGGTGTGGGCGGCCTACTTACCTGCTTGCCTCTGCACCGTACATTCTTACATAATTACTGCCCACACACACGCTCACAGCAACCTTCGTCTCGGTCACTTCACCTGCCCCACCTACTTGTTTACGCTTCTTACATACAGAGGGTGCTGAAGAGGGACGCCTTTGTGTAGTGGCACCGATATAAGTGGGCAACTCCACTGTCTGGTTATACAAACGCCCCTCATCTTCCTTCCACGAAAGAAGAATGTTGAACTGCGTAAGGGCGACTTTAGCTTGCAGTCCACTGGGTTCACGTCGAGATGAGTCTGGGGCTGCAGTAACATGGTTGGATGTCTATTATTATTATTGTTATTATTATTATTATTATTATTATTATTATTATTATTATTATTATTACTAGCTTCGCTAACGAAGTTGGAGGAGGTTATGTATTCACCTATGTTTGTCTCTTTGTTTGTCCACACAATATCACCAAAAGTTCCCAATGAATTTCAATGAAATTTTGTAGAAATGTGGGCCATGCACCAAGAAAAAATTTATTAAATTTTGAGGCGGATCCTGATCCGGATCCTTCATATTCCACACAATATCTCCAAAAGTTCTCAATGACTTGGAATGAAATTTTATGGAAGAGTGGGCTGTGGGTCAAGGAATATTTGATTAAATTTTGGGGCGGATCCGGATCCTACGTATTCCACACTATATCGCCACGGATCCAGATCCGGATCCTATTTAGTGGCAATGACATTGACGGAGGTATGCGGTTTTTGAGAGCTTTCTGGTTGTCAGTATTATTATTATTGTTAATTGTCATTGTTTTTTATTTAACTATTTCCATATTTTATTAGTGTTGTTAGTATCAACGGTATTGTTTGTGGTGGTCGTAGTGGAAGGACTTATATTCTAAAGCCGTGTGTGTACTAAGATTTTTTCATGCTTTATGCTGAATTTCTGTAGTATTTAACATACCTGCACATCCTGTACTGTGTTCAGACATGTCTCGGCTGATCCCTCACCCCATTGCAGCACATCTGGTATAGTTTCGATCAGTGTGATACGCAATCCAGGTCTACTATGGCCTTCTCACCCCACCCCACACCACCTCATACTACTTTCCATTCCAGCCCTCCCTCCACCCAGGTCATCACCCCGATCCACCCCAACTTGCCCAACCTTTACCCACACGAAGCATACCTGACTTACGGTAATCAATCCAGATCAATCTTAACTTTATCTGACCGTAACTAAACTATACATCATTAAAACAAGCCAGACTAAATCCGATCTAACCTTACTTAAACCGAATAAAACCAACTCAACCCATTTCAATATGACCCATCCAAACCCATACCAAACTAACCCACCTTAATCATACCTAATCAGACGAACCATACATAACAAAATGTAGCCTAGACCGACATTGATTTTATGGAGTACCACCCCATCCGCCACAATATTCAGGCAGTTCCATTGCCCCATCTTCCCACCCCACCTCCTGCCGTCACCCTCCCCTGCACCCCCCTTTCTCCCAAACCCCTGTTCCATTACTCCCATGGTCCCCCTTTCATTTCCGTCCATGCTTCCCCTTCCATTTCCCTCATCTCCCCATCCTTCCATGTCCTCTCCTTCCTTTCCACTCCCTCACGTTTCTTGTTACCCCTTTCCCCTAATACCACCCTCCCCCCTCCCCCTCCCTCCTCAGTCTACGCAACTTCACCCCCGCCATTTTTCTGCGTGCCACCTGAGCCCCGCCACGCACTGACGGGTGAGGGTCGGTAAGACGTTGGTTGGGTCGTGACGGGAGTGTTGTTTGTCCAAGGGCCGGATTTTACAGGCCCTAGAAGACCCCCTGCCACCTCACTCATAGTGTTTTATGCGTATTCCGTCTGTATTCTTTCGTCCGCTATACTTTTGTTTTATATGCGAACCCTTTCCGTAGGATGGCTTCTTATTTTAACATAATTATCTGCTTCCTGACTAGACTACGCAGTTCAGTTTTGGTTGGGTCCTTCATAATGATAAAGGTTAATGAAAGTAGGTCTGACTCCTTCAGAATGGAGAATGTGCCTCTTAAGTCTTTGTGAAGAAAGGAAATCGTAGTTGCATGAGGAAAACTATCGTCAACGTTTGTGGTTCCCAGGTCGATGAGAAGGCCCGAGGGTGGGCGTGACTGGTAGATTGTGACCCTGGCCGTACCCACACCTTCATTCCACACTTGTCGGTGTCATATGAACCCGATTGTGGTGAAAGGCGTGTAGTATGGAATGCATGCGTAAGGATTTTTTGAGGATATATGAGTAAGAAATGTATTTAAATTGAAGTGATCCTGAGGATATCTTCCATTTTCTTCACACTACCTCCATATGATTTTACTCATTGTAGAGAAAACCTCCCTTACTGTATGGGAGAGAAAAAGTCCCCAGCATGAAGTCTTTTAATATATTTTTGCTGCCTCCGTAGACCACTTTACATAGGAAAGTTTCCACAGATCGATAGGTCCTTCCATCCCTTTTTTAATGGTACACAGCTGTTGAATTGGTTTAGCAGTTTTATTGAATGTAGCTTATTTCTGAATGTGTTGTTATGCCGGGTTTATTATGTTTTATTCTGTTCGATAGTAGTTGATTCAATATAATGGTCTTAAAGGTAACTTGCTTATTATTTGGTACGTGATAGCATACGCGGGTTGGGGGAGTTTGAAGTAAGGGCGTGAGTGCTGTAGAAGAATTACCGGTAACTTGAAAACATTGCATCATTTAGGTATGTGTTACTACTGAGTGTTGCGCCTGCGTGTGTGGTGGCAACATTCCTGCCTCCCTCCCTGGTGGCACACGAAGCGGCGTTACCAATTACTGACGTCAGGGACCACAGCTCACGCGAGGGACACCAGCCTGGTTGATTCACTGTGCTCCAACACACCACCAACACAGCCTGTCCACTTTAACCTGTTGTCTGTAATACTTCTCTACACGTAATCCTACCCAGACCTATTCAGCCAGCCTAGTACATCAATTCCTGCTCAGCCCTAGCCATCCCATCCCGTCTGTTCCTTTTATTTGCTTTATTTCAAAATAAGTGTAGTGCTCTAAGCCTACCCTCCCCATCTGTTACTTCTGATCCAAAGCACTTAAGATTCCGTCCCTACCCTATCCCCATCAAATTTTACCCAACAGTCATCCACCTCACTCTCTTCCTCTGATCCCACAACAGCCTATCCTCCCACCACACCCACTCCGCTCACTTTGTTGCCTGTACTCCAGAGCACTTCAGATCTGTCCCATCCTCTTCCCACAATCCTGCCCAAGCCTGTTCATCGTACACCCTTCTCCCTGTACTTCTACCACACCCTATCCGCCCCACTGTGTTCCTTCTGCTCCAAAGCACCTTTGATCACGCTTTACCCTATCCCCACTAATGTAACCTCATCCTCTCCACCCCACACTGTTCTCTTCACTCTCACCACACACAGTCCACCCAGTGTGCTGCAAGACAACTCACCCCACACCTTGTCCCTCGAATCCCAGCACACCCTGTCCACCCGACGCTCTGTTCCGTCAAACCCCTTCACACCCTATCACCCCCCAGACCCCGTCCCTCTGAACTCACCACACCCTATCCTCCGCACCCTATCCCCTCTTATCCCACCACACCCGGTCCACCCCCTGTTTCATGCCTACTCACCCCACGCTCTGTCCCTCTAGTCCCAGCACACCCTGTCCACCGCACTGTGTTCTCGCTAATCCCAGCCAGCCCCCTGCTCTGTGTTGTTGCCAGGCTGGGGAGATAAAGTGAAGCCACCCAATTTGCGACGGATCTTCCAGGGCCCGCAGTAATGTCCCACCTGTTGCCATCCATTACCTGATTGGACTGATTTGTTAATGGATGTATTTAGCGGTGTGGGAGGGTAGTTAAGGGTGTAGATATACCGGATGCAGCGGAGTAATTTTAGCTTTCAATCTTTTCAACCCAAGGACGTCGTTTATTATAATTTGTTGGTACCAGGTGATTATTTTACGTGAAGTCAGTTTGAGGTGGGGTGATTATATACTGCATTGTCTTCAGTGTGTGTGTGTGTGTGTGTGTGTGAGAGAGAGAGAGAGAGAGAGAGAGAAAGAGAGGAAATTTGTATAAGTCAACGCATTTGCATTTTACTAATATTACCAATCTTCCCAATGTTGTTATTTTCAGTTTGTTTATATGGTATACATATTGTGAGTGGAGTGTGGAAGGCGGAGGCGGTATTGAGGCAAGGAAGCTCATGCATAGTAATAACGGCCTAGCCACACTCCAGTTACCCCCATGGTATACTCCCCTCCCCTTCCCTTCCCTCCCCACTTCACCCCAAAACAACCCCACACCACACTACATCTCACCCCACTCCAGCGCTGCGGGAAGGGGTGGGAGGTGGGTGAGTGAGTGGTTGATGGTAGTAGGTAAGTGGTTCATGGGAGAAGGTTAGGTGAGTAGGAAGGTTGATTGTGTGATTGATTGATTGACTGGTTGATGGGTTGAGATGAGTACATGGCTGGGTGAGGTAGGAGGTGTATATATGGCGGACGGTGGGGGAAGGAAGGCTAGGTGGATTGGAGAGTGACGATTAATTGTTTGAAAAGGGGATGAGTGCATGGATAGGTGAGCCAGGAGGTGGGTGGGTAATTGAATGTTGAGACACTGGGGGGATAGGAGGAGGGGCGGTTAGGTCGGTGGTAAGCTGTACTGATAGAATGATTGCTGAGTTGATGTGTATATGACCGGCAGTGGGAGGAAGTGTCTGGATAAACTATACACTCTTCACTCTAATCAGACATGAAATTTTAATCTTTCCATCCTTTCCTGAAGTGTAAGAAAATACTAATGCTAGAATACGGTGCGAGTCACGAAAAACTGCAGTGGAAAGGATGAAATGGCGGTAGTATTGTTTTATTCTGCAACTGAACTGCGGGAAATTGGCTGTAAAAGGACAAAAAAAAAATCTCAGCCAAGTTGAGGTGAATGAACTATAGTCAGGTGAGTGGAGAATAATTGAATGCATGGCTGAACAAACATGCAGAGCTTACGGTAGGATGAGTGGTAGGTGGGCGTGGGTGTGGTTGTGGGTGTCGTGTTGCTACTTCTATCGCTGTACAGCATCACAGTTAAGAGGATCAGTGATAAATGAGGTAAATTTAAAGCATTAGAAACTTAAGCCTCTGACCATTAAATATTTCCAACAGCTGAATAAATTAATCTGCTGTTTGTAAAAAACACATGAATATATAATTGAA
Organism: Coenobita brevimanus; assembly: GCF_032717465.1. Taxonomy (NCBI): domain Eukaryota; kingdom Metazoa; phylum Arthropoda; class Malacostraca; order Decapoda; family Coenobitidae; genus Coenobita; species Coenobita brevimanus. The sequence goes on along the minus strand of NC_136959.1, from coordinate 60,688,266 downwards.
TACCACCCGTAGCAGTGATCGGATTAAAATGAAAGCTTATGACGCATTGTAATACTGTAGCGGTAGTCGTGTGAATTGCAAAGGCAAACCTGACTAAGGATTGATCGGTGTGAATGGGGTTTGTATATGGATGGAGCGGAGAATATGGGCCCAAGGAAGTTGTGAAGATAGAGTGAAATGTGTGGCGTAGCGTGACCCCCCCCCCCTCCCCGTGATTGTGGATTTGGCTTGTAGTGTGGACGGGGCGGGTATTTGTATTTGGCAGGAGTAGGAATAATTGAAAATGTGGACAAGAGTCAGGATAGAGTGAAAAAGACAAAGTGAGGATAGAGTGAAAAGTGAAGTGTTGAGGCATGCCGTGACCCTCGTGAGACTCCTTCCTAGTCAGGGCGCTGGAGCAACATCGTGGAGGTGGGAGGTGGAGAGTGTGTGAAGGTGAGGAAGGCGTATGTGTAAATGTGTGAAGGTGGAGGTGGAAGTATGTGTACGGGCATGTGTGACGGTGGTGTGTGTGTGTGTGTGTGTGTGTGTGTGTGTGTGTGTGTGTGAAGAAGGGAAGGATGTGAATATGTGAAGGAGGGGAGAGTGTGAATGTGTGTGTGAAGGAAAGTCTAAGTTCGTGAAGAGAGAGTTTGAGCTGGGAGACAAGTAAAGGGTGTGTTAAGAATGTAGTGGGGAGAGAGGAGGCATATGTAGGGAGGAAGGAAAGGTGGGGGGGGGGGAATTGAGCCAAGTTTGTGAAAAGAGTGCTTGAATGGGGACAAAGTAGAGGGTGTGTTATGAGTGCGTGTGGTGGAGGGGGTTGCAGGCACAGGGGTTAGGTGAGTATGTGTTGGGTGGGGGGGAAGAGCCTACTTTGTGAAAGTAGAACTTGAGGAGTGAGGACAAAGTAGAGGGTGTGTTACTTAAATCAGTATTTTGGGAGACTTTTGGAGGTAGAGTGTGTTATGAGTGCGTGTAGTGGGAAGCATGTATATGTGGTAGAAGTTATGAGTTGAGGTGGGGGGGCATCTAAGTTCGTGAAAAGTTAGCTTGAGAAGTGAGGGACAGAGTAGAGGGTGCGTTATGAGTGCGTGTAGTGGTCGGCATGTGGGAGTAGGGTGCGTGTGTGGGTGCCATTATGAATGTATCCCCGCGTGTGTGCCATTATGAATGTATCCCCGCGTGTGAAGCTCACTTTGTTGAGTCCAGCCACCCCAAGCTCCCCGACCCCTGCTATTGACCAGAATAACTCAGCCAGTCGATAGTGTCAACCCCAACCACTCAGCCGCACCCGTCAGGCCCACCCAGCCCTTTGTAGCGGCTCAGACTTATATTTTTACACACTCATATTTGCCACAGTGCGTCTGGTAGAGGATAAAAGTTTCATTCCTTGTTTTTCATTGTTGTATTTCCTGAATCTTATATTTTTTTTTACACATATTTGCTATTGTACTTCTGTCACATGAGTTTAGCTTTTTTTTTTTCGTTGTTCTTACATTTTTTGCGCACACATTTGCCGCAGCGCCTCCCCCATACGATAAAAGTTTCATGCGTGTGTGTGTGTGTGTGTGTGTGTGTGTGTGTGTGTGTGTGTGTGTGTGTGTGTGTGTGTGTTTTCACTTGTACGTCTCTTGAACCTTGTTTGCCCTCGGTTCTCTGCTCTTGAATGTTACCCGTGCAGTATGTACACAGGTTGATGTATAGTAGAGCTGCCCGCCAGTGGCAGACGTGTGCAAGCCGACTGTGAAAATACACACATACATTACATACATAGTGTACATACCTGCTGCTAACATGCACACATGCAATATATACATACTGTGCATACTCGCTGCAAACATGCACACAAATATTACTTTTGACTTACATTCATTAAAATTACTCACAGCTTTCTGACTTTACAAATCTTAAAGTGCTCTTGATTGCTACTTGCACTCGCCACTGCTATGTACACTGTATTATTAGCTAACCTGTACTCGGTGCTAATTTGTGCCCTACAGTTGAAGGTTAATTACACTTGTACACTTCAGGGTTATTCACACTCTTATACTTGAAGGGTATTTTCATTCTCTGCCTTACACAAAGCTCGCATTCCCTTCAGTATAATACCCACTTGCTTGTAACGTGTTCAGTTCTTACGTGCACCTTACTGTTACCTGCGCCCGCTTCCAGCCTGCACCGGGGTTATTACGTGCGCCAGAATTATGGTTGCTTGCATGTAACTCGTGGTTGCTTGCACGTAACTCGCACCTGCTTCTTATTCGCGCCCGTAGATCCAACCTCCTTGGCCAGATCCGTGCGTGTGAGGCCGGTGTAATCAGCTGGGAATGTCTTGTTATATCTGGAAGGGGGATTTGGTGGGGAGGGGAGCTGGATTAGGGGAGGGTGGGTCAACAGTGGTAACTGGATTAGGGGAGTGGGTATGGAAGGGAGGTAGATTAGGGGAGTGGGTAAGAAATGGGGGCTGGATTAGGAAGTGAGAGTTAGAAATGAGTAATGGACTATAGGAGGGTGGCTAAGGAATGGGTGGTGGATTGGGGTAGTGGGTAAAGAATGGAAGCGTGATTAAGGTATTGCGTAAGGAATGGGAGTTTAAGGTATTGGGTAAGAAATGGGAGCTGGGTTAGTTTAGAGGGTATGGAGGGGAGCTGGATCAGGGAAGGGTAGTTAAGGAGTGGGAGGTAGGATTAGGGTCGTAGATAGGGAATGGGAGCTAGATTGGGGTAATGGGTAATGAATGAGACCTAGATTGGGGTAATGGGTATGGAAAGGAGCTAGATTCGAAGAACGTGGGAAAGGAACTGGAACTTTTTTTTCTATATAAAGTAAAGCAAGAAGGGAGATGGATTAAATAGAGTGAGTGGAGAAAGGGGTGGTATTTTTATTGGAAGAGAGAGCAAAGAGGAAAATTTAGTAGAGGAATGGACGCAGAGAGAGACATGAAAGTTCAGACAAGGAGCGGGAGTAGGCTCGATAAGGAGAAATATGAATAGTGAAAGATTAAATAGTGCAGGAAGAATGCAAGTGTGAAAAGAACGGTATTTAGGATAGAAAGGGTTGGAAGGATGGCATGGAATAAAGAAAGGGAAGGAATGAAGATTACGACGGGCGAGATTAGGTAACAGTATTTATAAGTCCACATTGAGAGTAGAAGTAGGCTCAAGAAGAAAAATGAAGAGTGAAAAATTAAATAGTGCAGGCGAAGTGGGTGGAAAGGGGTTGTTATATCGATTAGGTGGGGGGAGCAAGGATAGAGGAGGGGGGCGGGGAATAAAGGAGGAGAGGAGAGGGGAGGAGGGATAGGGAGGGAGGGTAAACCATTTGAGTCAGATTGCGTTGAGTGCCCGAGGGTTAAGGGAGGTTGCAGGGATGGGGGGGAGGCGGGCGGTTGAAGACTTCGGAAGGGGTGTTAGGGTGGGGGTAGGTAGAGGGGAGGGGGTACAGGTAGCGTGTTGACCAGATATAAGACGGCGAGGAACATAGTGGAGTGCCGTGTGGAGGGAGGGAAGGTATATATCAACAAGAAGGCATTTTCTCCCCAACACACTGGTTATAGAAGCAGTTTTTCTTTGGACCTGGGATCAGTACCGTACCACCCTAACAGGATATAAGGGACACCATTTTGATTTTCTTGCGTTCTCCAGACGATTTTATTGAGCCTCGGAAAATGGAGTAAGCGACACCCCAATATGGTTTTCAAAGACCGTATGCGCACACTCTTAAATCCTTCAGTCACGTGACGTATTCTGTTGATTTCTTGCCACATCCAACCATGATTTTTTTTTGTATTGCAGCATCTAGACTCTTGATTTATTGTTATATCCAGACTTGATTTTTTTATTTATTTCTGCATCCACACTGTTGATTTATTTATTGCTACATCCAGACTGTTGATTTATTGCTTCATCCAAACTGTTGATTTATTGATTCACAGACTATTCTATTCTAGTTAGGAAGGACCTCTGGTGAAGGGGTTAATGAAGGCTGTATCAAACGCATCCAGTGTGAAAAGTGTCTCCTTAGCCGGACGGAAAAATTTGGAGATGGCATGAATACTGAAACAAGGAAGAAAAGGAAAAACGGATAGTTTTTTTTTTTTTTTTTTTTTTATACAGCAGCCAAACATTTCACGACCAGACTAGAGGAGTAATGCTCTGAAAAACGTGAGAAAACACAGTAATTTTTTATATTTCACTGCGTTGTGGAAAATGTAACGTTGCATCTAATACCATCCTTGTTCATGAAATACGTAAAGGAAGATTTTGTGGAGAGGAGGATTGGGGGGGTAGGTAGTTGTGGAAAGTGGGGGTGGGGGGGAAGGGGAGTTGGACATTTACGAAGTGGTGATTGTTATTTGCTTCACTTAACCAGTCTTGTTCGTGGGAAATAGAGATTGAGGAGGGTGGGGGAGGTAGAAATGGGAAGTCGGTAAGAAAATAAAGGGAGTTGGACATTTGCGAAGTGCGTGGGGGAGATTGTTATTTGCCGTATGTATACCAGTTGTGTTCATGGCTTCCGTTGCTCACCGTCGCCTGCCTGCCTGCCTGCCTCCTTGTCCCCCTCCCCTCCCCTCCTTCTGCATGCACGAGACCCATTCCACGACCGATTTTGATTCTATGTAGTCTATTCCTGTACGTACACTCGCCCACCGGTTGAGTGTATTAGTGTGTTCTTCTTCCAGTCGATCAGTATTTTTTTTTCTTCCGGTCTTCCTACTTTATTGGTCAGCATTAACAGTCTCTTTGGGGTCGAGGGGCTGGGGTAGTGCTGAATCAAGTGCATGGTGGCGATGATTATTTGCCTCATACCAGTCTTCACGGCTTTCATTCCTCACGTCGCCTGGTTGCTTGCTTCCTCCCCCCCGCTCTCCCCCCCTTGCTGCTTGCATGAGTTTCATTCCACGGACCGCCTCCCTGAACCTACCCAGTTATTGTGCTGGAAGGATTTATCGATTTTGGTGTTCTAGTTTCTGCCTTCGGAGTGATTGTAGGGTGTGTTATGAAGTGCGTTTTTCTTACACTTGATCATGCTTTTCTTTTTCAGTATTGCATTTCTTTTTCATATATTACTGTCTTAGTCAAAATACATGCCGGTTTAGTCAATAATTCTCAGTTTTGGTCAGAATCCATGCATTTTCGGCCAATTTTGAACTATTGGGGTTGATATGTACGGTTTGTTTCTATTCTTTGTGCTTTTTCCCCTTACGTTTGAGTGCTTCTCTGTACTCATTGTTTGTGGCCTTGCTGTGTGATACCGTCCCCTTCCCGCAGGTTCAGTCCTCTGTATTCCTCCTTTTATATTTTTCCTGCAGCTATCGTTAGGATGTGTGTGTGTGTGTGTGTGTGTGTGTGTGTGTGTGTGTGTGTGTTTTATGTGTGTGTGTGTGTGTGTGTGTGTTTTACCTTTATATTCTTATCCTCTCCGTTTGTGCTGTGAATTTTGATAGTGTTTTGTTTGCATTTTTTTTTTTCATTTCCTCGTTTTTATGTTTCTTATGTTTCGTGCACATTTTCCACATCCATCCTGTTACGGGCATACGTCTGCCTACCCTTTTTTCCTTACCTGCCGCCCCTGTCTCTCTGCCTGTCTTTTCATGCCCTTCCGTCTTGCTGCTCTTATACCCTGCTTATTTTCTCTCCTTTCCCTGTCTCTTTACGCGCTCTTTCTTCCCCCTTGTCTGTGTTCCATATCTCTTTATCTGCCTTATCTCCTTGCTGTGTGGCTTCCTGTTTACCATCCAGTTCCCACTTGCCTTCTGTGTCTTTTTTTCCTCACACACACACACACACACACACACACACACACACACACACACACACACACACACACACACACACACACACACACACACACACACACACACACACACACACACACACACACACACACACACACACACACACACACACACACACACACACTAGTATGACGTCCCTTTTACCTGCCTTATCCTCTGCCACCTTCCACGTCCCTCTGCCTGACCACTTTCCGCCGTGCCTGCTTCTTTGTACCCCTGCCTTTGCCTGCTTTTCACGTCCCCTCCCTGCCTTCGGGGAACTTGCCATCATACTGTATATACACGACACGCAGGATCACCTCCATCACTCCAGCCCCACCGGGTATTGTTGGCCGCGCTCAAAGATTTTCCTCACCCCTCCCGACAAGCAGGACCCCCGGGCTTAGCAGATATTATGGAAAGCCACCTACGCCCCTGCTTTTTCCTTCTTTTCTTTCTTCTTCTTTTTTTTTTTTTTAACCCCTCCGGTCTGCGGGGAAAAGAAAATATGAACATGAGAAAAGGTAATATGGACGTGTTGCCCTCATGCGCTCTTATTTAACCTTTTCGCAGCGTTGACCCCTTTTTACTTTTCCTTTATTATTGACTTAAAATCTGGAGGGGCTAGCTATAGTCTTCATTCGATACTTAAAATCCTTCCTAAGCTGCTTAATACCATCCCTTCTTTAGTGATATTAAAGAGGGGGAATGACGTGCTCGTACAGAAAAGTAAAAACGGTGAAGAAAGTGTACCGTACAGGTGTGTTTTTCTGACCTTTTTTCACTTTTGGTGTGTTTTTCGGACTTTACATTGTTTTGACGTGTTTTTACTGTCTGTTTTCACTGTTTTTCTGGACTCCGAAATCCCACCCTGGACATTTCATTGTGTGGTGTGTTTTCCGGACTCTTTCACTGGACATTTACACTTCGTTCGCCACGGGTATTTCGGTCTATTTTTCACTGTTTTCCTGGGGTGTAAAATCTGACCCTGTAAATTTACGTTCGCCAGGGGTATAATCGGCCTACTGTACTCTTATAGTGCGCTGTTGTGGGTGCACTGCAGAATCTAACTTCGTACATTGACCCTTCGTTTGTTATTATTATAATGATGATGATGATGATGATTAGCAGCAGCAGCAGCAACAGTAGTAGTGGTGGTGTGGTGGTGGAGGTAGTGGTGGTGGTGGTGGTGGTGGTGGTGGTGGTGGTAGAAGTAGTAGTAGTTGTAGTCGTAGTTGTAGTAGTATTTAGAAGTAGTAGTAGTTGTGGTCGTAGTTGTAGTAGTAGTAGAAGTAGTAGTAGTAACAGTATTGGTGGTAGTAGTAGAATTTTAAATTTGGAATCTGCCTTCATAAATCCACCCTTTATTTGCCATGGGTATATTCGACCTGTATTTCGCAGCTTTTGTAGGACTATGGCATCAAATTCCCTACAGTTACTCCTCGTTTGCCGTGAGTATTTGGACCTATTTTTCACGGTGTTGGTGGACTGAAATCTACGCATGTATTTCACTATAGAGTCTGGCACCGAACACTTGCTCTCCATTTTCCACCAGTATATAGAGCCTCGTTGATCCTGTGAGCCTGGATTGCCGGGATGAAAGCCAGGGACATTTGTAAACAAGATGAGGTTTTGTGTTTTTACGTTAGTCAGACTGGCGGACTCGGTTTGTTCCCCCCCCCCCAATCCCTCCCTCTACACCTTGGATATACTGTGGTTTGTGTTCTGGGGGAAGATGGAGCCCTAGAAGAATATTTGTCAAAATCTGAAATTGTCCCTGCACTGTTGGTCCTTGCACAGTTCTTTGGCATAAATCTAGACTTTTTTTTCCTCAATTTGTCCGTTCGCTTTGGCCTTTGTAATTAAACGTAGCAGTAGTTATCTGTCTTAATGACCGTTGTGCAGTTAATGGGTATAACTTTACGCCTCTTCCTCCTCCTCCTCCCCCTCCGTGGTCTCGTGATTCTCAGCTTTCTGATCGCCTTCTCTCCTTTCCTCGTTTATCGCCAGGCCCGATTCCCATAATACATATATCACTTGTCTTCTACACAACTTCCCTGCAAAACTTTGATTGCCCTGCCACTGTTGTTATTGCGCGTATTCTTTTCAAACTTATTATTTCTGTGTCCATATTGTATTTTTCACCAACATGTCTTTTTCTTTATCGTTTTTTTTTTTTTTCCTAGGTCGGTTCCTTATCACCGTAATCATCGAATCCGAAGTTCATTACCCATTGATGTGTGACGCGCTGTTGCATGAAAGCACCTGAGTCACACGTACACACACACACACACACACACACACACACACACACACACACACACACACACACACACACACACACACACACACACACACACACACACACACACACACACACACACACACACACAGTCTTAACCTATCCAGACTACATTTCACAACATTACCGCCAAATGGACCTCAGTAATAGAACCCAGCCACACTGATTCACCCCTAATCTAATTTTAACTCCCTGGGAAAGCCACGCGTACTGTTTTCGCCATTGTGTGTGTGTGTGTGTGTGTGTGTGTGTGTGTGTGTGTGTGTGTGTGTGTGTGTGTGTGTGTGTGTACGAAAAGTGTTCAGTTCCGGTCGTTGCTGTGAAAAACAACGCCTCCCGCATGGTGTGTGTGTGTGTGTGTGTGTGTGTGTGTGTGTGTGTGTGTGTGTGTGTGTGTGTGTGTGTGTGTGTGTGTGTGTTTGAGTCCTACAGTTAGCTAATACAGTTTAATTAACTCCCACTCTTCATATATATTTTGCGTCACGGTAATTCCCCAATTATGACCAATACCATTAAAAATTAACCAGCATTTTTTTATGTGCAGAGAGAGAGAGAGAGAGAGAGAGAGAGAGAGAGGGAGGCTATAGATAAGCGTGAAGAAAGAATACCTGCTTAAGAAATTCACAGTTGAGAAAGATGAAGTGAATGAGTCAGGAGAAAGAGCTACTAGTAAAGGGAAAACGAACCACCGAGAAAAAGAAAAAGAAAAAAAAAATACGAAGGGGATTGGAAAAATGAGCAAGATGTCCAAGAAAAACACAAGACATGTGAAGGAGGACAAAGAAAAATAAAAGTTTTCAAGTATTTCAGCAGCGTCTAAGCCTTCCTGCCCCGCACAGTAGAATGCCAAAGCCTATCCCCGGTTTTCATTTTTCCATTAGTAAACATTGCGATTGTTTGGGTCGTGATATATAATTGACTTCAGCCCCGGGGGTCGTGGAAGAGGAGGAAGGGAAAGAGGAAGAAGAGGAGAAGGAACAGCAAGAGAGAAGAAGAAGAGGAAGGGAAAAAGGGAAAGGTGAATAAGAAAAAGAGGAAAATGAGGTAAGAGAGAAGAAAGGAGGGGGTTGAAGTGTGAAGGGAGAGGAAAGAGGAGAATGATGTAGGGAAGAAGAAAGGGAGAGGTTGAAGGAGATAAGAAGGAAGGAATTGGGAGCTTCTTGATGTATTATCTTTATCTTCAACTCACAAAAATAGATCAAATCATAATCTGTATATCTGTATTTTCTCTACAGGCAGCCTCGAAAGGACCATTACTTCTCTTGATGTTTGTTTTCCTTTTTACTCCTTCGAGAATGTAGAAAAGTAAAGGGCTGGCTATAAGGTGGGAGAAAAGTGGTAGAAGCGGGAAGGGGACGTAGCGGAAAAGAAGATAGTAGAAGAGGTGGAAGGTCAAATAAAGGAGGAGGCTGGAAGAATGGAGAAAACAGTAGCGGAAGTTGGAGAGGTGGAAGAGGGATGGGAAAGGGGGTTGCAAGAAAAGTAGCCGGAAAGAGAAGGCCGCAAAAAGAACAGGAAATTAGAGGGATGGATGGAAGGGAAGTAAGTGATAGAAAGGAGGAAAAATCACCAGAATACAGAATGAAGTGGAATGGAGTGGGAATACGATGGATGAATGTAGGAAAGTAGCTGTATGGAGGGGTGGAAGAGGGAATGAGGAAAGTAGCAGTGTGGAGGTAGGATGGAAGAGGGAAGGATAAAAGTTGCAATATGGAGAGATGGAAGAGGGGAGGAAAGTTGCAGTATGGAGGTAAGATGGAAGAAGGAAGGAGGAAAGTAGCGCTATGGAGGGGTGGAAGAGGAGGTGGAAGAAAGTAGCAGTATAGAGGTAGGATGGAGGAGGAAAATGAGAGGAAGTTGGGTTACCCGCGCCATTGTGATTGGTTCCCTCGCTCTGCTTCCGGTGCTGCCATTCTTTATACACAGTTGCCACCTACTCCTCCTCTACACTCCTCGTCCTTTCTCTTTCCTCTTCTCTCCTCTCCTCTCCTCTTCCCTGGACCCATTTGGAACATAATGGAAGCAAATCTTGGGTTGTGGTGTTCTTTTTTCAATTCCCGTCGTCTTGGTTAATAGAATGTGCTTTGTGAACGGTGGTGTGTGTGTGTGTGTGTGTGTGTGTGTGTGTGTGTGTGTGTGTGTGTGTGTGTGTGTGTGTGTGTGTGTAGCCTGCGTGTATGTGTGCACATGTTTTAGTGTGCCTGTATGTTTGTGCGTGTGTTGGAGGTGCACGTGTTTGGGAATGTGCACGTGCTCGTGGTTGTGCGTGTTTGTGGATGTACGAGTATATGTGTTTGACTTCGTATGTTTGTATGTTTGTGTACGTATGTGTATGTGTTTGTGTATTTGTACATGTGTGTGGCGGGTAGGTGGATGGGGGTAGGGTTATGGAGCGGGCCGGTAGTAGGTCATTAGAGGAAGTAATCATAGGGCTAAATTACCATGGTGTGCGCAGGGGAACATCCGGTTTCTAGGCAGTGTGCTCGCGTCCTCACTCTTACCCCTTCCCTCCACACCCACCCTTCGAGCACTCCAGCCATCTTCTGCCATCTATTTTCTGTCATCCTTTGCTGTGATTCTGTGCCGTCTTGGCGTTGGTTCCTGCCATATTTTCTTTTCTGTCTAATGTTTTCTTCTGTTATGTGGCATCTCCTCGGTCATCATTCCCTGACCACCCCACCCGTCACTCACCCTGTCATCTCTTTTGCCATCATTCTTGCCATCGTCTTTCATGATTCCTTGACGTCTTGTTGCCATTTTTATGCCATATTCCCCTCATCTAAAGACAGTTCGTTGCTTGGTAGCTGGTTTCTTCTTTTGTCACTATCCCTTCCCATCCATCCAGCACATCCTCCACTCCCTCCTGCCATTTTCTGCCATCATTCTCTGCCGTTTCCTGTGACATATGCATACAATGGCACACTTAAAGAGCCAGTACAGCACTCCCACTCACAACCATCTCTTCATACAAACTCCTCCTTTCACTTAGTACTTAGCTAGCATGGAGAGTGGTTAAATCTGAGAATCACACTCCCTCTTAGAAGATCAGTCCTGTAGCGCACCTAATATAGACATATGCATACAGAGACACAGCTTTCATTTCGTGGTGTCTAATGCATTTTCCTTCCATCTTGCACTTTCATTCCAATCGCTGGTGTTTTGTGTTGTATTTTGCTTCCATTTTGCACCGTCATTCCATTCCTTAGTGTCTTATGTTGCATTTTCCTTCCATATTGCACCTTCATTCTCTTCCTTCTTGCACCATTATTTCCTGCCACTCGTAAATGACGTTGCTTCCGCCAGTTTTCCTGACTCTATATTCGTCACATGCAGTTTATGAAGTCCCTTGCTCTTTGCGTGTTTTGTTGCCGTGCCTTGCCATCGCTCTCCACCAGCTGTGTGTGACATTACTTCAGCAGGGGCCTTACCCGTGTGTTCCTCTTCTGTCGTGGCCTCATGCTTCTTGTTCCACTTCTTGTACAACTGTTTGTTTTGACCATTTTTGTGGTTTTATTTTTGTTCTTCCCTGCATTTCTTCTCCTAACTGGGCAGGTTAGGGTAGGATAAGTTACGCTAGTCTGGATTAGGTTAGGCTAGGCCAGTATTTGAAAGTCGCTGGTACTGTCTCCACCTGCCCATTGTATTTCTTGGATTCAGAGGATGTCTCTTAAACTGAACATAATATATAATTTGGCGGTACCTAGAACGTATCGTCGGCATCATCATTGTGAACGGGTTTGACGACTGTTAGTTATTGCAGGTCGTCCAAACAGCATCATAATTGTACAGCAACATCATTCCTTTGTGCCTCATCATTACACACACTCACTTGCCACTCATCACCCTTTGCCTGCTTCCCCCACCGACGCTTCCCCGACCCCCAGACCTGACATGTTCATCATAACTTGTCATCCATACTTGTCATCAGCACCAGAACTCCGTCATTCCCGTGCCTGTCATTGTGTTAGTCACCCTTGCCACTCATCCTCCTTTGTCTCCTTCCTGCGGCTGTACGCGTCCCCACCCTCAATCAACTTATCACTCATCCTACATAACTTTCGTCAGTTTTTAAATCCTACTCCTCTTTCTTATTGTGTCCTACTTGACTCACCTCTGCCTGTCATCCCCTCTTTGTCTCCTCCCAGCAGTTCCTACGCTTCCCCGACCCTCCCACCCATATGCTCATCTCTCATCGTCATAATCATGGCATTCTCCTTTCATCGTCAGTATCCATCTGAGTATCCCGTCACCCTTCTGTGTCTCATCATGCCCTCCTGAACTCACTCCTGGTATTTGTCCCCCTTTGTCTCCCTCCTGCAACTGTAGTATATGCAAATCCCTCCCTCCGTCCCGCACAACACAGCACCCATCTCCGTCACACACCCGCGCACACTCCCGCCATTATCCCCTCCCTGGTATTGTCACGCATCTGTTACGCAGCTGCCCCTCCCCACACACACCCACAACATCTGTCCCGCCACACTGCTTCAACACACCTCTTGCTCCCACACTTCTTATTCACACTCATGCTTACACTCTACTTCCACACACTCCGCTTCCTCACACTAATCTTGCTTCCACCGTCCCAAATATCTGAACTTGAGTCATATTGGGTACTTTGTTTTCCTGGAGAGTCTATGTTAGGTTAGGTTAGGTTATTAGTTGTGCTGAAACGGTTTATTGTTTTGAAGTATACTAATCATCTGTCTTACTAGAACTCATAAATCATGAAACTGAAATATCAGTAGGAATTATCTAAATATTACTACACACACACACACACACACACACACACACACACACACACACACACACACACACACACACACACACACACACACACACACACACACGACCACTTGAAGATCGCTTTGTTATGGTCACTAGAACAGAATGTGTCCAAAACTTGAGAAGAAAAGTTTACAGACTGAGTGCCAAGACTGAACATTAAATTCTTCAGATTGATGCGTTTTCTTCCGCCAGCGAGAATGTTCAGTTTTGGGGAGAGATATTGGAGAGAAGGACTTGGAAAATATATCTTGTTGTCCCCTCTAGTACGATGGCGAAATTATAGGTTACAGGATTAGCTTACCTGTGGATTATTATATTCTGTAAAATAAAATCGAATTGAATGGGTCAGATCATGGAATGTCGTCCTTATCTGCTCATTTGAATTAATTTACTAGTGTGTCCTACAGTAAATGTGTATTTGTTACGGTAATCTAAGAGTTAACAGCGCCTTTCTCAGCCGAATGAATTTGTCCTTAATCTGTATGTCGTATTTCTAGTTTAAGAGTATTTCCAGTGCCATCTCTGCTGAATGAATTAATTGTGGGATGGTGTAATTGTAGTCTTTCTCCAGTGTCATAAACTTTGTGTGTGTGTGTGTGTGTGTGTGTGTGTGTGTGAGTGTGTGATTTATTTCTTGAGGAGCTGCAAAGGTGAATGCATGGGGTTTGGGGTTCACTGTATTTTTCTTTCCTTGGCGATGTTACTCGTCGTGCCAGAACAAAGCGTCGTGGGAAGCGTGAAAATATTAATGTTCGTGAATAACTGTGCAAAGTCGAAAGTTCAGACAGAAGTTTGACCTCAGTACGTTGATATCTTTTCTATTTTATTGTGCATTTTTGTTACTATTCTGCACTTAATTTCACTATATTTAGCAATTATTTTAGTTTATTTAGCAGTTGTGATATCTTTATTTTTATTTGCCTTTGAGTTACAATTTTACTTAATAATCAGTTTTTACGTACAATTATTTAATGTTTACTATTTTACTGTTGACTGTTTACCATATTTTTTTTAGGCTACTTAAGGGAGACGTCTTGTAAGGAAGGCATTAATAGAGGTTATGTCTTGTTCCTCAGGTTAGAAAGTCTCTCACGTGTTGAGTAAAATATTCTTCGGTTAGCGAGCGAGCGAGCGAGAGAGAGAGAGAGAGAGAGAGAGAGAGATTTTCCTGAAGGGTTTAATACACCTTTCTCCCTCTCCATTTCAACTTTAGCTGTAAATTTCGCAGGAGTCAAGAAGTTGTCATGTGTTGAGTTTTATAAATAATTTTTGTCCTATCATGGGAAGTGGTGGCTGTCATGACTCGAATTTTCTTATACTTTTTTTTTTTTTTCTGCGTCACGCTCTCTGATCTCAAAATACCCATCTCCCCGAATGGAAAACTAGAAAAATGTGAGCAAAATCACGCGTATTACCTCGAGTGGGTTGGGAAGAGAGTCAGTCTAGCGTATCCTTGTGTCGACTTGTGGAACTGATGGTGATAAAAATGATAGGGGGAAGGTATGGGGGACACTTCAGGTGGGGGAAAGGGGGGACTGGGGAAGGAGGGAGGGAGGGGAAGCATAGAGGGGGAAGAAAGGGAGGGTAAAGGGGAGACTTGGGAGGTAGGGAAAGGGAACACTGAGAGGGCCGTAAGGGAGGGGAAAGGGGAGGGCAGTCAGCATAACAGTAGGAAGGTATTGCGAAGATAAGTGGGGGGCTAAGAGACAGAGTAGGGGGAGGAGAGAGGGGGAGCTTATACAGGGGGGGGAAAGAGAAAGAGGGAAATTATAAAGGGAGAGAGGGCGGGGGGAGTAGTCAGGATTGCTTCCCCACCTCCTTTTTGTTTTTCTTAATTTGACCGACGTTCTCCCCACAGCACTTCATCACCTCTCCTGTTCCTTTCTTTTCGTTTATTTCCTTTTCTTTCTTCTCGTGTCGTCTTCCTCTCCTCTCCTCTTTCCTCTCATGTTCTTTCCTCTTTCCTCCCGTTCTCAGCTCTCCATCCCCTGTTGGTACTTTGTGTATGTATGGGGGGGGGGATACGGCAGCCAGAGAAAAACATGGTGGTTATAGGAGAGGAGGGAGGGGAGGGGTAGGTGTCATAATCCCCCTCCCCCTCCCCCAATCTGAGTGACACTCCTCCCACACCAAACCACCACCACCTCCACCACTACTACCACCGCCACCACTCTTCTCTCTCCTCTCATCTCGCAGTTGGTAATGAGAGGGGGTGGCATGCGGCGGCCGCCCCTCCTATCACAGGTTCGAAATGGAATTGTGGTGAATATTTTGTAGAAGTCATGTTTTTCGGTGGCAGACTTCGGTAGCTCTCCATTTCACGCTTCTTGTAATCTGCAGTTTACATTACAAGCTTTAAAGTGTGTGGCTGTAAGTTTATGAAAGCGAGTATTGTTAGAACTTTTTATTTTTTTTTTCAAACTACGGTAGCTCTCTCTTTTCACGCTTCTTAAAACAATCTGCTGTTTAAAAGACTTCAGTATCTCCGTCACGCTTCTTATCTGCGCTGTGTATTGAAGTTCTGGAGTGCGCTGCTTGAAATTAGTGAAATCTAATGCACTGATACGTGTTACGAAATTCTTTGGACTCGGGTTTGAGATGTTTGGTGCGAAATTCTTTAAAGTTGTGAAGTTCTTTAAAGTTGTATTGTTGAGTGGTACAGTATTAGGTAGTGTTGGGTGCTACTATGGTGACTGGAAATAACAGCTGCAGTTTAAGACCTGATTGGAATGTACTACTTGAAATGCCTTAATCTTATATATAATGTGATAAAAGTTACTGATAAAGCCAGAAAAAGTATATAACTCACCGTATTTGGAGTGTAGTGTTGTAAATGTCTGAGTCTCGTGTGTTGTTGTGAGATAAAGAAATAGTTGCCGCGGAAAGACTTGCTGTTTGATCTGGAATCGGTCGCTGTGATGCAAAATAATAAATAAATAAAATAAAATTGTTCTTACGAAATTAGAAACATAGTGAGACAAGAAAAATAGTTTGTGAATAGTCGGATCATAATACGAAGGATGACATTATCGTTGGGACGGAAAGTAGTACTGTTTCGTACGAAAATTGTCGCTGCATAAATAGATGCCGTGATATGAAAATGGCACCAGAGAGATAAGAAAATAGTTTATGGTGAGACACGAGAATTGGCCACTGCAATAGCCGGAGCAAATTCTTACAATGTTATTTCAAGGAGGGCATTTCGTTGGAACTGGAAATGATGGAGGTGATGATAGGGTGAAGAAGGTGGGGTGGTGGTGGTGATGAGGTGGGGTGGTGTTATTTAGTGACGGTGGTGGTGTTGCTATTGTTATCGTTCTTGCACGTTGTGGCGTGGTAAGTACACACACACACACACACACACACACACACACACACACACACACACACACACACACACACACACACACACACACACACACACACACATACACACACACACACACACACACACACACACACACACACACACACACACACACACACACACACACACACACACACACACACACACACACACACACACACACACACACACACACACACACACACACACACACACACACACACACACACACACACACACACACACACACACACACACACACACACACACACACACACACACACACACACACACACACACACACACACACACACACACACACACACACACACACACACACACACACACACACACACACACACACACACACACACACACACACACACACACACACACACACACACACACACACACACCTTCCAGTTTTCCTTCTTTCTTATGAAACCAGACACCTCGCTTGACCTCCCTGCGACCGGCCTGTCTGGTTAGGGTTAAATTCTTGTATGTGTGTGTGTGTGTGTGTAATCCAGCCAACCCCTTCAGCTGTATGATGCATTTTTCGTTTAATTCCTGTTTCCGCCAGACTGTTTTATCCTGCATAGGAGTTTTTTTTTTTTTTTTTCCGCCTGAAGGGCTGGATGTAGTTTTCAATAACCCCCTCAAATAATGAATACAATCGTCTGTCAGCAGCGAGAAAAAATCATAAATGACGTAATCGGGACGAAGGGGCTAATTATTACTCTTGCTTGCGTTGAAATCTACCCCTGTTTAATCTCTAACCCCTTCGATTCTAGAGAGGTTTTCCAGGGCTGAGTAAAGTCGCCTGGCGGTACTGCGAGGATGTCTAAGCCGAGTAAAATCTTCTGCCTAGTGAGGAAAATTTTTTAAGTAGTAAGGATACATTTTAAAGGCTTCGCTTTAGCTGTGGAAATGCACGAATGATAACAGAATTGTTTTATTGCCAGCAAGATTTGATTAGAAAGACACCATAGTACTGTAGAAGTTTGCAGACGTCGCATTTGTCGACCAAGTAAATGAAAATAAACAGTCTGGAGGTAGCAAGGATAAAAAGACGTCGGCGCACTTTACCCATCAAGAGTTTGACAGGTTAAACGAGTGACAATAAAATAGATGATAACAAGAATAAATTAGATGGCAGGTGCACAAGTGAACGAGTGACCCTTAGTTTCATATTAACTCCATCTGCGTGGGAAGGCGGCGAAAATGTGCGATGGTTTCCAAGTGGAGAAGGGACAAGGTTAGGCTGACTCCTAAATAAAGTGGCGGTGGATCACATGATACCCACTGTGGCCACCACGGTAATCCGACCTGAGCCGCGGTTACACCAAGGGCACTGTGCGCAGGCTGTGAGCGGATCTAAAAGAGTACTGTGCACAGGCTGTGCACTTGGTATTAGTATATCTTCAGTACATCTTCAAGGATACTGTGCACGTGCTCTCAGATTACTGTGTCGAACTATACTCATGACATATTCATTGGTATAGGCCTATGGGTAGAAATACCAAGACTTTCACTGATGTAATGTGCAGATACTCGGAAGACAAACTGACGAATTTACCGCGCTGTGCTAATACTCTCGGTACAGCATCACGGGTACTATGGAGATACTACCTTACCTGTACCTGAAGAATGTTAGAGCAGTAGACCAGTTAAGCTTGTGAAAGGGTACGACTAACCCACGTGTATCAAGACAAAGAATAAACCCAAGAATACTAAGCCAGGAAAACTTTACCGTCTAAATCAAGACCTCTTCAAACATTACCCACAAGGAAGCTAGAAAATATTGTGGGTTACTAATATCTTGTTATGTAGACACGTATCAGGAAAAAATTAAAAAGAGTTGTTGTTTGTTTCTCAGGACATAATCACAGCTGTTGTTGCAAATACCAGTCTGGAAAAATGAAGGTGGACGTTGGAAAAATTAAACTAGTTGCTGGGAAATGAAACGAGTCTGGAAAAATGAAACTGGATTGTCAAGCTTTTCATCTCGTTACATCCTGAGGGCTTATACCTGGCTCTGTAGAAATATGTGAATCTTGGGTTACACTGCTACTGTATGTGTGTGTGTGTGTGTACGTACCCAAGTAGTGGTAGGGGTTTTGCAATGTTTGCGGTCGGTGAGGGAGGTTGGCGTGTGTTTTTCCCGGCAGGTGGGCAAGAACCAGGATCCAGAACGAGTCAGGCGCTGGTGATGGTGGTGGTGTGGCGGCGGCAGAGTGGCACCGAGTTGAAAATCCTGTTTTATGTTCTTACTATGTACCTTCACGGGGTGGCACCGATATAGCCGGGCGGTGAAGCTGCCCGGTTGTACAAACCTCCCTCAGCCCCCTCCCTGTCCCACAAATGGATGATGGTGGACTGCAGGAAGAGGGCAGCGTCAGCCTACAATCCACCGAGTTCACGTCCAGATGAGCCTAGAGTTAAAACTATTACTGCTACTGCTGCTGTGCCTCCCAACGATTTTATTCCGCTTGGGGGGGGGGGACCTATTGTAGTGAAAGGATTGGAGAAAATGTTTTATAATCTGTAAAGTAACAAATTTTTTATTACATTTCGGCTTCCTCTCTACGGTGTTTTCTACTTAGGGTTATACAGTTTTTTCTCAAATTTTGCCTCCACCAGACGATTTCATTTAACCCCCTTCTCCTTTAGAGGGGCTCGTGAGATGAATAAAATCGTCTGTCGTTAATCTGAATATGACAGTACTGCACGTGCTCGATCAGAAGGGGTTTAATAGCTTGGGATGGAGGGGTTAACGAGCTTGGCTTATAAGGACGGCTGCGTCTCAAAAATGTAGTGCCACTTATTTGAAATGCTCGTACAAGGAGAGGTGGAAGAGGAGAGAGGAGGAGTGGTGGTGGTGATGATGATGATGATGATGATGATGATGATGATGATTAGGAGGAGGAGAGAGGAGGAAAACTGATGGGAAGAGGAGAGAGGAAGAACAGGAGGAAGGTGAGGTAGGAAGGTTGGCGAGGAAGAGTGGAAACAGGGCCGGTGTGGCGATGGTGGTGGTGGTGGTGATGGTGGTGGTGGTTGCCCTTGAGGGAACCAGATGCCTAGGACCTGTGCTCAAGGGCAGGGTTGTCTGGCCACACCCCCTCCATCCCTGCCTGCTTGCCCCTTCTCCATCCACCCGGCTCTTGTCCGATTTTCCCATTCCATTCCTGTATATTCACCTCTTCTTTACATCATCTTTACATATTTGGCTTTTTCTGATAATAGTTTTTGTGCTTGTTTTAGTGTGTGTGTGTGTGTGTGTGTTACCCTTGTGAATGTACACCTTCCTATAATCTTTGTTTTGTGGTAATGTTTAGGTTGATATATGTTTTTGGTTATCTGTATGTAGACGTCCACATTCCTTCTAATTATTAGTATTATTTTTTTTTATTTTTTGCTACGCCTCCTCGTTCTCGCCGGCTTTTTTTTTTCTCCTCCACCCTGCATATTTTCCCTGTTTGGACTAGCTCATTTTACTATTATCCTTGTCTTATATTTTGTTTTAGTTATATATACCTTTTTTTCTTTGTCTTCCAGTCATTATTCACTTGAAGCCTAAACCAGTTTCCAAGCGCATGCCATTCTTTCCGCCAGTGTTCTCTCTCTCTCTCTCTCTCTCTCTCTCTCTCTCTCTCTCTCTCTCTCTCTCTCATCTGTATCCGTAATTTGTTTTTTTTTATTCTCTCGCGCCTTCCCCCACAAACCTCCCTCTACCTTCCCTCAACACAGTCACACGCAAAATAGCTCTCGAAACGAAAGGAAAATTAGAGAGAGAAAGCACACCAATCACTTTTTCCGGCATGAGAGAGGACCTTGGGGGCGTAAGGGCAGATATCCAGAACAGTGAAAGTTACTCCACGTCATGGCAGTGAAATTTGGCGTAGTGAAAGTGGTTTGGCGCGGTCATTGCTTTGGCGTGGGGATGGTGGGGAGGGGGAGAAAAAACTTAATGAAAGGCAGTTGTGACCTACTTAGATGTTTTTGGCGCCTGTGTAGTTGAGATGGATGACTGGGTAGATGTTGATGTCTGTGGATAGGTAGGTACTGATAGGGGTAGGTAAGTAAAAGTGGTTTGGTGCGTGGTCGTGGAGGTGCGGCGGGAAAAAGTTTGATAATGTAAGTCGGTTGTTACCTTGATAGTATTTTTGACACCTGGGTAGTTGAGATGGAGAAATAGATATAAAGAGATAGACATGGATAGATATAGATAGGTAGATAGAAAGATTTGGAGATAGATACGGATGTAGATAATCAGCCTGGTGTGACAGATGGTTGTTTTGGGTTGCGTACTTGAAGGTAGATAGATGCGTGTATGAATAGATAAATAGATACACGGATAGATGGATGGATAGATAAATAGATGTAAATATAGGTAGACTGTGCAGGTAAGTGGTTTAGCCCGTCCATGGAGGTGGGGGGAAAGCTTGTTGATATAAGCTAGTTGTGACCTAGATAGGCTAGTTGTTTTTGACGCTTGCGTAGTTGAGAATGGATGGAGGGATAGATGGCTGGATGGAGCGATGGAGAAATAGATAGATAGATGTGAATGAATGTATCAGTGAATGGGTGAATGGGTAAATGTGTAAATGATTGCAAGAGTGGGTGAATGTATAAGTGAATGGATGAATGGGTAAATGTGTAAATGATTGGAAGAATGGGTGAATGTATAGATGAATGGATAAAATGGGTGAATGTATAGATGAATGGATTGTTAGATGGAAGAATAGGCGAATGTATACATGAGTGGCTGAATACAGATTAATGGGTGAATGTATAGAATATGCTGATATCCACAAGGAAAAGGAAACACGAAATATTCCGAGTGCTTTAAGAGTAGAGCAAAGTGCTGTCCTCTGAAGATGTGAATACACGAAAGCGCTTGAGATACTCGTATTTCGTGCTTCCTTTTCCTTGTTGATATCTGCATATCCATGAATCATGTGTTCTTAAGTGATTTAATTGCCTATAGACGAATGGATGAATTGATGTGGGTGGACGTATAGATGAATGGATGGATAATTATGTAGATAGATGTGTATGTATACAAGTGTGATTTAGAATTATTTATTATGTGTAATATACCCGTTTTACACAAACTTGGCCTAAAACTCCCATGTCTTTATTATGAATGCTGAGTTGTAAGAATAGACGGACCAGAATTTGGTGTTAGTCACAAAGAAGTGCTGTGGAAAGAATATTGAGTGGTAGCAATGACTCTTTCTGCCACAGAGCCACGTACGTGATGTCAGCTGCAAAAGGACGAAAATCTGGGACAAATTCAAGTAAAATCAGTATAGTGAAGCAATATCGTAACTAATGTATCATCACAAATATTTAAAGACAAGCAGAACATGACTAAAAGTTCTTGCATAGTGATAAATGTGGATAAAATGTACTTAATTTTGGTCATTAGTAAAATGTTATGCCGTTTTAAACTGTAAGAGCAGACATTTTTCCAGTGTTTCCCAGTGTGCATTCATTTAATCGTACAGTTATACATCAGAACATTACTGAGTGAACAGGTTTACGTTATTCTTTCATTTAGTCGGAAAAATATTCATCAAAGCATTACTGAGTGAAGAATTTTTTTGTTCATTCATTTACTTAAAAAAATAAATAAATAAATAAATAAACCGTGAAAACATTACTGAGTGAAGAGCTGCGTTGCTTAGATTTTGCTTCAAGTTAAATTTTCATTGTAACATTTTCAGGGTGATTGCAGTGTAGCCTAATTTTTCTTAACTGCATGTGTGATAAGTTTAGAAGTAATCATATGCATCATCATGGCCTCACATTTACATCAGGGGAAGAGAACTCTTACTGGAGATGTTTTTCGAGTGGAGTGCCGGTTCTGGCGGGAGAGTGGGATGTGGGAGGGGGATGGTGAGGGAGACTATGGCGCTGATGCTGGTGGGGGAGAGGAGTGGGTGGGTGGTGGTGGAAAGAAGGGGAGGAAGTGGGGAAAATGCAGGTTAGTGTAGAGGAAGGGAATGTACGTGAAGGGGAGGGAAGTGAGAGTTGGTGGAGGAAATAAGAGGAAAGGGGATATTTGTGGGGAAGAAGTGGAGGGGAAATATGTGAGAGGGGAAAAGGATGTTGATGGGGACAAGATGGGTGTTGGTTAGGGTGGGGAGAGGTGTTGGTTGATCGGGGTATGGGAGAAGCCAAGTAGGAGTGTGGAGTTTCGGTGGATGGATATGTGAGATGGTCAGTAGGCTCCCTGGGGTCCATGGTCCGTCTGTCGGGAGGTTTACTTGAGTTTCCCCTCTGTGCTTTGTTCGTGGTGAGTCAGGTGGAACGCCGCAAGACCGCACTGCCTGGCCATACTGCTGTCCTCATACTCCACCACCCCCGCCGGTCTAAACAGCTCTCTTCTTACTCCTCCTATCTAAACAGTTCTCTTACTTCATCGCCTTTCTAAACATCTTTCCTCTTACCCCACTAGTCTAAACAGGTATCCATTAGGTCTACCAGTAATCTTGATAGCTGTCATATATCGTAGATTTACTAGGACCTTCCTAAGCAGATGTTTACCACCTTTCCTTCTGTCAGTCTCCACTGCTTACTAAAATAGCCCTTCTATTGTCCAAACAGCCTTCCCGTCTCCTCCACCTGTCCTTCTCCACCACGTTTCATCTTTCTACACCCAAGTCCACTTCCTCCACCACCTTTCATCTTTCAGCACTTAGGTCCTCGCCCTTCCCCATCTTTCATCTCTCTCCACATCTGGTTCTCTTCCTCCACCAGCTTCATCTTTCTGCACTCCAGGTCCTGTTCCTCCACCACATTTCGTCTTTCTCTACCTCAGGTTCTCTTCCCGCACTGGTAGTTTAAAATAGCTTTCCTCTTTTCCCACCCAGTAGCTGCACGCTACACCTTACCACCCAACCCGGACTTACGGCATTTGACTCAGCCACACGAGTTGGTTATTCATCAGTGCTTAGTTGCAGGGGAAAGGAGTGAGTAAGGGGCGGGGTGAGTGTGCTGTTCATATCCCTGACCTCTACGTCAAGCGTTTTTATGAGCCAGGCAGGTTAAAATAGGAGGTAGCAGTCACGATATCGTGTGGGGGTGTCCTTTATGCAAGTTAATGTCATAAAAGTTTCGTTTTATTGGGTTCCCTTCCTTACATAGTTCTCAGTCACTTCACTACAGTGTCGTGTGGGGGGGTGGGGGTTGCTACCAGAGGATTTTATAGTGTTTAGTAGTGCCTCCAAGTAGGGAATTTAATGAAATCTCTTCGAGTATAACTCCCTAGTTCGAAAAGTATATCATTAGGCGAATAAAATCGGTTGGAAATAACAAGACTGAAATAGTAGAATACGTCGTCTAATTATAGGGTGTAAAATTATGTTGTAAGTTAGTTCTGTTGATCAAGAGAGAGATCACTCTCGTTAAGTTAGGAGACAACACTTCTTCCATAGCGATTAAATTTCCATGTGCACTTCAATATTCTGTTCTTGTTATTTATTATAGTATTGACATAAGTTGTAACATAGAATAGGATATTAACGAGTTAAGTAAAATAAATTGCCAAAGAAGAGTTGTTTCGAAATCTCTTAAGACAATGAGACTGAAGAGTGAACATTATTAAAGGTGGCATTGGTGGCCTCTTCTTCAGCGGTGTGTTTAGCATACCGAACATTAAGTGTCTTGTCTTAGTTATATCTTTTTAGTATACGTATAGTTCTGATCTGCGACACACAAGGAGATACTAAAATGTGATCTGCAAAATAAGTCGCCGAAGAAAATTTGTTAAGCAAGTCTCCTATGCCACTCAGAACGCGACCTCAGAACCATGACAGTCTCCAGTTTGTCGGGCCCCCAGTCATTCCTCAGTTTCATTATCCATGCGTGTCGAGTAAGACCTTTGGCGTCACAAAAATGCATATATTAATCCTTGCAGTGCCTTGGCCTTATTCCGTAGTTTATTATCGTTGCTGTCATCGTATATTTGTTTTTTTTTTTCATTTTTGAGAGGAATGTTACAATATCCATTCAGGCGTCTGTTAATGCGATCTATTTTTTTTTTTTTTTTTGGGGGGGGGGATGGGGCTTTTTCATGGGTCAAGATTTTTTTCGGGGAGGGTCATGGGGCTTTTTCATGGGACGTTTTTTTTTTCGGGGGGGGGGGGGTTATGGGGCTTTTCATGGGACGATTTTTTGGGGGCGGGGACATCGGACTTTTTCATGGGTCAAGATTTTTTTTTTTTTTGGGGGGGAGGGGGGGAGGGGGCTTTTTCATGGGTTAAGAGTCTGTATCGTAGACTAAAGCGATGATCACGCATGAAGTAGTTAAATATACTGTAAATTCCCTGATAAAAACAGGAAAATACAATCCACTGTGCTGATGATGTATTCACGTTTAATCCTTCTTCCGGAGTCGTAAATCGAAGCACATCGTTAAGGAAGGCTGGGCTGTGTTGGGCAAGTCTGAAGGCACGGTGATTTTTTAAGACTTTATGCTACCTCTAGACGATTGTATTCAGGTCAGGAGGTACGGTACTTGCAGAATCTTAGTACTTAGATAATCATACTCTTCTTAGATAATTATAACCTTCAATAACTCCTTCATTGTAGGAGGCCTTTCCTAGGTAGGATAAAGTCGTGTGTGTGTGTGTGTGTGTGTGTGTGTGTGTGTGTGTGTGTGTGTGTGTGTGTGTGAAGTGAAAGTTACTAGCGTTGCCACTTTTGTCTTGGCGTGGAATTCCCGCTGAGTGAGAGCACCACCACCACCATCCATCCATCCATCCATCCATCCATCTCAAGGGCAGTCACGTGTGTTTGTGAGGCACGTGTGTGTGTGTGTGTGTGTGTGTGTGTGTGTGAGAGAGAGAGAGAGAGAGAGAGAGAGAGAGAGAGAGAGAATTAGCAAGTGCCGTGTAAGCACTAGTGAAAGGAAATGATGCCAACTCGTAATACAGTTAAATGGTCGTCGTCTTGATGCCATTTTGATGTTCAGAGGTCAAAGTGTGCAAGAGAAAAACTACTTTACTACCTTGTTTTCTTATTAAGTTGCGCACGAGTAGCTTCAAAAAAAGAAAAAGAGGAAAAAAAAAGTCGCTGATATACGCAAGCTCTGGAGCACGGGTGTATGAGTGTGTGGATGTATATATGAGTATTTGTGTATATGTATTTATGTATGTAGATATGTATTTGTATGTATGTATATGTAGGTATGTAATGCTTGTTTATATGTATGTATGTATAATTATGTATTTGTGTGATTGATTATACAGTTGCATATCAGAAATGAATTTTCACTTTCAAAATATGTATAAAAACATAACGGTCATGTTAATCACGAATTAAAAAATGAGAGAGGACGGAAATTTAACATCGTTTATTTTAAAATCGATAAATCAAGAGTGTAAATGAACTTTTGACCGGGAATGTACCGGAAATTGGGCTGTAAATAAAAAAGTACCCCAAAACCCCGTTTTCAACATAACTCGTAGCTCCAATAAACGGGAATAAAAACGAATTTCCATGCATATACGCAGGAAGGGAGATGGGGGGGGGATTGTGTGTGTGTGTGTGTGTGTGTGTGTGTGTGTGTGTGTGTGTGTGTGAGAGAGAGAGAGAGAGAGAATTTTATGTACTGTCCATGTTTTCTCATTTTTCCCTCTTCGGTTTTAATATATATATTGTTTTCTTTTCAGGTGAGTGTGGATGTTGGTGGCAGTGCTGGTCAGAGAGAGAACTGGCCGGTGTGCTGTGGTATAGTCGCTTTCTTTTCACCCGATGGAACAGGGTCACTACCACAACATAAGTACTAAATCTTCGTTGTATGAAAATCAGTTAGCATTATAAGGCATGAATGAGTCTTTTGGGTTAAAGAGTCAAATTAGCCATCCAGTTTTGACCACACCTGGCCTTCAGCTGGGTTGGAAGGGGTTAGGGTTCTTCGTCAGGCAAGGGGGAAAAAAAGGCGATGTAGTTAGGGAAGATCTTGTTTGTACTCCTTTTTTTATGGTTTATTATGAAGGACAACTTTGTGTGGATTACCTGGTCTTTGAGATGGAGCCAAATATTTCCGAAGGTTTGAGTGAATAGAGGATGTATGTGTGACCCCATTTTTATCGGACACTCTGTTGATGGTTCCCTCTTGTGCTTCCATGTTCCTTTTTCTGGACCCCTGCCACCCATATAGGTAGGAAAGAGGTTTATGATGATGATGATGATGATGTTAATTTTATGGTTTGTGTTTTTATTCTCTTATACTGTCTTTCGCATTGAATAAATTGCGATAGGATATTAAGTCAGATGTTGGGGGAGGGGGTGGAGAGGGGAGAGGTTTGGGAACGGGTAGCCCACTTTCCCTGACATGCGTGTGACCCTCCCTGCCCCCCACACCCCCATTAATCCCCACCCCACCCCCTTATCACCTCAAACACCCCCTCATCGTGACTTCCACCATGCACCGACCCAGTTTGTCTCCCCCACCCCCTCCCTCTTTTGAAACGGGTCAGGCTGAATTTTAGGGTACCGGGTGCTTGCCTTCATCAGAGTTTAGATAAAGCCGTGGATGTCTTTATAATCTCCCCAAACCTTTATTTGTTTTGAAGATTGCTTGCAGTTGTTTTTATCTTCATTCTTACAGCTACTAGATTCTTGTCGATGAAATAAAAAGTAAACAGTATGGAGACTTCTGTGTAAAAATTGCTGAGGTCTTATACAAATGACGGGTAGTAGTAAGCTCACCTTCATCTTCCCCCATCCACTCTTCTCTCTCCTTCCCTTCCCATCTTCCCCATCCTTCCCCTTCCCCTCCTCCCCATCCTCCCCCTTCCCTTCTTCCCTGTCCATCCCATTCCCCCTTCGTTTCGTGCCCGTTTCCTCATTCTCCCCTTTCTCCCTTCCCCTGTTCCTCTTTCTCCCTTCCCCTGTTCCTCTTTCCCCCTTCTTCTGTTCCTCTTTCCCCCATTCTCTGTTCCTCTTTCCCCCATTGTCAATTCCCTTTTTCCCCTTCCCCCCTCTTTGGCCTCGTCTTCCTCTCCGTTCTTTGTCGTCGTAAATTTGGTTAAGGTAGTGAGCGACCTGGTTCCTCTTCCTTTCTCACCTTCATCGAAGCTCCGTCTAAACAAGGAGGTTCGTTTGACAGATTTAACCCCATTAACTCGATTTTTTTTTTTTCGTTTTCTTCTTGCTACCCTTCGACGAATACTCTTAACCCCTTCAGTGCGGTGACGTCTTTGCTTTTATTTTTTTCCATTTTATTCTTGTTTTCTCCAGACGATTTTGTGGAGTTTAGGAGAGTGCCGTAATAGTGAGGTGATTCCCAAGATCCTACTTAACCCCACCCTTCGAAAAGTCTCGCCTAAGCTGAATAAAATCGTCTCTAAATAGCAAGGAAATAATGGAATAAAGTGTCATCAGAAAAAAAAAAAATATTTGGATAACATTAATACTCGGGTTAATGAATATCAAACCCCTACTGTTCACAAATTCCCAAGCTGAGTAAAAGCGGCTGGAGAGATCAAGAGTGAAATAAGAAGTACGTCCTCATGCTGCAGGGGTTAAGGGGTTAAAGTGAGAGTGAAATGCATAATGTGTGTCTTCGCATCATTAATGTGCGGGTGTTGTGGGGAGGGGGTTAGTTAGTGACCTGGTTCATCCTTCCTTCTGCCTAGTCATGCGGTAATTATGAAGGAAGTGAATGTGTGTCAAGAGTGGATTGCACAACAGGTCTAGTTCTTGCTTTTAAGTATCATTGCTTTAGTTGATTGTGGAATAGATTTTGAAATTTTTTATCCCCCCGTTTGACATTCATATGGATCCCTTTTGTTTCTAATTAATGATAAAAGGCCCGAAAACCACCGTGTATTATCTCGTCAACAGAGAGAGAGAGAGAGAGAGAGAGAGTCACTGGATTGAAGGGGTAGCTCAAACTTTTCCCCCAAACTGTACACACGGGCCCAACGCTCCTCTAGGCCCTTCTCTCAGCGTCGCAGCTTGTGATCGTGTTTGTACGCTCTAATTTGGAACAAGTTAGACCCCGAGTTTGCCAGGTTTGGTGCTGTTACGAGTGACAAACAAGACGGCGAGGACTGCGTACGGGGTGCTGGGGCTGACGTCTTGTGGGTGGGGGTTGGGGGGGAAGAGAGGGGCTGGGAGAGAGGGAGGGGTGAGGGGAGAAAGAGGGGACTGGGAGAGGGAAGGGTGAGGGGAGAAAGAGGGGATTGGAAGAGAGGGATGTGGGGGAGGGGAGTACAAAGGTACAAAGGAAAGCAAATAGCAACAGACCTTATGATCCTTTCGAGGCTGTTTATTACAGCGTAGAGAAAGAGGGGACTGAGAGAGAGCGAGGGACGGGGGTGGGAGAAAGATTGTGAGGAGAGTAGTGGTGAGGAAAAGGGGAATGGTGGAGGGTGAGGAGAGAAACGGGGATGAGGGAAATGGAAGTGATGTTGAGGGGAGAGCGAGAGGGGTAAGAGAAGAGAGAGAGAGGGGGGGTGAAGGGAAGGGGAGTGGAGTGAGAGAAGGGGTAATGCGGATGAGAAGGAGAAGAGGGGAATTAGGGGAGGGGAACGAGGGGGGAGTGAGGGTGAAGGGAGAGGGAGGTGGATGTATGGAGAGGATGGGGGTTGTAGGGAGTGGGAGGGGGTGTAGGGGGGTAGGGGGGGCCGTGTAGGAGGGTCTGCTGGAGTAATTTTCTGCTAAAGTGGCTATGAAAGTTGGAAAGTTTGTGAGGCACTTTTTATCACTGAATCCTGTTCCTTTTTCTTTTTCTTCTTATGTTGAAGTGAGTTTCTCTCTCTCTCTCTCTCTCAGCCATATTGTTTGTCTTTCATCTCACTTCGACGTCACTACCCTCATCTTCCTTTCTGTTCCTTTCCCCATTCGTTTCCATTCCTCATCGTTGCTTTATCACTAATTTCTTGTTTCCCCCCTCACTTTATCACAGCTCCTCTTTTATTCTCCTGCATTTTTTCTCCCGCTCCTCTTCGTACAGTACCTAATGCCAATTCCCGCATCTGCTTCTTCCCACTTTTCCGTTCTCTCTGCTTCTTCATCGCTGTTGTTTTCATTCCTCTTCCAGCCTCTCTTATCACTTCCTTATCACTCCTCCCTGTTATTCTCGCCATTGGAATCTTTCATAGCCTCTTTCCGACATCCTTTCCTCTTTCTTACATCCTCACCTCTGTTCCCTCACCTTTCCTGTATTGTCTCCCTTTCCTTCGCGATGGTCATCAGTCTTGTTTTTCCCTCTTTCCTCTCTCACTTCCTCCCGGTCATTCTCCCATCTATGCTTTTCCTTGTTTCCGTCCTTCCTCACATCCCCCGCGGTATTTTCACGCCCATCCTCTTCCCTTTTTCCCTCGCGACGATCATCGCACTTTTCATTCTTCTCTCTTTCCTCTCTCACTTCCCCCAGTCAGTCTCCCATCTTTACAATCCTTCCCTCTTTCCCGTCTCACTTCCTAACCTCCATTCTCTCACCGTACCTGTTTCCTCCCACTCTTTCCTCCCCATTCTCCCCGCTCTCTAACGACCTAGCAAGAAATGAGTCGTGTCGGGAAGTTCTGGAGGGGAGGGGGACGTCTACGGGGATTGTATTGTTCTTTATCCCTATTGTGAACGTGGGGGCGGACTTCCTGTAGACCCCTAATGAGTAGGTATTCACAGATGCCCAAAGCTGCTGGCGGGAACAGTAGGGGTAGAGATGCTGTGAGAATGTAGAAATCGTAGAAACTTTTACTATGTTAGTTTGAGGAGAACAGCGTGGTTCGTTACTTCGTAGTTATGGTTAGTTGTTACGGAGGTAGAGTGTATAGTTTCTTATTTAATATTGAAAGGCGTAATGAGTAGGTATTCACAGACCTCAAACTTGTCGGTAACTGTGTGGAGTGAATGAATACCGCTTTTGAAAGATACTCGGGAGCCATTTACCGTCTCTTTGATGTAATTTTGTGAAGGATTAAGGGGGAAAATTAGCTTGAAATTGTCCCATGTCTTGTTAATAAGCAGGTATTGAGAGACTCCAAGCTTTTGACGGTAGCTGTAGGGGGAAGAGTGAATAGCCAGCACTTCTGAAGGTTGATGTGAATGCCCGACGCGAGAGAGAGAGAGAGAGAGAGAGAGAGAGAGAGAGAGACTTTCTGAGAATTAAACTGAATGGGTATAAAGGAAATGAGCTCAGAAGCGTACCTCGAATTTTTTAAGTTCTTTTAAGCATATTCGCCGGCCAAAGCTGCTTCCGGTAACAGTGAATGAAGGAGGCAGTGGATGTAATGAGAGAGAGAAAAGAGAGAGAGGGGGGGGAGGGGGGCAATATACTCATGAGTTTAGCTCCCTTCTATCTCATCCACGCTCACTCTCATACACTCCTAGTCAATTTCTCCCTTTTAGATGGACATATTTAACGCTAGGGACGCCCACTGAAAAACCCAGACACCAGATACAAGACAAACGACATACAGGACAAACGACCTGATAAAGAAGCCCATTAAAAATATTCTCAAGTTGGCATGCTTCGAGGAGGTGGTGGTGGGGGTGGAGGACAGTGTTACTATCCTAGGCAACACAAATCCAGGATACGCAACACCCCTCTCCCCTTCTTCCTTTGTCTTGCAACTTGGCTAATTGTTTTACAGATGATGCGGGGAGATAGGATTTGGGAACAGTGCAAGACAATCTAATTTGGCTCAATCAAAGGGGCGCGAGTGAACAGGGGAATGAAGGAAATGATCAAGGACGAATGCTGAGGGAAAACGTTCGATAATAGAGGAAAGCAGGGATAAAAGGGGGGTAATTAGGGAGGAAGTTAGGATTAAAGTAGTTAATTTAGAGAACTGTGAAAGTAAAAGGGAATTAGGTAAAGGGGATGATTGTGAACGAACAGCAAAATAGAAGTACCGTAATTTAGGAATCTGGTATAAAGGAATAAAGGAGTAATAAGGAAAAGGAAGGAATTAAGAGGGAAGTGGTTAAAAGGAACGATGAACGACGAATTCTGAAGTAAAAGAACGTGACTGAAGAATGCAAGACTTAAGGAAAATAGAGGTAAACGTAGAAATAATGGAAGTTATGAACAGGTACGTAGAAATAAATGGGTGTTAATTTAATAGAATGATTATAGACGATGCTGAAATATACAGTAAGTACCATGATAGAGGGAGGCAGTGATGAAGTGAGTAATTATATAGGAAATGGAAGGGGAAAGTAACATATTGTCAATTAAAGGGAATGATTAGGGAGACTGAATATGAAACGAGTCGACTAACAAAGATGCGCAACA
Source organism: Coenobita brevimanus (assembly GCF_032717465.1). Classification (NCBI taxonomy): domain Eukaryota; kingdom Metazoa; phylum Arthropoda; class Malacostraca; order Decapoda; family Coenobitidae; genus Coenobita; species Coenobita brevimanus. Next base: position 60,656,804 of record NC_136959.1, on the reverse strand, counting down.
GTAGAGAATTAATACACGATTTAAAAGGATTGATATCAAGTGAGCAGAAATAAATGTTAGAAGTTTTGTTGGTATTTTTTTTTTTTTAGTCAATTAAGTTTAAGGTAACAAACAGATCTTTAAAAACGCCACCGGGTTCAGAGGAATGTAATTAAAAGTACAGCGGGAGTTTAGATAATATTTTTGCTGATTTTTTGTGATAAGAATACAGTAAAGAAGTAACGAAAGAGCGAAAAAATCGAAAAAGAAAGCGCGGGAACACTTACCACCACAACCCAAACTTTGTGTAGTTAAGGACGTGAATGAGGTGGTAATAATTAGAGACCGTAATGAAGTACTAAAGTGGATTATTACCAAGCAGGAAATCTTTAGGCCAAGTTACTTTTGTGGGGTTGTGGATGCCGCCTCTGTGGGGATATTTGGACGTGCTTAATGTGGCTTGTGATATTCGGACTTCTTAGCACCTCTTCTTCAGCGATTTAGTTAGCTTTATACACCTTAACCTTTTGGCAGCGATATTCAGACTTCTTACTGTTGTGGTTAATTTAAGTTGATTTATATAATTCATCACGGAAGTAACAGCAACTTCAAAAATAAAATGAATAATTAAATAAAAAATGGTTAATTGTTTGGCCGATAATTAAGAACTTTGTATATTGCTGAAGCTAATGGCATTAATTTTTTTTTTCCTTTTTTTTCCTTTTTTTTTTTTTTTTTCTCAGAAACGAAGCAGTCATTGGGTTAACATTTTATGATAATGAAGTAAACTGTGTCGATAATGAATTGATAGCGAATAACAAGCATTTATAAAGGTATAATAAGAGGGAAAATAATACCGGTAATAATTGGCAAAATAGTACCGGTAATAATAGGCAAAATGATACCGATGGTAATAGGCAAAATGGCATAATGATACCGGTAATAGACAAAATAATATCAATAACAGACAAGATAATAATAGGCAAAATAATACCAACGAGACAAAATAATAATAGGCGAAATAGTACCGGTAATAGTAGCGGCAATGAGCAAAATAATACCGGTAACAGGCAGGATAATAATAGAATAATACACTGCAAAATAAGTGGCAGTGTGCTTCAGGGGCCCACAGTGGTAGCTAGGAAACTGCCCCTTTGCTGTGGGAAGGAGTATTGCCTCATGTGCTTCGTGTTATTGTGGATATCATGGGGCGGAAACGTGAAAGTGTTAGGCTTTATTGTCGGACTGGCGGTATTGCTATCCTTGTCGCGTTCTGCCTGTCTAGAATGGTGTAGGTGTTATATTTAATTTGCTTCTAGATGACGATTTGGGAGATTTTTTCGTATTTCGGGATTTTTTTTTTTTCTGTTCCGATACTTATCTTCTCTTGTTGTCTAGTTTGTTAATCTGTTCCTTTTTTTTTTTTTTTTCCGTGGGTCATCAGTAAATGTTCATTGTATCCCCTTTTCTCGCTGTTTTCTATCTTTCTTCCTCCTCCTCCTCCTCCTCCATTTCTTCTTTTCTTCTTTTTTCTTTTCTTCTTTTTCTTCTTTTCTTCTTCATCTTGTTCTTCTTTTCTTCTTCGTCTTGTTCTTCTTGTTTCTTCTTCTTCTTCTTCTTTTCTTCTTCATCTTGTTCTTCTTCTTTTCTTCTTCATCTTGTTCTTCTTCTTTTCTTCTTCATCTTGTTCTTCTTCTTCTTCATCTTGTTCTTCTTCTTCTTCTTTTCTTCTTCATCTTGTTCTTATTCTTGTTCTTCTTCTTCTTCTTGTTCTTGTTGTTGTTGTTGTTGTTGTTCTTGAATGACCTAGTGAATGAGTGTTGATTTTCGCTTCCACATGCAGTAAATTTGAAGCACATTACATATTAGGGTCATGGCATACTTTTGTCTTCCTTTCTGTTTCAGGCGATACAAAACTACGGATAACAAATATTGGCCCATTAATGTACGGTTTACTGATCTTGGTGAGGAGGAAAGATGGGGAAAAGGAGAGAGAGAGAGGGGGGGGAGGGATGGAATTGGCAGTGAGGGCATGGAAGAGTAAGAAAGTAAGGGATGAAATAGGAGGGAAGAAAGAATGGAAGAGTAAGGAGTAGGAAAGTAGGGATGAAGGAGAAGGAGGGAGGAAGGGTCGGAGAAGGTGGTGAAGGAGGGAATGATTGGAGGAGGAGGAGGGAGGAGGTGTAGGGAGGAGATGTGGAGGAAGGGAAGAGAGAAGAATGGTGGAAGGAAGGAAAGATTGGAGGAGGAGGAGGAGAAGAAGAAGGAGGAGGAGGGCTGGAGGAAGGGAAGGGTTTTAACAAGCGGAAGTGACGCTCTCTCGGCTCCATCAGGGGGTCGGAGAAAGTGTGTTACGTAGTAGTACCTTCAGGGGAGGCGCTGTTTCTGGTGCGTAGTGCGTAAGAGAGAGAGAGAGAGAGAGAGAGAGAGAGAGAGAACTAGAATTTAAGAGATTGTGACCCACACTTGAGAACTTAGTAACTGTAAAGATTTGGAAACTGAGTGGGGTAACTCAAGTAATAACAGTAACTGAAAGAATAACTAACAGAATAAAAAGATCTAATTGAACCCCCTGTCTTAAGGAGAAGGACATTAAATAAATATTTGTTAACTGCATAAATGAAAAAGTAACTGGTAACTGTATAAATAAAAGAAGTAAATGGTAACTGTAAATGATAGTAATTATTATGTACTATATGTGATTAGAGTAATAGGTAAATGTATTTGACAGGGTAACTAGTGACTGTATAAATGAAAAGGAGTAATTGGTGTATCGTCAACAACGCGGACTAACCCAGCTGCGCCTGCCTTGTTAATGCATTGCTCTGTTATGTCAACACTGGGGGGCTGCAGGCAATGGTAGGGGAGAGGTGAGAGATGGGGCGAGGGAGGAAAGTGACGAGAGAGGGGCAAGGGAGAGAGAGAGAGAGAGAGAGAGAGAGAGAGAGAGAGAGAATTAGAAAGGGGGTCTGTGAAGTAAGACGAATTGAGTTTCAGACACGGAGGAAAGAGAGGAGAAAGAGTGAAAAGAGCAAGGTTCAGAGGTTAAAGAGAGTACGTTCGAGTAATTGTTTGCGTAAAGGATGGGGGTGTTGGTGAAAAATGGTCGAGAGAGAGAGAGAGAGAGAGTTACAAGAAGTTGCTTGTAATACTCGAACTAATGAGGTACAGTGAATTGAGTTACCAGATACCCGTTGCTACTCTACATGAGGGGAAGTATAGTAATGATGAAGGAATGAGTGATAAGCGTGAAGAGAGGAAGCTAAGTGAGATACAGAAATAGACCGAGGTGAGGAAAGGAAGTTGCAAGAGCGTGTGCAAGAGTTTGAATACCGGAAATGGTGCATGTGTGTGTGTGTGTGTGTGTGTGTGTGTGTGTGTGTGTGTGTGTGTGTGTGGAGTGCCAGACCTCGACAGTAGCAGCGATGCAGAGCGTAGTGTAAAGAGTTGTGAAGGAGGTGGGTGGTGCCAGTGTGGGTGCGGGAGTGCCATAGAGTGTGGAAAAATAGTGCCAGTGTCGCTGCTTCTACTCTTTTAGCGTGACTGATCTAATTGCTGTGTGTGTGTGTGTGTGTGTGTGTGTGTGTGTGTGCTTTTTTGTTCATTTACTGTAGTCTCTCTCTCTCTCTCTCTCTCTCTCTCTCTCCCCCACACACACACACACACACACACACACACACACACACACACACACACACACACCGCAAATTCTTACCAACTCCTACACTCCCTCTCTCATCTTACCGCTCTCACATTTTAGCTCTCCCTCTTTCCTCTCTAATCTTAAAGCCCTCTTTCACTCCCGCCCTATTTCTAACTCTCACTCTATCATCTCTTTCACTCAAACGGTCATTTCACCTTCACCCTTTCTCTGAATCTTCCCACCTCTCACCTTCACCTTCTCTCTCAGTCTTTCTCACCTTCTCTCACCTTAGCGCCCACCTCTCACCTTCACCTTCTCTCTCAGTCTTTCTCACCTTCTCTCACCTTAGCGCCCTCTCATGTTCCGTCTTTCTCCCGCACCATCTTTCTATCTCTCCCCCTCTGTCTGTCTGTCTCTCTCTCTCTGACTGTCGCTCAACATGCCCGAAATTGTATCGTGTTGAACACCACTTTGCATTCCCCACCTCTACATGCCGCGCCGTGGAGAGCTTGCAAGTTAACTCCGGCTACAATAACAAAGACTTCACGTTCAATAACACAGGCAGGCAGGCAGGACGAAAGGTGAGATAGGTTTGGACTGGTGAACATTGAGTTATTGAAATTTGGTGTTTTGGTATTTATTGTGGTTGGATGTGTGGAGAGTGGGATAAGGGGTGACATGGCTTGGGGAAAAAATAAAAAAAAGGTGGGGTATGCGAAATTTTTGTTGATTGTATGTGGTTGGAGTTAGACTGTGTGTGTGTGTGTGTGTGTGTGTGTGTGTGTGTGTGTGTGTGTGTAGAAAATAGGTTGTTGCTATGAAAGGTGAGGGGTCATTTGGTTAAGTGACTGAAATTGAAACAGTGAGAAAGGTGTACCGGAAGTAGGTTGGGTGTGGCGAGTCTGACTACTGAGATGAGTGCATAATACGGTAAGTGATTGGAATTGGAGTTGAGATGTGAGTGCATAATACGGTAAGTGATTGGAATTGGAGTTATAATAGGGTGTTAAGAATTAGCTAGGTATGGTAACGAGATGTTTTTGGTAACGTAGGAATGTTATTGTTTATAGTTTTGTTTTGTTATTCCTTTGTCCCAGGTTATTTATTCTGGTGTATAGAGACTTTGTGAACTACAGGGGTAAGATGCAGTCCTCATTAGCTCCTGTCCTATGCTCCTTTTACCCTGTCTTGAGCCAGATTTTCGTCCTATTGTAGCCTGTTTCACGTAGCTCCGTGCCAGAAAGAAAATGGCGATGCTATGACTCTGTATCCTTGCCATGTAACTCGTTGATTACTAGGAATATATGTAAATGTTTATATATTACAACCCAACAATCAAAACGGAAAGATGACAATTTTAGGCTGAAGCTAGAGTAAAGAAAGGCATAGTATTGCAATCTCATTGGCTACAGGAAAAAAATGGTCTGTAGGCAACGAGAACGAACTTAAAGAAAAGGGGGGGGGGTCATCGTAAGGAAAAGATTAAATTGGAGAAATCCTCAAGGTCAAGGAAGTAGGCATGACATCTTCGCGGCGTGGCTTGGAGGTTGATGTTGGCGATGTGGTTAGGTTAATTTGGAAAGCTGTGTGTGTGTGTGTGTATGTGTGTGTGTGTTACGATGGGCAAAGTTAAATTGAATAAGTTAGGTGGGATGGGGTGAGTGGGGTTTGGTTAGTTGGCTGCAGGTGGAGAGTGGAATGGAGTGGGAAGGAGGAGAAGTTAGGAATTAATGAGTACCGTTGAGATTATAGCAGGAGTGTGGATGGTAGGTCGTTTGTGTGTGTGTGTGTGTGTGTGTGTGTGTGTGTGTGTGTGTGTGTGTGTGTGTGTGTGTTAGAGAGAGAGAGAGATTAAACGAGGCGAGCTGGACGGTGTGTGTTGAGTAAATGATTAGAATGAGGTCAGGTAGTCTGTGTTTGACGTGATGGTTTTGTAGAATATGTCTAGAATGAAGTGAGGTTAATAGTGTGGGAGTTGATAGTTTGTGTAGAATATCTGAATAGAATGAGAGAAGTAAGTGTTTTTTAAGGTGGAAGTAGGTTGAGTAAATAATTATGGTTGGGATGGGAACAGGAATTGTTATGGGAGATACGGTGTTGGTGGAAGTGGCTGTTGTTGAGGTGGAAGCAGGTGGATTCGAGTGTTGTGGATGGAATCATGGGAAGGGATCTGAGGGATGGGTTAAGGTGTTAGTGGAAGTAAGTGGAAGTAGTTGATGAGTACAAGTATGTGTTCGAAGTAACGGTGAAAAGATTGAGAATGTAAGGTGTTGGTGGAAGTAGGTGTCGTCAAGGTGGAAGAAGGTGGAGGAGCACGAGTGGAGGCACGTGAAATGTGGTGATGGTAGTGGTGGTGGAGTGTGGGTGGAGACATGTGAGGTCAGGTGGTGGTGGTGGTGGAGGTGCCATCATTAAGCGACAGATTGTGGACTGGTCGATACTCTGGTGGAGCCGTTCCCAGTCCCACCTCCACCACCATTCCTGCTGCTGCTCCTTTCCCCTCCTTCGTCCATCCTCCTTCCTCCATCCTTCACTCCCATGTCTTCCTCCACCATTCTCCTTCACTCCATCCCTCCTTCCACCATTGCTGCTGCTTCTTTCCCATCCACCATTCTCCCTCACTCCATTCCTGGCCTGTCCTCCTGATCTTCATTCTTTCCTTCACCTCCTCTTCATTTCCAGTCCTCTCGTCCCATTCGCTCCTCATCCTCCTCCTCTTCAGCCCTGTCCTCATCTTTTCCCATCCTTTTCCCCTCTTCTTTCCCTCTCTCCCTGAACTACTCGTATTTCTCCCCTCTCATTTCATCTTTTCAATATGTTCCCTTTTCGCTTCCATCGTCTTCCTCCGTCCGCCTTTCTGTCTCACTTCTCTCCCTCCTTCTCCCCCTTGCTCCCTACGCCCCCCGTCTTTTCCCCTCTCCCTCTCGTCCTGCTGCACTCCTCTCCTCCCCTTTCCTCCCTTCCTCCCTCACTCCTTTTCCTCCCACACCCTTCTCTTACTATAACTTCCTCTTTCAGTTACCCCTTGCCCTCCCCTCCACACTTCCAACTTTTACCATTCTTTCATCAATCCTAACTTTTTCCTTGCTATCCCAACGTATGCTGCCCCCCCCCCCTCCTCCCGTTTTACTCAGTCCTCTTGCTTTCGTTTTCCCTCAATCCTCTTGTCTTCTTTTTCCCTCCCTCCCTCCCTGTCACTCTCTCCTCCACTGGCTCTTTACCATCCATTCATCCATCCCATCTTTTTCCCTGCTATTCTAACTTATCTCCTTTTTTCCCCACCCCTCATTCATTTTGTCTTTTGTGCTCTTTCTCTCACCCTCCCTCCGTCTCTCTCCTCCTTCCCTTGTCTCTCTCCTCCCTCCCCCCTCTCTCTTCTCCCTCCCTTTCTCTCTCCTCCTTCCTCCGTCTGTCATTTTTCCCTCCTTTCATCCACTTTTTTTTCCCAACAGTTGCAACATGTCTCTCTATTTCTTTCCAGTCCACTGTCTCCTCTTTCTCCCTCTCTTTTTCTCTCACAATTTTCCCCTCCCTTCCCACGTCTGTCTCTTTTTCCTGTCGTCTGAACATCATGCTCTCTTTTCTGTCTTTTTCTCTTCTTGTATCTCCCTTTCCATTTTCTTCTTACCTTTCCTCCCTCCCTTCCATCACATCTCCCTTTTTCCCTTTTCCATACCAGCATAATCTCTATTTTACCTCTTTCCTGTTTTCATCCCACCCCTCGTCTCCAGTTTTCCCATCTTTCTCGACATCTGTCTTTTACCTTCTTTTGTCCCTTTGCACTCACTCCTATTTCCCCTTTCTCTTTCTCCCCACGTTTCAGTGTGTGTGTGTGTGTGTGTGTGTGTGTGTGTGTGTGTGTGTGTGTGTGTGTGTGTGTGTCTCTCTCTCTCTCTCCATCCATTCCCCCTTCTCTCTCCCCCCATTCCGTACTGTTTTTTCCCGTTCCCTCAGGCATTTCCCCTTTCCTCTTCCATTCTCCCAGTCCCACCTAGCAGCTGTCTCCATGCCCCTCTAAACTCCCCAGCACATATTATTATTATTATTATTATTATTATTATTATTATTATGTCTGGCGATGTTATTTTGAGAAACTTGAAATGCAGGAGTTACAACTAGCCTTTCTTAACGCCTACATTATCGTTCTTTCACAGATTTTCGTCTTTTTTTGTTTTTTGTTTTTTTTTTGCTAATTTCACATAGCTCAGTGGCAGAACAAGACAGTTATGCGGCAAGACTAGTAATTAAATGACCAGCACAGTAATTAAAAAGAAAATATCTACGTCTTTATCTTCGTCTTTACCAGCATCATACTCTCTCTCTCAATTTCTCCGCCTCCTCCTCCTTATCTTTTCTCCAAATATCCCTTCCCTCCACATTTCCGTTTCCTCCCTTTCCTTTCCAGTCCCTCCCTCCCCCCACCTACGTATTTCCCGTCTCTACCTCCCTCCCTAATCTTTCTTCCCACCAGCAGTCTCCCTCCCTTCCTCTCAGTCTCTCTTTCCCTGCAGTTTTCTCACTATCTTTTTCCCTCATATTTACTTTTCCTCTTCCTCTCCTCTCCCCTCGTCTCCTTTGCAGCCCTTTTCGCTCTCCCTTCTTCCAATTTATTCTCCTCATGTATTCTTTTTGCCCTTGCAGTTTTTCTCTCTATTGTCTATCCGTTTCATTTTCTCTCGCCCTCTCCTCTGTCCTTCCAGTCTGTGTCACTGTCTTTCATCTGTCCAGTCTCCCTTCGCCTTCCTCTTCCCTTTCTTTTCCTCCCAACCCTCCGTAATTCTCACTCATCTCATCGGTTCTCTCATGGCTGACCAATCTCCCCCACACCTCCCTTCCCTCACCCATTCTATCCTCGCCCTCATGCCTTTTGTCTCACACTCCATTTCTTTCTTCCCTCCAGTTCGTCTACGTTTTTTTCTTTTTTCCTACTCCTGTATTTTATCTCTGACTCCCTCATCGGTATCCCTTCCCGTTTTTCATTCTTTAACCTCATGTCTTTGTCTCTCACTCCTTATCAGTAGTTCGTCTGCTTTTTTATTCTTTCCTGCATCGTCTTCCTATTTTTTTCTCCATCTCGTCTGTAACTCCGTCCTTCTTATCCATATCCTTCCCACTCTTCTTTAATTCTTTCCCCGTTCTCAAGCGTTTGTTTTCCTTTCCATTTCTTCCATTTCCCAAGTTGGTTTATTTTTATTATTCTGCTTCAACTTTCGTCGTTTATTAATCTCATATTTCCTTGTTATCCATATCGTTTCCCGTTCTTCATCTGTTTATTCCTCTCCCTCATGCCAAGTTTACCACTTCCTTTTTCCAGCTCCCCGGTTCTACGTCTTGCTTTTATTTCTACATTTTCCTTACTTTATATACCTCAAAAGTACTACCTCCTCATCCGTATCGCTCCTTGTCCCTCTCCTATTCTTTCAATCTTTTCTTTATCATTCATTTTTTTTTTTCACTCCCCAAATCCTACCCTCTCATTCATTTCTTCTTCTTCTTTACCCTATTTACCTCCCCCTTCCTTCTTCATCCTTCTCTTCCCTCTTCTCGGTTACTCTTTTTCCTCTGCATTTTCTCTAGCCGTACTTTCCCCTTTTTTGTCTCCCACACATCCTTTCTTCTCTTTTCTGTATTTTCCATTTCCTTCTCACTCCTTCTTTCCCCCCTTCTATCGTATCTCCTACTCATTCTTCCCCCTGCCGTCTCTTCCATATCATTTCCCCACACACCTGTCCATTTTTCTGTTCTCACCCTTCCTTCCCTTTTGCCTCTTATTCTCCATTTGTCTTTTTTCAGCCTCACTTTTCCCCTGCCGTTTTCCTTTTATTTCCGCACAGTTTTCTCTCTTTCTCGCTTCTACTCTTTCATCCATGTCCCCCTCTCCCCTCTCCCTCTTCTTTCTCATCACCGTTCCTCTCTTTCTCTTGCTCTTATCTTCCTATTCTCTCTCTCTCTCTCTCTCTCTCTCTCTCTCTCTCTCTCTCTCTCTCTCTCTCTCTCTCTCTCTCTCTCTCTCTCTCTCTCTCAGTTTCTTATCACCTCCCCTCTTTTTTTCTCTCGCTTTATTATCTTCCTTTATTTTCTACGCCTCCCCATCCCTTTCTCCCTCTTTCATCTCTGCCCCTCGCTTCTCTCCCTTGTCCAAAGCTCATGCTGGCTGCTGTTACATAGCAAATACGCCACAGCTCTCTTCCATCCTCTCTCCTCACTTTGCTCCTGTTTCTCTTCTCATTTCATTCTTACTGTCTCTTTCCTTCATCTTTCCCTTGCCTCTTCAATCATTTTCTTTCCCTTCTTCCGTCGCCCTTCTCTTCCTCACTCATCCCCTCTCTCTTCTCTGCCTCCGTTCTAAAAACCCCTTACGATTCTTGTATGCTTTCCTTTGTACTTCTTCTTTCAATGTCCTCAAATCCCTCACTCTTCCTCATGCACGCTCCATCCTTCCTCGTCGGCCTCTTTTCATCAACACTCTCCATCCTTCCTCGTCAACCTCTTTTCGTCAGTCTATCTTCATCCTCCTCAGACCCTCTCCATCAATACTTCAGAGTTTCTACCCAAAGCTTACCCAACGTACTGTTACATAGGGAATACTGTACGGAGTCTTCGCAGTCTCCTTCTCCCTTCACCCCCTTGACTTCGTCTCTCTCTCTCCAGTTTCTTCCTCTGATCTTCCATCTCACCCATTCTTCCTCCTTCCTTTCTTCCTTTCTCATTTACCTCCTTTTCCTCCTCCTCCGTTTTCCTTCGTCATTTAGCTTCTTTTTTTTTTCGGTTTTGTCTTAATCCTCCTCCCTGTCTACTCCCTTCTCTCTTTCTCCTCCCTCTCCCCTTCTCTTACATAGCAAATACACCAGTCAAGCCCCCCCCCCCTCCTCACTCTTCTTCTGCCGACGAGATCACGTTCTCGTTTGTATTAGCCAGGACGGACGGAGCCGGAAATTGAGGTCCGTGTCTGTCCGTGCCCGTCCGTCTTTTTTTTTTTTTTTTTTTTTTTTTACCTGATGAGCTAGGAATTGTAATCGGGTTTATAGGAAAGTAGATTTTGATATGGGGGGGAGCGTTTTTTTTTTTTTTTTTAAGCCAATTCAATAGGATTACGCCATTTATTGTGTGTGTGTGTGTGTGTGTGTGTGTGTGTGTATGTGTGTGTGATCTTTGAGATGTTTTGCTCGGCCCTGGAGAGATTTTAAGAAGTGGGGGAGTCAAACAGAACCTTCATATTTCTTTCACTACTAGGTTGCTATAGAGTATCCCGTTTCTTATTTTACCCTGACACTGGTTGTATGTATATATATATATATATATATATATATATATATATATATATATATATATATATATATATATATTTGTTATGCTTACTGCGGTCTTTCATTAACTCACTGTCTTCCTCTCCTTCCTGCTTCTGTAATCATCAACTTCACCCGCCTGAATTATTGCACGAGTTATTTTCGTATTTTCTTACCAGTCACGTTATTTTTTCACAAGTATACGGCATTATATCACGAAAGGTCCTTGTGCTATATTAGGGACTCGTTTTGGTGTAAATAATTGTGCTAGTTGCTATTTTTCGGGGTGATTCGGTTTTAAAAGTGCAGGTGCTATTTAAGGTACTGTAAGTATATGAATGGTGTTGTTCGGTGATTTGCTACTGATGTGAGTTAATGTTTCTGTGTGATTAGTGATGTCATCTTTTGGTAACCCCCTACCCTTCCCTCTCCTCTACCGCCCAACCCAACTTAACCCAACCCCTGCTCTTATATACCCCTACCTTACCTTCACCCCTCTCTATCCTCTCCCCTTCCCTCACCCCTCCACCTTACTCACCCCTCCTGCCATTTCACCCCAGCAATAATGCATGTGTGCGTCGTGGCAGTCAATGGAAGGAAGGGAGGAGCCAGATAGGGTTTTCCCATCGTCCCACCTGCGATTTCCCCCCTCTTTTAACGATATCCCTCCCCTTCCATAATCCTTGCTCCCCTCCTACGATACTCCCCTCCCCCTCGATACCCTCTCCCCTTTACGATACTCCTCCTCCCCACCGAGGCATTAGGGAAATCGATTTTAGCTTGGGTTTGGAGGAACGCTGGCTCTGGTGTTTGTGATGGGTGTGGTGTTGGCGGTAGAGGCGGTGGTTTAGGTAGGTGATGATGATGGTGGTGAAGATGCTGATGATGATAGTTATGGTCGTGGTGATGATGGTTGTGGTGTTAAGTATGGTGGTGGTAGTGGTGGTGGTGGGGAGTAGTGTTAGTTGCTGTTGCTGTGATGGTGATGGTGGTAAATATTGGAAGGTGGTGATGGGCAGTATGAAGGTGATAATGATAGGGATGGTGGTGATGGTGGTGAAGTGATGTGTTGGGTGTAACGCAGGTGGTAATGGTGATGGCAGTAGTGTGGTAATGTGGTGAGGATTATGGTAGTGATGCTGCTGAGGATGATGGTGATTATGTGGTGGTAGTGACGTTGATGGAAGATGATGATAGGTGTGGAATTTGTGATGGTTGTGCCAGTGGAAGTGACGACCTTCAGTGTGTGATTACGTCGAGTTGCATAGGTACACAGACCACACACACCCTGCGGTTCCAGTGATCTGTGTTTGTGAGGGGTGTTGTAAGGAAGAGAAGCTACAAATGTTTGTGTTGAGGGTGTTAGAAGGTGGCAAGAAGAAGAGTTAGAAAGCTGGGAGAGGAGAGGTTAGAAAAAGCGAAAAAGAGTTAGAGGAGAAATATCAGGTCAGCAAGAAAGCAGACATTCTTTTGAGTACTTGCTGATACAGTGCTTTTAAATGTTCAGACGGAAGAATATGCTCCTTTAGCCAGTTTTTGTACATGAGGCAGAAATGAATCTCCATGGTTATTAGTCAAATCCACCCTCCAGTCTGACAACACGTGGCCATAGCTAGATGAAAAATTAGGGACCCTGCAGGCTGAACTTGGCCATCAGCAGAACTGGAAAAGAGTTGAGATATTTTTAAGATGAGAACAATACCCCCAATTTGAATACATGGGTGTTATTTCCATCTAGACGATGTTTTGGTCGTGGTGTGTTGCTGTGACTGGTGTTCGTGGTGTGGTGAGGGTGATAATACCAAGTGTTAAGGTGTGCGTGGTGATGGTGGATGTCTTTATGGTGTTAATGGAGACCATATTGGTTATTGTGGTATGTGTGTGTGTGTGTGTGTGTGTGTGTGTGTGTGTGTGTGTGAGAGAGAGAGAGAGAGAGAGAGAGAGAGTAGTACTGGTGATAGTGGTTGTAATAGTGATAGTGGGGGTGTTAGTAGTGATAGTGATTGAGGTACCGTACCAGTAACAGTGCTGGTGATAAAAGGATACTGGTCGTGGTGATAGTGACGATAGTGCTGGTGATAGTAACTGAAATACCGATAATATGCCAGTGATAAGGCATACTAGCAGATCTGGTAGTGATGATAGTGTAAGTGATGGTGTATTTACTAGTAGTGCTGGTAGTGGTGATAGTATTGGCGATAGTGGTGTTAGGAGGTAGGTCTGGCTGGTGATTAACTATGGCAGGTGAGGCGGATAATCTTTACAGCCTTTGTTCCGTCCCCACCTCCTGCTCACACCCAGTTAACGACACTCTCTGCCTCTCTCCCCTCTCATCCCTCTCGTCGCCTTTTATATCTCCTCTCTCCTCTCCAGTCTCTTCCCCTTTCTCCTCTCCCTTATTCTGTTTTGTATTCTATTCTACCTTATCGTATCCTGTCCTATCACATATTGTCTTAATTTTTCCTGTCTGTTCTTCTCTCCTCTCCTCACTTTTCTTCTCGTCTCTTTTCTCTTCTCTCCTATTTTCTCTTTTCTACTCATCTGTTCTCTTCTTGCCTCTTCTCTTTTCCGCTTATCTCTTCTTATCTCCCCTTTCCTCTCTTCACTTCTCTCTCCATTCCTCTCATTTTTTATTCTAATTTTTATTCCCATATCTTCTCACTCCTGTGTCCCATTTTACCTCCTCACCACACGACACTTTTCCCTGTCTCTCCTCTCCTTTCGTTTTCCCGTTCCTCTTGTTTGTTTCCTCTTCTCTCCTTTCTCTCCCTTCCTCACCCTCTCCCTCTCCTATTTTTTCCTCTTCATCCTATTCTCTCCTTGCCTTACGGTTATCTGGTTTTCTTTCATTTCACTTTCTCACCTCTTCTCTACGTTCGTCTCCCATACTCCAGTTTCCTCCCCTTCCTTCCTTCATTTTCTTCCATTTTTCCCTCTTCCGTCCATCCGTTCCCTTCTGTTTCCCCCTTTCCTTTCCTCCCCTTTTCTTCGGTCTATTTTCAACCAGTTCCCCCTTTCTTTCCTTTCTGTTTTTCCCCACTTCCTTCCCTCCCTCCTGATATCCCATCACTCTCCCCTCCTCCTCATTTTGTCTCCATCCCTCCGCCTTTTGCCACAGTTTCCCTCCCCTTGTCTCTCACTCACTATTTTTCTCTCTTCTCTCTCACGCTTATTCTCTTCCCGCTTCGTCCCCTCCTTCCACTCGCATTCTCTCTCATCCCTTTCTTTGTTCTTCCACTTCCTTCCTTCCTGTGTTGCTTCTCTCTTGCTGCCATCACCCGTTCTTCTCTCCCTCCCTCTTGCCCCTCTTGTCTGTCCCACACTGTTCATCTTTTCTCTCAATAAATCCTTTCTTGTTCTTCCTTTTATATTCATTTTGCTTTCTTTTTTCCCCTCTGCTTTCTCGTCTTTTGTTTCCACAGCAGGTTTATCCATCTCTCCACCCCTCCTTTTCCATCCCAGCAATTCCTCTCTTACTTTCCTTTCTCTTGCCATCATTTTGTCACATCTACTGTCATCTTTTACTGCCCCAGCAGTTTTCCCCCTTCAGCCTGTGTATTTTGGTTTCTCATTTCATATTTTCCCTTTGTCATTTTTCATCACCAGTCTCTGCCCATCGTCTTGACTAGCTTTTAGTTAATTTTCCCTCTCCTCTTCCTTGTTCGTCTCCACTCTTCTCTCTCCCAACAGTGGTTCGTCATGCACCATTCTTTCTTTTTGACTCTCTCTCTCTCTCTCTCTCTCTCTCTCTTTTGTCATCTGTATCCTCCACCCTATTTAGTTTTCCCACAATTTTTTCCCCTTGAATTTTATTGCACAATTTTTTTCTTTATCGATCTTTTTTTTCCACGTGTCTCCCACCTAATGTATCTTTTCCTTCGGTAGTTCTTGTCCTTATTTTATTCTTTCTTTGTTTTATTCTCTCTTTGTGTCCTTTATTTCCCTTCGTTCTTCCGACTCTTCTTTTCCCGTTCTTTCTTAGCCCCTGTCTCCGTCTTTTAGTTTCCCCTCAAACGTTTCCTTGGCTGGTGGCTCCTCTCTTACAGTCCTCTCTTCTGACTCGTATTGTTCCTCCTCCCTCCCCCCCCCCTCCCTTTCTCGGTTTCTCTCCCCCTCTCTCCTTGCTCATATTTTTACCCTCTTTCCTTGCTCAAATTTGTCCTCCCGTCTTTCCCTCCTTCGATCCTCCCTCCTTGTTTCCTCTTCCCTCCCATCTTCCCTCCATCTTTCCCTCTTCTTAACCTTTTCTTTCATTCATCTTTCCCCCTTCTTTCCAACCTTTCTTCCATCTTCACTCCATAGTCTTTCCCTCCATCGTTTTCTCCTCTTTTCTCCATCAGTCTGAAGTCCCTCCATCCTCTTTTTCATCCTCACTTATGTTTCCTTCCTTCCTTCATCCTTTCCTCTTTTCTATCTGTATCTTCACCCCTCCTTCTCTCCTCTACCATCCTTCTCCAGGTATACCGGACGAGCTCGTTTAATTCAAAGGCATCCCCGAACATAAATCGTGATCCACTTAGCCTACACCAGGTGGGCCTCAGTTAATTAGTTACACCTGCACTGCCCTTGTCCACCTGGCGCCACCTCCACATCGGGACGGTGTGGCAACGAGGGTGAAAATGGTGGTGGTGTATTGGGTGGATGGATGGGAAGTGGAAGGTGCGAAAGGAGCAGGAAGAATGGAGAAATAATTAGATTCGCTGATGGGAAAAAAAAAAAAAAAAGACAATCATCAAATGGAAATGTGAAGACAAAGTGGGTAACAAGAGAAGAAATAGGTAATGCATAAGAAGAAAGAATGGTAAAAAATATAAACATGAGATTGAAGAGTAAGGGGAAGTAAGGTAGGTTAAAAATAGTGTGTGTGTGTGTGTGTGTGAAGGAAAGGAGCGTAAATAGAGGGGTGAGAAGTCGTATACAGGTGAGCGAATGAGGTTGTGCATTGCAGCTCACCTCCAAACACACCTCGCTAAGAGAGAGAGAGAGAGAGAGAGAGTAGGTACGCAGGTAGAATTGTAAAGAGGCGAAAGCTAAAGACTGGAGAGAAGATAAATGAGTGAAAAAACGTAGTACAGGTGAGACAAGTAGGTAATACGTAATACAGGTGAGGGAAGAGTAGACGGAAGTGTGAAAATGATACAGGTAAAGGCAAATTGTGTGTTTTTGGTCCCAGTTCAGCTCCAAACACTACGTCGTTGCTCTTGGGACGGACCCGATAACAAACACCCAGATGGCTGCATATTTCATCTTTGACGCTACGGGTCGAGAGTGGCTGTCCTGTGCTCTTACTCTCCTCCTCACCCTCCTTTCTCCATCCTTCCTCCTTTCTCCATCTCTCCTCCCCACTCCACTTCTCCTTCTCTACCCTCTCCCTCCCAGCCTTTCTCCCCACTCCTTGTCCTCTCTCTGTTTCTCATTTCCTTATCTCTCCTCTCGCTACTTTGCTCGTTTTCTAAACCCTATCCTATTCTCTCCCCCATTTCGCCCATCTTTATACTTTCCCCTCTTCCATTTTCCATATTTATTTTTTCATTGCCTTTCACATCTTTCGTCTTTACCCTCCTCACCTCTCCTTCCTATCCTCTCTGTCCCCAGCTACTATTTCGTTCGCTTGTTATTCTCACCTTCCACTCTTACTTGTATTTCTTGCGCCTTCTCAGTCTCTTCTCTTTCTTGCCTCCCACCCTCCCTCCCCTTTCTCCCTCCACCGCATTCCTATCTTTCATTTCCCAGTCTTCCCTTTTCTTATCCTCTGTTCTTTTTCCGTGTAACCCTCGGAAAGTCTGCGTTTTTTTTTGTTCTGCTTGTTTTTATATCCTCACTCCGTCTGTCCTCCTTTCCTTGTCCTCTACATCTTTATTCTCATTTCCTTTATCTTATTTCTTCCCCATTCCGTATCTCCTCTTCTCTCCCCGCTTGACTTTTTCTTTTTCATCGCCGTGTCATCCTGCCTCTTCACCTAGCTTTTAGTCTTCCCCTCCTGAATCTTGCCTCTTCATCGTTCTCTTCATCCACCTTCATTGACCTGTCCGCCTCTCTCTCTGCCTGCCCCCTCCCCCCTCCCCGCTTTGCCTCTTTACAGTACAGTATTCACCTCGTTTGCCAGGTGTGTGTGTGTGTGTGTGTGTGTGTGTGTGTGTGTGTGTGTGTGTGTGCGTGTGTGCGCGCGCGCTAGCCAGGTATATGTATCACGTGGGTTCATCAGGTGTGTATGTGTCTGCACGTGTATATTATATGGATTGTTCTTGTGTTGCGTGTGTACCAAGTGTGTGTGTACATTTTGGTCACTTCCCTGCAGGTTGGTCACTCACAGCAGCTTGCCAAGGTGGTGACTCACACGCACTGGTCAGGTATATTGGTTGACCCACTTGCTTCACCTTCCACACTGCCTCTTCTGTCCTTCTCTTTCTCTTGATTTTCCTTTCATCTTTCCTTAATTTTCCCTTCACTCTCTTCTTCTCTTGTCCTTCCTCTTTTCTTCCTCCTTGTCTTTGCTTCCTCCCCTTCCTCTCTCCATCCCCTCCCTCCTATCCCCGTTCTTCCTTTCTGCATTTCCTTGCTTCATGGCCTTCGTTTTCCTTTTTCTCTCTTCCTTTTCTGTACATTCCTCCCTTTCTTCTGCTTTACTATGGTTCTTCCCTTTTCCTTCCTTTGCTTCGTCCACTTTTGCTATTTTCTTAATTTTCTAACCCCTCCCATCTCCCTCATATTTGCGTTCCACGACGTTTTTTCCCAATTCCATTTCATTTCATTTCCCGTCGTCTACCTTTCCATTTCCCCCTGCTTCCCTTTTCCCTGCCATTCCTTGCATCATCCTCTTCTCCATCTCCTCTCCCTTCCTCCCCCTCCCTCACCACCTTGCCCATCTCTCCTTCCTTCCCTTCATCCTCTCCTTCACCTCACCATCCCACCCACTGTCCTTCCCCTTTCCTTTTCCACTTCTTCCCCACTTCCTCCTTTCCCATTTCTCCGTCTTTCCCCACGTCTCTCTCCTTCCCCTCTCCCTCCCTAACCTCTGCTTCGGCTCTTGTCCAGTCGTTCTGCTCACTTGTGGGCCATTTTTCTTCTCGTGTTGTCGTTTTGTCTCCATGGTTTCTTTGCACCACTTCCCCCCCAACACTTCGTCCCTCCCTCCCCCTCTCCCGCTCTTCTCTCCCTCCCGCTCTTCTCTCCCTCCCGCTCTTCTCTCCCTCCCTCTCTCCCCCTCTTCTCTCCCTCCATCCCTCCCGCCTTCCTTCCCACTTTTCTCTCCCTCCAGTCCATCCTTCCTCTCTTTCCTATGAAATTTCCATGTCAGTTTTTCCATGCTGCGTGATGGTTTTTCTCACTTTTTCTTGCCAGTTTTGGCTGGAGGGTTTGGAGGCGGGGGGAGCCTTCTTGCTTTACTATCCTTATCCTTCAACAGCCTCGAAAGGACCATAAGGTCTGTTGCTGTTTGCTTTCCTTTGTACTCCTTTGTACTCCCCCTCTTCCTCACTTCACCTTCCCTCAAACTCTTCTCTCCCCCCTCTTCTAAACTCATTTTCCCTACCCCCTTTTACCCTGTATCTTCCCTCTGTTCTCTCACCTCACGTCTCTTGCCCGTGGCTGCTCTCACATTGTGCTCACATTTGCCATTTCTGCCATGAAGCTCTTTTTCTCTGGCCTATCTCCTTTTCTTAAATTGCGCTCACATCTTCCTAGTGTGCCTTTTTTTTTTTTTTTTTTTTCCCCAATTTCTGACCCGTTAATTTTTTCCCTCTCTTTATTTTGACTTTTTTCTTTCCTTGGCTTACCTCTCCCCTTTCTGACTCGTCTTATCTTCCCACTCTCCTTTCTTACTCTTGTTCTTTCCTCATTCTCTCCTTTATTGCCATCCATGTCTCACAGTTCTGTATTCTTTCCTCCTATCTTTTCCCTTTCATAGTTTTTCCCTTTTCCCTTTTCTTTGGCCCTGTATTGTTTTCTTCTTATTCTTTTCCTTTCCTCTTCTCTGTCGACTGTGGTGTGGATGGTGGTGGTATTGGTGGTTGTGGCGGTGGATGGGAGTCCAAAGTGTCATTGATTACCTGGCTGCCATTGTGTGTGTGTGTGTGTGTGTGTGTGTGTGTGTGTGTGTGTGTGTGTGTTACAGGCTTAACCATAGCAACGCCGCGTCTTAAAAAAACAGATGCTCTTCAAGTTGTACATTCATTTTATAGCATTGTGGGTTATTTGGTTAGCAGTGCCTCTTGTCCTCATAGAGAGCCAAGGAAGAGCTATAAGTGAAAGTACAGTGCCTCTTGTGCATAGAGATTTAAGTAAGAGTTGTAAGTGAAAGTAAGCCTAAGGGAAAAGATGGTATGTGATGATAGAGGAGGGTGGGCCAATAGGCGGAGCTCCTCTTCCTACCCAGACAGCTAAGAGACGGGTGGCGTTGTTAATTGGACGGTGTTTCCTTGTTTGTCTCTTGTTAGTTTACCCTTGTATGTTACATGTAGTGTGAATATCGTGTGTTGTCTAGGCAATGGTTTGTATCTTGTTAGCTTACCCGTAAATGTAACAAGCCTTGTGAATATTTAGTTTACACTTATCTCCAATATGTAGTGTGAATCACGTACGTTAGTTTAGTGTTATGTAGAATTTCCTGTGGATATAGTGTTCATTTCTCTAACGCATTGTTTGTCTTCCACAGCACATGGTGCAAACAACGATGGCGACGCCGTTCTCGTACAGTCAGAACGGCGAGGCGGGGGCGGGTAAAGAAGGCCCGGGTAAAGACGGTCCGCCGTTTTCCCCTCCAGGAGCACCGGGGGCCCCCACACCAGGGGCCCCCGGTGCCCCCCCGGCCCCCCAGGCCACTCCCGCCGCTGCCGTCCCGGGCGTCCCTGTCACAGTCTCTTCCAGGTGGGTCCCCACATCTGTCTCGCAACCCACGCCAGGAATGATCTCACTGTAAGCATTACGTGTGCTTCATTAACACATAACACTAATATACTGCCTGGAGTGAATACTAACACTGACCATTTCAGTTGCAAAGCTTACTGAATGAGAAAGTTATGAATTCAGTCAACTTAAGTACTTAAGTCTAAGATATGCACCTCTTTAGCATTAAGTATCATGTACAGAACACTTACTGTAAATTCCCCTATCCATAAATATCATGTATAAATGAAAGCAGTACGGTATCCCCCTCCCCCCCAGCAGACAAATGCCAAAGGTCACCAAAGTCCATCACTCTCAACCTACTTTTCCATCAAAGTCTGAACTCACCCTCACTCTCATCTTATTTTGGATTTTGTTTCACTTGCCTTCTCTGCTGGGGGGATACCGATTACTGCTTTTGAGTGTACAGTGCTTGTTAAATGTATCCTTACTTCCTCGGTCATTATGTTTTGAAACTGGATGGAATTTCGAAAGTACTCTTCAGTAACTTCTTATTAATGCATGCATCATCTATTTCTAACATTGCAGCTTAAAAACAGATTTTTGTTACATAACTTATGCACTGTACATATATAAATATTTGCCTATTATGACATTATCAGTCACCTGGGTAAGGATATCAATATATAGGCACTGTACAGCAACAGGCGCAAATGATTGAATTGGTGATATTGTGATTGCTGCTGTTGTTGGAATAAGTAGCCGTTTTTTTTTTTTTCTTTATGAATATGACTGCTGTGAAATAATTAATAATGTTACTGTGGAAGAATTATAGCTACATACTCCGATTGTCTTTGCCCATCTTCAGATGAGATCAGGCGGAAAATGTTTTATATATCATCACAGTGTACACATTATAGGATCCAGTGTATTACCACTATGCCGTAAGTGCGTGGGATAGATTATAAGCATCAACTTGCCCGAGTGCCAGGGGGTTATCTCATGCTCTTCAGGCCCACAGTGGGGATGGAGGGACATTGGTTACAAGATTGTGACAGTGTGAGATAACTTTTACTTGGTCGTGGTGTAGTGGATTGCTGTCTGGCTTTCACCTGAGAGCCCCGGGTTCGATTCCCGGCATAGTGTTAATATATTGGATGATTTTTCCTGTGCAAAGTACAGGCTTCTTTCTTCACATTATAGGATGCTGATATAATTCTTCCATTTGGATTATTATGGCATTGAATTAAAGGACCGTATTTTTGTTGGCTTAGGAGGTATTATAGCACGTCTTCCTTTTTTTTTTTTTTTTTTTTTTTTTTATTTGACGTTATTATTATTATTATTATTTTTCTTTTTTCGTGAGAACTGATATTCCATCCTGTGTTATTAATGTCGCCTATGCCAATATTCCTTTGCGACGGCGGCATATTTCTCATTTTACATGGGCTACCACGAGACGATTTTGTTTGAAGTTAGGAAGGACCTCTGTTAGTAAAAGGAGTAATTGAAGGTCATATCTAACACCTGTAGTTCGAAAGGTCTTCCAACCAAAATGAAGTTGTTCGAAAATAGCAAGAATATAATCAGAAATACCTAATCGAATTGCTGGGGTGAAACACACTGAAACGAATATTAAGGTGTAATTAAGCAACGTTGGGTCTGGTTAGTACTTGGATGGGTGACCGCCTGGGAACACCAGATGCTGTTGGCATCCCTACGTCAAGTGGGGTTGGTGGAGGATTAGTGCCCCTCCCTGTAAAACAATTAACTCTAAGCCCTTGGCCACCCTGTCTGGGATACATGGCGTCTGGCAATGGATGGATGGAATTGGTATAATAAATCGGTAAGGAAGAGGTGCAAACAAACGTCCTAAGCTAACAAAATCCGGTCCATCTGGAGAGGGACACCTTCATGTGGCAGCACCGATATGACCAGGCGGCTTCACTGCCTGGTTATATACACGTCCTTCAGCAACTTCCATATCCCTCAAAAGGAGGATGGTGGATTGCAGAAGGGCAGTTACAGCCTGCAGTTCACTAGGTTCATGTTCAGAATAGGCTGGGGCTGCAACTACATCGATAACGTGTGTGTGTGTGTGTGTGTGTGTGTGTGTGTGTGTGTGTGTGTGTGTGTGTGTGTGTGTGTGTGTGAACGTGGTGGGTGTAGTGGTGGATGTGTTAGCTTGGTATGCTTGTGTATGTGGTAGTTTGGTAAGGTGTAATGATGTATATGTAGTTCCTGTGTAAGCGTGGTGGGGTGTAGTGGTCTGTGTGTTAGCGTGATGTCTCCTGTGGTCTTGTGTGTCCCTTTATGTGCCATGAGCCTGTGTCCCTTTGTGTCCTAAACCTGTGTCCCTTTAAGTGTCCCAAACATGTCTCTGTGTCCCAAACATTTCCTTTATGTATCCCAAACATGTGTCCCTTTATGTATCCTAAGCCTGTGTGTCTCCTTGGATCCTCAGCGGGGCGACGGTGGCGGGAGGCATGCCGGTACAGGTCCCTGTTGGCCCGCCCGTCGTCGCTAATGGCGTGGAACAGCAGCCGGTCAGTGCGGTGAGTTGTTGTAGTGAAGGTAGTAGTAGTAGTAGCAGTTGTTGTAGTTAGCATTAGTTAGTAGTGGTAATTGTAGTAGTATAAAATCGTAGTCATAGTGGTTTTTACATACTGTATATTCCCCACCTTTTGAGTTATCCACCTTATTTTTGAAACACCGCTTAGTAGTCATGGCTGTCTTGAATGAATACTAGATGGTTTGTTCATATCAACCATTGTATACATTTGAGAGGTAAGTGGATGTACAGTAATGCAGTGGGTGGAATTAGTCAGTGGAACATGTGTGGAGAGCTTAGGATTGTAGAAAGATGTTGAACCCTTCCGGCAAAAGACGAACGATGTTGAAAGTGTAAAGAAAGAGAATGAGAGGGAAGGAAAAATTGATGAAAAAGTAGAGTTGAAATAATGGATGATAAGTGTTGGGGAAATGCACATAAGAAATTATTATTATTATTATTATTATTATAATTATTATTATTATTATTATTATTATTGCCGTAATTGGAAATGCTGCTTGGGGAACTTAAGGCATATATGTAAGAGTGGATTCAGCGATGGAGGATTTTTTTTTTTTTATACGGTAGTTCAAATGCATGAGAGTAAGAGAGAAGACCGTGCTAGTTCTGAGGATCTCTATTCTCTTACACCTCCCTTGTCCACCCGAGTCCTTTCTCTCTTGTTTTCCTCTTCCTGCGTGTATCCCTCTTTTTTCCTTTTCCTGTTTTACTCCTCCTACCACTGTTCTTTCTTTTTCCTTTCCAGATTTTCCTCCTGCTGCCATTATTTCTTAGTTTCCCTTTCTCTTGCTGTAATTATCCTTCATTTTTCTCCCTCTGTATATCTTCTTTGCTGTCATTTTCCCTTTTCTCCCTATTTATTTCGATTCCTGCCAGTATCTTCCTTTTTTCCCTCTCATGTTTTCCTTTTTTCTCCATTATTTCCTTCTTTTTCTTTGCTGTTTCTCTCATTATACTTCTTTTTTCCTTTCCACGTTTTTTGCAAGTATTTTCATTTTTCCTTTCATGTTTCCCTCCATCATCTTTACTTTCCTCTCCTTCCTTGTTCCATCCCCCGTGTGTGTGTGTGGGGGGGGGGTTCCGCATGCATTCTTTCCTCTCTCCCCTTTCCTCCTCCTCAGTAGCTACCGCATCTCTTGTCGCAGGCTCTAGGTAGCGCTGACATCCTCCTCCTCCTTACCTACCCCAACCCCTCCTGGCATCCCCCGCCCTTCCTCCTTCCCCCCTCCGCCTCCCTTCCCCCACCTCCACCTCCTTCACGGCCCCCCTCAGTAATGCTCTCCTTAAATATTCCTCTGGCGGGATTCCAGGACTGGTTGCTTGTCTCCTTCAGCAGTTCCCCCCCCCCCTCTCTCTCTCTCTCTGCACACACACACACATATTTTGTATGTCTAGATAGATAGATGAAATGGGTTGAAAGTGAGAACTTAAATAATGGAGAAGCAAGTGAATGGCTGGAAATATATAAATCATACAGGGGAAAAAAATAGAGCTGTGATAGAGAGGCTTTGGTCGAGACGTCAGAAGCAAAGAAAGATGATTGAGGAGGCAATACAACAGAGAGAGAGTGAGAGAGAGAGATTTAGCACTTCTGTCCATGTTACTGCCTCACTGTCATATTTACCAGCCGCGATAGCGAAGCTGGTATTGTTTTCAGTTTGTCCGTCTGTGTGTGTGTCTGTTAGCGCGATGACTTCGCAACCGCTCAAGATA
Organism: Coenobita brevimanus; assembly: GCF_032717465.1. Taxonomy (NCBI): domain Eukaryota; kingdom Metazoa; phylum Arthropoda; class Malacostraca; order Decapoda; family Coenobitidae; genus Coenobita; species Coenobita brevimanus. The sequence goes on along the minus strand of NC_136959.1, from coordinate 60,632,767 downwards.
TCATCACAAAATTTTATAGGTGTGTAGTAGGGGGAAAAAAAATCTATCACGAGCTCGAAATTGGTGAAAGTAGGTCAAGGTCTGTGTGTCTGTTACCACGATAACTTCGCAACCACTCAAGATATCACAAAATTTTACAGGTGTGGTAGGGATGAAAATATCCTGCGAGCATTGTTTTCAGCTTGTCTGTCTGTCCGTGTGGCTGTTAGCACGATAACTTCTTAATCGCTCAAGATATTATCACAAAATTGTACAGGTGGGTAGTAGGGATGAAAATCTCCTACGAGTTCGAAATTGGTGAAACTAGGTCAAGGTCTGCGTGTCTGTTAGCACGATAACTTCGCAGCCGCTCAAGGTATCATCACCAAATTTAGATGTGTATCAGGGATGAAAATCTGCAAGTTCGAAATTGGTGAAAGTAGGTCAAGGTCATATTCGGAACGGCGCTATAGGTATCGGCTTGTGGCTGGGGTGATTCCCCCCTTGGGGCGGCCTCTAGTCAGCTTTGTTGTGGTGTTGGTGGTGGTGGTGCTTACCTAAACGTGAATGCCTTTAACTTTGGGTGAAGTTTCCGTCATGATTGTCTGTCATCCTCCTTTTGGGGGATAGGGAAGGAGTTGGGGGACATTGGTATAACCAGGCATTGGAGCCATCCGGTTTTATTAGTGTCAGCGCGTGAAGGCATCCATGTCCAGCATCTACAGTATTCAAGCTTTACGAGAGAAGGCGAGAGTATGTAAAGCAGGGAGAAATAGAAAACAGAAAAATAAAGAGGGAAGAGCAGTCAAATGAAAGTAACAGGTGAAGAAAAGCCAGTAAAAACAAAGCAGATTCCAAGGATAAAAAAACTAAAGAGTAAGAGGAAATAGGCAGATGCAGCAATAGCCAGAATTTAGAACAGAGGCACACGTACACATACATACATACAAAGGGAATGAGAAACACACACAACCCGTTCACATGCATACATGCAAGGAAGAAGACAAAAAGCACAAACACACCTTACCCGTACATACATGTAAGGGAGCGAGAAAAACAGGCGTACATGCAAGAGGAGCAAGTAGCACAAATACACGTAGACATACCTGTGCATGAATAACAACTCTTTAATCCGAATAAGAAAGAATCGAAGGCCGAGAATAGTTTACGTACTGGCGAACAGAGCCAAAATAAAGATCCCTGCACTTATATAAAAGCCTGCAGAGGTATATGGTGAAGTGAACACATGTACTGACATATTCATACAAGAGGGTGGCCTTAAGACGGTGGTTCAGTCGGTAGATAGGTGCCCTGCAGCCTTAACGGACCCCTTTTCAAATCCACGCTGGGGTCAGAGAACAGTGTAGGGATTTGAATGTCATAAAAGTAAACTTTACTGATCTACCAGAAGACCCGCCGACATATCGTGACCCCTCCCCCCTCCCCGCTAATACCAGTACACCAATCCTGTATGAGACAGCCCTAGCATATATTCAGTATGGACGGTAGGTGTTAGCGCTGAAATGGTGACATGTGGAGATGTAGGGGGACTACTGGGCCTTGGGGATAAGCTCTGAAGTCTTTGCCCAGAGTAGGACACATAAAAAAAAACAAACAAACTCATACACATGCAAGAGGAGGGCAGTAAAAACACATTCACATACACAAACATGCAAAGGAGACGGTTAGCACAAATACAGATACATAAACAGAGAAGTGGGAGCGAGATACCCAGACACAAGGTACACATCCATACAAGAGGGAGCGATACACACACCTACACAAACAGACACACGAGGTGGGGGCGGTGCACAGACATACAAAAATATGTGTGTGTGTGTGGGGGGGGGGATGAGGGGAATGAGAAACGGAGCTGAGTTCATGGAATGCGCCGCTCCCCTGCTCCTAACTCGCGTCACAGGAAGGAGGCACATTACTTCTGCCTTCGTGCTTGCATTCTCTCCCTCCCTCCAGCCTCGATAACAGCCCGCCCTTGTACATTTGCAGCAGAGGGGCCGGGGAGGAAGGAGGCAGGGAGAGAGGGAGGGAGCTTGGCAGGGAAGATGGATGGAGCTTTGCAAGGAGGGCCAGGGAGAGAGGAGAGAGGGAGCATGACAGGGAGGAGGCAGGAGTAGGTAGGGAAAGAGAGAAGGAGGAAGCTTGGTCAGGAGGAATCAGGGACAGGGGGAGGGAAATAGGCAGGGAAGGGTAAGGATGAGGAGGGAGGGAGAGAGCCTAGGAAGGAGGGAAGGAGGACCCATTGAGCTAGGGAGGGAGCTTGGCAGGGAGGAACCAGGGAAAGAAGAGAGCTTGTGAGGACGGGAGCTTTGTGGGAAGAGACTAGAGAGAGAGGGAAGGAACTTGACAGGGAAGAAACGAGTGCAGCTGTTCAGAAGTAAAATTTAGGGAAGAAATGTAAAGGGGGGCGAAACAGAAAACACGAAAGTAGGTTAAAGTGAGTCATTGGATGCAGCCAGGTAGAAAAGGATGTAAAGCAAGCAGGGGATGGATGCGTAGGTAGGTGTAGATGAGTTTGTGGATGAGGTCATATTGAATGGAAATCTAAGGAAAAGATGATAAAAGCTGAAAATGCCACAACTGGTTAAAGTAAGTCTCCGTATGTGGCCATGCAGAAGGAAAATCTGGGGAAAGGATGTATAACCATGCGAGTGGAAAGCGCGAAAGTAGATGAAAATGGTGGGGAATGTAGGGGGGGTTTATATTTCGGAAAGTTAGTTTATGGTGAAGGGTGAGCTTCTGGGTAGAGGTGCTTGGACTGTCTTTTAGTACACCAGACAAGATGATGAAAATAGGGCCACATGGAGAGAAAGGTAGCGAAGGGAAAGAATCTGTTTTGAGGGTGGAGGTGCTGCTTGGAATTATGTCGTATGCTACACAGTTTTAGACATTGACCTTTGGTGTTCATGCTGCTACACTTATTACTTTAAGCGTACAGGAACAAGTCAGAAATACCAACGAATAGTACCCGTAGTGTTGTGTATCTGTTTATCATCTATCCCTACTATTCTACTTGTATTCCTCCCAAGTTCGCGAGCATACAGCACTGACTTACCTCTTAGCTGTGCAACTCTGTAATGCGAGAGTTAACCTGTACGGTACTCTTCCATTTATACAACTAATTAAATCAGGAACTGTCTTCCTGGATCTAACTTTCCATTGACAATGATATTCACTTTTAAATTGTGTCAAGGCATGTCGAAATAAACAGGTATTGAATTTGACTCTGTTCAGTTGTCTTAGGAAGTGGCAGATACTGCAGGCTCTCATCCTCGGGTTCTTTGTTTCTACATAAAAAACAGTAAAAAAGAATATGCAGCATTGTATTTTGCCACCAGACCATTCATACTGTCAGCCGGTCAGACAGTCTGGAAGTCTCCAGTCTTCCTGCACAGGCACATTCATTCATTCTCACTCTCGCTGCCACACTCTTTCTTCAGGCTTTTCGCCAACAACAACAGCCCACTTTTAGCATCCTATAGTCCATTTTGGCCCAGTGCAACAACAACACAGTAACAACAACAACAACAACAACAACAACAAAACCATCAGCAACAAGGGGATGATAGAAGTAATTAATAACGTTGCTTTGTAGGTGGGAGTGAAGGGGGTGGTGCCTGTATCCGTGGGTAAACAGAAGATGCTGTAAATAAAGCGAGGAGGGAGGAGGGGACACCTGAGGAGGGGGATGTATTTAGGAGTGAGGGAGGGAAAGACGAGGAAGGAGGGAGGGGGGTACGTGGATTGAGGGAGACTCGAGGAGGGAGGAAGAGGGACTCAATGGGGGAGGGGGGTTGCAAGGAGCGAGGAGGGATGAGGCGATGCGAGAAAGGAGGGAGGGAGTGAGGTAGGAGAGACGGAGGGAGGGAGTGAGATGCGAGGATGGAAGGGAGGGGAAAGGGATGCAAGGAGGGAACTGGGAGAATGGTGGGGGGAGTGAATCGGCGGCGACTAGGCTAGTAGTAGTCGTGCTGGCGGCTGGCTCTTGGGCGGGCGCCAAACTCTGGACTCTCTCCCCTCTCTCCTTTTCCTCTCCTCACATAGCTCCCCCCCTCTCTCTCTCTTTCTCCCCTCACATACCCTTCTCTCTCTCTCTCTCTCTCTCACACACACACACACACACACACACACACACACACACACACCTATCTGCTTCTCTCAGTCTCTTTCTCTCTCCCTCCTCTTTGTTTTCCCTTCTGTTCCCTCTTTCTCTTTCCCTTTCCTTATCTTCCAACTCATTACTCCACTTCTCTTTTTCCCCTCTCTCATTTCCTCTGCTTTCTTCATCCCTCCCACCCTTCTCCTTTCCTCTCCTATTCTCTCCTCTCCTCTCCTTTCCTTTCCACCTATTCTCTCATCACCTCTCCTCTCCTTTCCTCTCTTCTCTTTTCTCCAGTCCATACTTCTCTCCCTTCCTTCCCCTTGCATACCACTTTCTAGCACTTTCGCTATCCCTTCTCCCCTTTCCAAGACTCTCTCCTGCTCGATCCTCTCGCCCTTTTTCTACCGTCTCCTGATCTCCCTTCCTCCCTCTGCGCCCTCTCAACCTCCCCCTTTCTTCCCTTCTCACCCATCTTCCTTGTATCTTCATAACTCCCCTCCTACTCTAACACTCATTCATTTCTTGGTTTATCATTACACGGGTTCTCTTTTCTGCATTTCACTTACCTTTCTTCCCTTTTCTTGTTTACCTTTCAAGTTTTCCTGGTCCCATCTGTCTTTGTATCTCCTAATTCCTTTCTCGTCTCCATTTTTCCTTTGGCCCTTGTGATCTCTTCCTCTTGATTGTCTTCTTTTGTCTCTCTCTCTCTCTCAATGATTTAAATGTAGATATATAGGTAGAGAGAAGATAGGTAAATAGGTAGATAAGCAAATACTCAGTAGGAAAATGAAGGGCTTTCAAGATACCCTGGAAACATCAAAATCACGATACTACATTTTAATTTTCCCCGCCTATCCACCTTTACTCTATTGCCCTTACGCTTCCCACAAGAATCGATCTCTTCTCACTTTTTTTTTTTTTTTTCCTCCACATCCATTTGCATCTCCTCCTCCTCCTCCCCCCCCCCCCCCACGAATCGTCTCACTCACCCTCCATCCTCTTTCGAATCTCCTCCCTCCCCCTTCATCCCCTGTTAGTACTTCCAGCTCACCCATCCAGTCTAGTCGTCCACACTTTTCCACTTCTCACTCTTTCACTTGTCTTTCCCACTCATTCCCTCTTCTTTCCATCTTTCCCCACTCATTGACACTTCATCCCCAGTTTGCCCTCCCATTCGCCCTCCTCTCCCACTCATCTTCACCTCTGCCCTTTCGCTTCATTATCTCCTCGCCCCACTCCCCTCTCCCTTTCGTCCTCACCCGTCAATCCCACCTTCCTCACCCCTCACTCCCACCTTCCTCATCCCACACTCCCACCTTCCTCATCCCACACTCCCACCTTCCTCACCCCTCACTCCCACCTTCCTCATCCCACACTCCCACCTTCCTCATCCCACACTCCCACCTTCCTCATCCCACACTTCATCATCCTCACCCCTCACTCCCATCATCCTCACCCCTCACTCCCATCATCCTCACCCCTCACTCCCATCATCCTCACTCCTCACTCCCATCTATGGCGCTGTCCCATCTTCCCCACCCCTCACTCCCATCTTCTCCACCCCTCACTCCCATCTTCCTCACCCCTCACTCCCGTCTTCCTCACCCCTCTCCTCTCCTCTCCCCTCCTCTCCTCGTCCTATTCCCTCAGGGCCTAGTACAAGGGGTCCCTCTGAACTAGACCTCATCAGCATATAGTGCAGGCGAGAGGGAGGCTGTGGGAGGCTTGATGTACAGGGATATGCTAATGAGTCGGCGAGGAGAGAGGAGAGGTGAGTCGGGGAGGAGAAGAGGGGAGTAGGAGAGGAGGAGAGAATCTGGGAGGAAGAGAGGAGAGATGAGTCGGAGAGGGAGAGAGAAGAGGATTGAGGTGTGTCGTGGAGTCGAGAAAGGGGTAGGGGAGGTGGGAAAGAAGAAGGGAGAGAGGAGTCGGGGAGGGGAGTGGGAAAGGAGAAGAGGGGAGAGATGAGTCGGGAAGGGGAAAGGAAGGGAGGGGAGAATGTTACGTGGGGAGTCATTGATGAGCAAGCTTTAAAGAGGCATGAAACAAGAGTGTGCTAATTACTGGAATACAACTAACAGCGAAAAGCAAAAATGATTGTGAGAAGAGGAACTTGTTTTTGAGTCGAGGATCTGAGGGATGAAAGGAATGTCACGAGGGGAGAGCCGTAGAGGAGCAAGCTCGTGAGGGGCAGAAGACCGAGCTTACTAATCGCTGGGACACAACGCGAAGCAAAATGCAAAATGAGAGTACGATACAATAATATGCAGGTGAGATGGGGAGCAGGCAGGAGGAGGAGTAATGACACCAGGGGAATGCAGTAGAGGTGCATGTAAGTCACCGTATTATCTCTAGAGTGCAATTGAAAAAGAAAACCTCGTAAAGAATGAAAGGAAGAATGAATCATGGATGTAAGGGATGGGTAAAAAAGGGGGGTGGGATGGGGTAAGGAAGGAGCAGACAAAAAGAAGAAAGAAGCGTGGATAGAAGGAGTGGTTGATAAAAGTGGGGAGGGGAATGGGATAAGGGGGGAGCAGACAAAAAGAAGAGAAAAGGGTTGTGAGTAAATTCGGAGTATGTATCGAAAAGATGAGTGTAAGAGGAAAGAAATATGCGAATGAGGTAAAGAAAGGTTTGGTAGAAGGGTGCTTTGGGTGGAGAGATTAAATACTTGATAGTTATTGGAGGAGTGTTTGAGAAATTAAAGAGAGACGGGAGTGGAGCCAAAGACAGCACAGAAATGGAGATGCGAATGATGGGAGAGGAGGAGTAAATGTTAAGATAGAGGGGATTGACGGTAATTGGAAGAGTAAATGTTAGAGAGAAGGGACTGATGGAGTTTGAAAGAAAGGAGAGACTGTAATAAGCAAGGTTTGAGAATCGAATACAAGAATATAAGAGGATACAAGGTTTAATAAATGAAAATTTGAGGGAGTGACATGTAATCCCGTAATCTGCCACTTTCTGGACGTCAGTTATGGTGTGCGCAGTGAAAGAGAGGAAGAAACTGGAGGAAAACATCTAAGGATAGTGGGTGATAGCTGGATGAAGCAGAGGAATGGTACAAAGGAGAGAGGGATGGAAAGGGGATGAGAAACGAAAAAAAAAGATGAAGGATGCAAAGGAGAGAGGGAAGTTGTGGGCGCCAGCTGTGGTATGCGCAGTGGTTTTGATTATGAAAGGAAAGTAAGTGAGAAATTAAACAAGCGAGAACGGGAAGGAAAGTAGACGAGAAATAAAAAAAATAAATAAATTGAAGGTTACAAAGGACGGAGGAACTGAGTATTCAAAGTAGATAGTAAATGGGAGAAACTGGGGAAGGATACAAAGGAGAGAGGAAAGGAAAGTGGATAAGGAACGCAGGAAAAAGAGGAATGATATAAAGGACAGAGGACAGGGAAGTGGATGAGGAATTAAGGAAAAAGAGGAATGGGACAAAGGAGAGAGGGAAGGTCTGGGCATCAGTTGTGGTGAGCACAGTTAAGTTGAATAAAGGAAAGTGGGTGAGAAATGAAAGAAAAAGGAAGGAAAGTGGATGAGAAATGAAAGAAAAAGGAAGGAAAGTGGATGAGAAAAAAAATGAAGGTAAGTAGATGAGAAATGAAAGAAAAAGAGAAATAAAACAGAGGGCAGAGAGAAGTTTTGGGCGTCAGCTGTGGTATGCGCAGTGGTGTTGAGTCAGTGGCTGGTGTGGAAGGTGCCGCTCTCAGTTTGGCGCCCGAGGGAACGTGGTATTGATTTGGCGCCGTATGGAGGATGCCAGAGGTACGTGTAGCTTGGCGCCAGGCAGAGTCCCGCGGCACTCTGTTCACTTTTGTTATGGCTCTTCACTACGAACACTGCTTTTTATTCTTCATGCTACCATACAGTTTTATTCAACCTTAACAACCTGGATAAACAGAAAACATTTTTAGGCTCCTTTGCAAGATACCTTTTCAGTTCTTCCGATCTGACGAAGGAACCGTGTCTTTGCAGTAACTTTTGATATATACTTATTTCATTATTATTATTATTATTATTATTATTATTATTACAAGACTACCCGTCATCTGTGAGCCAGGTAGACTGTAATGATACTGTTAGATGAAAACTTGACTCTTATGTATCCAGCCTGGATGACTCCCAATGCTGGTTGAGTGACATGCTAACTCAGGTTGACACTAAACAACTTGCATTAATAATTTTTCCTTCTACAATCAGTACTTTCTGCGATTTGAGTTTTACACACACACACACACACACACACACACACACACACATTTCGTACAAAAAATTTTTCTTTTACTTCGTCTACCTGGCTCAGTTATTATTATTCCTGTCACTGTGTCGATGGGGTGTGCACTCCTGTCTTGCAAGGCAGTCTGTCGAGATAACAAGATCAAGCATGTAGTAAAAATGGAAATCGAGAAGGTAGAAAAATTGTACCTACACTTGGTAAAAGCTTAGTCCAGCATTTCTTTACCCACTGCTGACAGAGCTGCATCAGAAGAGTCAGACTCTTGCAAGAAGGTACTGGAAATCATTCGTTACTTATTCCATTCACTGTCTTGGTATCCTAGTACCATGAAAGAATGATAGGTACAACAGTTTCTGCTCAATAAACTTTTCCAAATGTGGATGTAATTCTTCCATATTCCCCTCCAGTTGTTGTTGTTTTCTGGTATATATGTTGGATGTTTGTACCATCAGAAGGCAGTGTTTTCCATTCTAGTTACCCGGAAAAAAACATTTAGCACTGTTGAAAAAGGGAGACGACGACCCCCAGAACCCCCTCTGGATCAGCGACTGAGATAGAACTTTCCCTGTTGTGTGGTAGCCAGTTTTTTTTTTTTTTTTTTTTTTTTTTTTTTTTTGCGCCAGTACCTAGCATGAATGATCGAGCTGTTGTCGTTAAAGTATACACAGATGTCTTTTGGTGCTCAGACAGTTTTATTCGATCAATGGGAGTTAGATATGGTACTGATTAATCCCTTCATTGATGTGGGGTTCTCCTGAGTAAGTGGTAGCAAGGATAATCAACAAAGAGGTCCTCGTGTTGAAGGGGTAGGTCACTGTACTGTACTTCGAATTACATGTCATCGGTGTACCCAATTGTGGAAGGAGAAAAAAAAACGACGCATGTGTTTCATAGATTGTGTGTGTGTGTGTGTGTGTGTGTGTGTGTGTAGGATGCATGCATTTAATGGATTGATGTGTGTGTGTGTGTGTGTGTGTGTGTGTGTGTAGGATGGGAACGAGGCATGGCACGGCGCTCTCTCTCGCAGGATATTGATCAGCCACACCTGCCTCACTTCTCTCTCTCACTTCCCTCCCGCCTCACCCCTACCCAAACCCCCCACTCACACTTGTCCCACCTGCCTCACCCCTACCCAAATCCCCACTCACACTTGTCACACCTGCCTCACCCCCACCCAAACCCCCACTCACACTTGTCACACCTGCCTCACCCCCACCCAAACCCCCACTCACACTTGTCCCACCAGCCTCACCCCCACCCAGACCCCTCACTCACACTTGCCACACCTACCTCACTTCCACCCAAACCCCCCTCTCATACTTGTCACACCTGCCTCACCCCCACCCAAACGCCCATTCACACTTGTCACACTTGCTTCATATCCCAGAGCCACGATTCCAGGTTTCACTTTCGGAATTCTTCTCGTCGTTGTGTGTGTTCTGTGTTTACTTACTGTCCATTTTCTGTTGACCATAAATGTGCCTTTCCTTCTACCCCACGTCACCCATTCTCCCCCTTCCCTCTCTCACTCTCATTCTTCCTTTCCCTCCCTTCTATCTCTCCCTCCCACCGTCCGTCCTTCCATTCCTTCTGACTATCGTCCGTCCCTCCCCTTCGCTCTCTCACTTTCCCTCCCTCCCTCTCCCAGTCTTCCCTCTTTCCCTCCCTCCCTCTCCCAGTCTTCCCTCTTTCCCTCCCTCCCTCTCCCAGTCTTCACTCTTTCCCTCCCTCCCTCTCCCAGTCTTCCCTCTTTCCCTCCCTCCCTCTCTCAGTCTTCTCTCTTTCCCTCCCTCCCTCTCCACCTTTTCCCACCTTTCTTCTCTTTCCCTTCCCCTCCCTCCATCCCTCTCCCTTCTCAATTCGTGCCGCCACGAGCTTGAAGGGGAGATGTTCCTAAGGTCGGGACTGGAGTTCAGGACGTCCCCGCCTCTGCATGGTTTTCTCGTGTGTTTTCTGTTCTCTCCTCATCGTGTGATGTAAGAAAAGTTTCTGTATGGCCTTTATTTGTTCTTCTCTTCTCATCGTGTGGCATTTTTCTGTAGCATTTTTAATTTGCTGAGGAAACAATGTGTACCACAGCCCAGGAACTAATTTATAACATTTCGCATTAAAATGTTCTTGACTTTGAAATCCATTAAAAAAAGATACGGTACCTTAATTTTTCCGGTCCATGCCATTAGTTTCAGGGTAACTGAACTTATCTTGCAGTCTTAACTTAGGCTACAGCAGCCATAAGATAGTCCTGTTGGACAGGATCTGTTAACCTGTTGCAGTTAGTCACAGCAAATATCTGAAGGAAAAAAATCCCCCCCCCCCCCCTCTATCTGTGTGTGTGCGTGTCTGTACACCTTATAATTTTGGTAATTTGTTTACAAAAAGCTCATTGGAAGTTATTTTACAGTAGAGTAGACCTACCACCATTCGTACTCATATTTGTATCGACTTCTGGTAATGTTTGGGGTGTAGTGTATGAAGATAATTTTTTCTTCATAAATCTACTTTTGTATGCAGGCAAGCTCTTTATGTATGTAGTTTACTGGATACTTTTGCTTAAATATTATGGATCTATATATATACCTGTACATTTAAATATGTTCGAATTTGTGTTCGGATTAAATGCTCATATTATACTACTGCATAAGTTATTGCTGTCATTATTATTATTATTATTATTATTATTATTATTTTATTATTATTATTATTATTATTATTACTATTATTATCATATAAAGTAATTGTGATGGGGGATATGAATGGAAGAGTAGGTACTGGTCCTGAGGATGACATAATGGGTTGCTGTGGAGTACCAGGAGAAAATGATAATGGGAAGAGACAAAAGGATATGTGTCAGGAGAGGTGGTTGTGCATTTGTAACTCGTATTTCAAACCCAGAGATGCACATAAATATACTTGGTATAGAGGGAACGGGGATCGTGTTGAAAGAAGCCTGATTGATTACATGCTCATAGAGAGGTCGATGATGGGAATGGTTGCTGATACGAGGGCTGTGAGAGGACGGTGTGGAGGTCTGTCAGATCATATGATTGTGGTATGCAAGATCAAGCTGAAAGGAGTGAGGTGGATCAGGAGAGAGAGAAGCAGTCAGGGAGAAAGACTGAAAGTTGAGAAGCTGAGGATCAAAGAAATGGCGGATGAATACAGGACCAAAGTAGAGGACGTGTTAGAATTACTGAATTGGAATGAAATGGATCTGGACAGACTGTGGAATGCAGTTAGGGATTGCATAGTTAGGAATGCTAAAGCAGTATGTGGTGTGGCAAGAGTAACAACAAAGAAGAAAGGTACGGGATGGTGGGATGAGGAGGTAAAGAGAGCGGTGGAGGAAAAGAGGAAGAAGTGGCTAAAGTGGTTAAAGGATAGGGGTTCAGTTGAAATAAGAACTGAATATGTTGAGAGCAAGAAGCACGTAAAGAGAGTAGTGAAGAGGAAAAAGGAGGAGGTAAATGAGGATTTAGGAAGAAAAATGAATGCGAACTACTCAGAAAATAGAAAGTTATTCTGGAAAGAGATGTGGAAATGTAGAAGTGAAAGCGGTAAGAAATGGGATGGTGTGAAGGATGCAGGTGGTAGATTATTAACCCATGGAGATGAAGTAAGGACCAGATGGAAAGAATATTTTGAAAGCCTGATGAATGGGGATAGAGAGAGCAGAGCAGCTGTAAACATGATTGGTTTTGGGGGTGTGCAGAGAAGGAATGCAGGGCCAGGAGACGTGACACTCGCACAGGTGAAGAGTGCTGTGAAGTTGCTGAAAAATGGGAAAGCAGCTGGGGTTGATGAGATGTATGCAGAGATGCTTAAATGTAGTGGAGAGAATGGAATGAAGTGCTTGTTGGAGATATATAAGAAGGCATGGATGAGTGAAACTGTGCCTGCAGAGTGGAAAAAGGCTGTGATTGTACCCCTGTACAAAAAGAAAGGTGAACGAAATGAGTGCAAGAATTATCGTGGCATAAGCTTACTGAGTGTGGTAGGGAAGGTATATGGAAGAATTATTTTAGAGAAAGCAAGAGAGATATCAGAAGTCCTAGTGAGTGATGAACAGGGTGGCTTTAGGAGTGGCAGAGGATGTGTGGACCAAATATTTGCAGAGACAGATAGTAGAGAAGGCATGTGAGAAGGACCATAAGGTGTTTATGGCATTCATGGATCTGGAAAAAGCATATGACAAAGTGGACAGAGAAGGATTGTGGAAAGTTTTGCGCATGTACGGTGTAGAGGGTAAGCTGTTAGGTGCCGTCAAGAGTTTTTATGATGGTAGTGAAGCATGTGTCAGGGTTATCGGGCATCTGAGTGAATTGTTCACAATCAGTGTGGGCATGCAACTAGGTTGTGTGATGTCCCCATGGTTGTTCAATGTATATATGAATGGGGTGATGATAGAAGTGAAAACACAAGTAATGGAGAGAGGGATGGCATTGGTAATGAATGATGATGGATGGAATATCTCAAATTTATTGTATGCTGATGATGCAGTACTGCTTGCAAGTACCGGACAAGAACTTGGTAGGCTAGTGCAGAGTTTTGCTAATGTCTGTAAGCGTTGTTCCTTGAGAGTAAATGTAGAAAAGAGTAAAGTGATGGTTATTGAGAGAGAAGGTGACTCCCAGTGCAATGTAACAGTGAATGGAGAGAGACTAGAATTGGTGAGAGAGTTCAAATACCTGGGTACAGTGATAGAAAAGAAGAGGGAAATGTGCAAAACAAGTTGAAATTAGAGTGACACAAGGAAGAAAAGTAGCTGGTGCAATGAAGGCCTTGATAAGAAACAGAGGCTTGAGTGTTGCAGCTGCACGAGGCTTACATGAAGGAGTGTTAGTGCCAACCTTAACATATGGGTGTGAGACTATGGTTTGGCATGAAAATGAAAAGTCAAAAGTATGAGCAGTGGAGATGGGACTGCTGAGGAATGTATGTGGAGTACAGAGGATGGATAGGATACGAAATAATGTGATTCGTGAAAGATGCAGAGTGAGGAAGTCGGTGGACACCAGAATTGAAGAGAGTGTACTGAGATGGTATGCTCATGTGGAGAGAATGGATAACAATAGAGTGGTGAAGAAGGTATATCTGAACGAATTCGAAGGAGGGAGGAGGCGAGGTAGGCCAAGGAGAAGGTGGAGAGATATGGTGGATGAATGTGTGAGGAAGAGAGGTTTGGAAGTCGGTAAGGCTAGGGAACTGACAGGAGATCGAGCTGGCTGGATGAATTTTGTGAGAAGATGTGCATGATCAGGGATTTTGGCACCCCTTTTTAACGTGGCAGCGTGTGGATTGACTGTCGGATACGATGTGTGAAGCTACAGAACGTGGTGAATGTTTTTGGTGTATCCGATAGAGCCAGGATTCTGGGAGTTTGAGTGACGAGTGAATGGAAGCGTGGCCCATTGGATTGGGCAGTTTTGGCCTGTTTGGACATTGCTACTCCTCACCCTGCCCTTGGGTGGGAAAGGAGGTTCGGATGATGATGATGATTATTATTATTATTATTACAGCTGTTGAAATATTTATAATGAGTACATACATACAGATGTTTTCTTGAATATTTGTTTTTCTAATTGTCATTGTACCGGCAGAGTGAGACGGAGAATGGTGATGCTGCAGCTAATGGCCAACCTGGCACCCCGGCACCTACAAAGGAACAACCCAAGCGGCTGCACGTCTCAAATATTCCATTCAGATTTAGAGACCCAGACCTCAGAAACATGTTTGGCGTGAGTATTATTATTTTGTCTTTCATTATTATAATTACTATTATTATTATTTATTATTATTATTATTATTATTATTATTATTAATATTATTATTATTTATTACTGTATGTGCATTTTTTGAATTGTTTTCTGTTCTTGTCAGTATACAAGGTTGTAGTCTAAGCTCAGATCAGTAGTTAGTACTTTAATGATTGACCTGTAGCCATAACTGTAGAGTATTTGTAGTATTAGCTTCAACTGTATGTGCTGCTCATCTGATTATGTCTTACATACAGGCTCTGTTGTAGCATACAGGAAGATAAACTTGGTTGCATTTGGATTATCTGACAGGACCTCATTATACGAGGTGCTATCCAAAGTTTTGAACCTGATGCTATAACAAATATTAAACTCACCCAACTCCTGTTGGCCACCATAACCCCCTAAGTAGTCCCCTTATACATTAATACAACAGTCCCAGTGCTTTCATCATGACTGGAATGCTCCCTGAAAGTCCTTGTGTCTTAACCCATCCAGCACCCCCTGCGATCCCATCTCGATGTCCTCATTCATGTTGAAACGATGCCTTTTCAGTTTGATTTTCTTTTTTGGGAAAAGAAAAAAGTCGCAGGGGGGCCAAATCCGGCGAATAAGGAGGTTGGGGGACAATAGCCATGTTGTTCTTGGCCAAAAACTATCAAGTGAAGAGTGAGCCAGAGCATTGTCATGGTGAAGCAATCAGTTTTTGTTGCGCCAGAGTTTGGTGCGGTTCCTTCTTACAGCCTTACGCAATCACCAGACAACATCACCATAGAATGAGAATCGACAGTTTGGTCGGCGGGGACAAATTCCTTGTGCACAGTTCCTTTGATGTCAGTGAAAACGATCAAATGCTTTTGACATTGCTCTTCACTCTCCTTACCTTTTTGGGTCTTGGTGAGGTTGGACTCTTCCATTGCGATGATTGCTGCTCTGTTTCAGGGTCATAACGGTAAACTCAGGTCTCATCACTGGTTATTATTGTGGACAAATGTGTTTCGTCTTCTGCAATCAGTTGATGGAGCTCATTGCACACATCAGTGCGTCACTGCATTTGATCAGCTGTCAGGAGCATTGGGACAAATTTGGCCGCAATGCAGCACATGCCCAGTTCCTCAGTCAGGATCCTCTGACAAGTCCCGTAACCAATCCCAGCTTTCACACAAAGGTTGTTAATGGTCTGACATTGATCATTCTGGATCAGCTGCAAAATTTTTGCAACATTTTCAGAAGTTGTACTGGTCGAGGGCCTCTCTGTGTTGTCGTCGTCTTCAAATGATGTTCGACTGCTTTGAACCTGGTATGCCATCAGAACACCTGTGCTTGACTAAAAGATTGATTACCAAATCATTGCCGAATCATTTCCAGGGTTTCTGTTGCACTTTTACTGAGTTTTGCACAGAATTTGATGTGCACTGGCTGTTCCATGTTCTGATTCATTTTGAAGATTGCCAGACGTCACGTGCACAACAACAAACAAACGTGTGTAACACCAACACACTTCTGCACAGCCTCATGGCTTTTAGCACACTGACTCATCAGGGATGCAAGCAATAGCACCTAGCGCAAGGCTGCGGTAAAAGAAGCAAATTTGGCGTTACAGCATCAGTCTCAAAACTTTTGGATAGCACTTCGTATTAATGGCTGTTATGGATCTAGAGAAGTGTATTACTGTAGAAGGTGAAGAGGGGGAAGTTATGGAGATTTTATGTATGTGTGGTGTGGAGGACATGGGATGGTGGTATGTGCAGACCATAGATATAGAAGCACAGTATTACTCAAGATGTGGCACAAAACAAAGCAAGTAGGAGGAGTGCTGTCAGATGAGCCTGTTGGACCCTTGCTGTGCAGAAAACAGACCGATCCTACTACTGTACTGCTTCTGATAATGATGAATGGATAGCTGTTGAATGTTATAAGTTTTTATGAAAATGAAAACAAAAGAAGAGAACTGCAGTACAGTTATACCCCAGTTTAACGATGCATTTGGTTAAGTAAAAACCCATCACTAGGCGGGGTATCGTATCTTGGGGTAGATTTAACATGTAAAGTAAAGGGATGCGTTTTTGAGCCTTGGATTTCCCCCCCAGCCAAGTCCTAAACCCACCCAAATGAGTCCAAAAGAAACTTTAAAGCCAATTTAAATGGCCTGACAGCTGTAAAAGAAGCTAACCCAAGCATAAAACCAGTGCCCATCTCGCTTGTACCCAGTCAAGGTCACTGGAGAATGAGATCTCTTGACTCATATTCAAACTCGGTTGAGAAGAAGCAGCAGCATTGTATACAATCCCACCATCAGATGGTTCCAGAACAATTAAATAAACATCTGTTATGCATAATAATAATGTACGAATGATGCAGAATCATCCAAGGTGCGAATTGTTGTGACAGAGAATTGTTGATGTTTTGACAGGGAATTCTCTTGACAGTAGTGATGGGCGATACGGTATTCGATTTTTTCTGTAATCGATTATTTCGATTACTTCTGTGGTCAGTAATCAATTAGTAATCAATTACTTTTTGATTACTTTTACCTTAAAATTGATATTATATGGGTATATTGGTAAAGTCAATAAAAGGTAAAATGTTATGGTTTCATTGTAGTCTCTCTCTCTCTCTTCTCTCTCTCTCTCTCTCTCTCTCTCTCCAAGCATTATGTTAAAGGAAAAGATCCGGAAAAAGTAAAAACATTACTAATACCTGAAAATTTAATTAACCAGTAATCAGATCTACTGAGCCTCCCGCCGCACAGTCACACAGCTCAGTTCTCACAATGCCACACAGCTGCCAGCTGTGCAGTGCACACTCGCCACAGTCTACACAGTACACAGAAACTGCACATATGAGTTTGCTGTATTCGATTTGTCTTCAATGTCTGAGGTCCCGGCTTTTTATTCTGCTCGTGCATACAGCTGTTAATTATCAGCTACCTCTTTTTTAGATATATCTTTTTTAATTAAGGTGTCTATTATAAAACAGATTAATATTTATTGGGTAAAATCCATTGAAATGCACGTGTCTGTAATACATATTTAATATATAATTTATCCAGGGAGTAATCGTTTGGTAATCGATTACTGGGAACTGTAATCGATTAATGAATAATTTGACCTTGTAATCAGTGTAATTGATTACAAATAATCGATTACGCCAACCAATACTTGACAGGGAATGCGGTCAATGTTGCGATCGGGATTGCCATTTTACCAGCCCCTCATTATGTCATTTTTGTTACTGTTCTGGTTGCTGAGCTCCTTTATTTACTTCTCTCTTATTTTCCAACATTTATTTGGAAATTCCCATGTATTTTCACAACGTTTTCCATAGAACAACCTGATTGTAAACACATGATTTATCGATCGATGATGCTATTGTGATAACCTTTTCAGTGGCCCTTCCTTATGTCATTTTAGCTACTGTTCTGGTTGCTGAGCTCCTGTATTTTATTTTCTCATATTTCCAACATTTATTTAGAAATTCCTCTCTATTTTCAAAGCATTTTTCCTTGAATAGCCCAGTTGTAAACATGATTTATCATTGTTGCAGTTTTCATCAGTGCATGATTATTTACTTTCTAAGGTTTTTATAATTACAGTTTTAATGTTTATAGTTACAGTATTAATATTATTCAAAATTATTATGTATGATAGGTTAGATGACAGTTCAGTGGTCAAACACGAAATATTCTTTGTTGCGTCGCCTAGTTGCCCACACTGTTTTATACCTCATCTTGTGGGTGAGAATCCGTACCCCAAATGACAGTGTTCACTTCACCTATGACTAAACCACATTAATCTATGCCAGAAAACTTTATAAATCAACCTAAACACAAAATTGTGGTCTAAAATATAATCAAAATTGGAAAAAAAAAATCAACCCATCGTCAAACTGGGGGTAGACCTATAATAGGCAGGGTAGGATGGTATTTCTACCCCCATCACTATTCCAGGGTATCGCATCTAGGGGTATCGTAAATCGGAGTGCCTGTAGTTGCATACTTTAAAGTAGGTGGATATCATCACAGTTACATGCATGATTCAGTACCGGTATCATTGTTACATCCTGTCTTGTCTCTTCTTATCAACCCAATTACCTTCCCTGAGTCATTGTTTGCTTTTTGTTGTCAGATCAAGTGTTTCTCAGCTTGAATTCTTCATCAATCTTGTCTTTTTGTAATGTACACCTCTTTGGCGTGTGTGAGGTTGGCGATAAGTCGCCAGCACTGTGGGAGGTAGACAGGCGTGAGTCCGCCATTGCTGGTCTACAAACAAGAACCAAATTACTAAATACAGTATGCAGTATTTGGCAACTGTGATGTGGCAAGGCTTGGCAACAGCTCTGATGGTGACATTCCCTTGGAAACCACTGATGCTTTCTCGTGCCTGAAATTATGGCATAGAGACCCATTGTCTCATATGAGGCAGTCAGCATGGCCAGGGGTGACCTGCATATCTGAATTACTAAATATGTGGTATTTGGCAACCACATTGTGGTAAGGCTTGGCAACTGCTCTGATGGCGTAGCGGGAGAGTCGACGTTCCCATGGAAACAACTGGCGCATCCTCGTGTTTGAAATTATGGCACAGAGACCCATTGCCCTATGTGAGGCAATCAGTGTGGCCAGGGGTGGCCTGCATGTCGCCTCATATGAGGCAATGTGCTGTGGGGGTTATAAGGAAGCAGGAGTGTGTTATATCCCACAGCTACCGTACTAAATATGTACTGCATATGACAGAAGTTATTAGAGGGTTTAAAACTAGATGTGCAAAGAGAGGAGTGAGACAAGTAATTTAATGGTGAGGGTGGAATGTATTGTTGTATGCAGGTGATGATTCGTTGCTTACTAATATTGAACAGGAGATTTGCAGGCTGGTTAGGGGGTTTGTGACTGCCTTTGAGCATCATGAAAAATTCAAGTGATCTGTTTTTGAGAGAAGGTGACTCAGTGTGATGTAATGTGCTGGTGAATAGAGAGAGATTTGAATTGGTGAAGGGATTTAAATATTCAGTGCAGTAACAAAATAGGGTGGTAAATGTGTAGTAGAAGTGGAAACCTAAGTGGCATGGGAAAGAAAGGTGGCTGGTGCAATGAAGGCCTTTATACTAAGCAAAGGGATGAGTGTTGGGGCTTCAGAATAACTGCTGGAAGGTTTGTTAGTGCCCACATCAACATGTGGGTATGAGAGTTTGGTATGGCATGAGAAGGAAAAGTTGAGCAAGAGCACTGGACATGGGACAATTGAGGCTTGGTTTTGGAGGGATAGAATGGATAGGGTAAGAAGTATTGTAATGTGATTTATGTAAGATGTGAACTACTATAGGAAGTTCATTGTTAGTTGGGTAGAAGAGTGTGTGCGTAAATGATAATGATCACGTGGGGAGAGTGAATGTAGGTAAGGTTGTTGTTGATCATCTGGCCCCAGGCTTATTTGAATGTGAACCTGGTGGATTGCAGACTGTAGTAGTCATGTAGTCCACTATTTTCATTTCAGGGGATAGGAGTTGAAGGATACGTGCTTGGTGCGCTATGATGGTGCAGTTGCACGGTGTCCTGTTCCAACACCAGATAGGGTGATAGAATGGGTGCACTGTATAAAATAAGTTTAAAGATGGGAGGTATGGTAAGCCAAGAAAGTGTGTGTGTGTGTGTGTGTATATATATATATATATATATATATATATTGCCAGACGCCTCAATCCCATTTGGGGTGGCCACAAACAAATCGCCTCCAAGTCGCCCTGTCCCCCGCCATTTCACTGCCCTGCTCCCAACTCACACCCCCCTCTCTCATATACCTCTCCACCCCATCCCTCCATCTCATCCTCGGCCTCCCCCTCCTTCTTCCCCCCTCCACCTCACTCACATACACTCTCTTCGTCAGTCTTTCACCCTCCATCCTCTCCATATGGCCAAACCACCTCAGTGTGTTCCTCATAACGCTTCCTATCACATCCACATCCACACCACAACGCTCCTTTATATCCTCATTCGTCAGCCTGTCTCTCCACGTGACTCCACAGGCTCCTCTTAAATAACTCATTTCCACTGCCCTCACTCTCGACTTGTGTCCTTCCAACAATGTCCAAGCTTCACTTCCGTACGTTAGAGTTGGTATCACAATATTGTCATGTAGTAACTTTTTCACTTCCATGCTCACTTCCCTGTTTCTTATCACTGCTTTCAAAGAACCAGCAACCTTTCTTCCCTGCTGTACCCTTTCAAGCACTTCACCCTCCAAACCTCCATCCTTACTCATCACACTACCCAAGTACTTAAATGTACTCACATTTTCCAATTCCTCACCATCCAACCTCGCTGTACATTCACTAACTTCACCTCTCTCAAAGACCATCACTTTACTTTTCCCTACATTCACCTTTAGATTCCGTTTCTTACACACTCTCTCAAACTCATCCACCAAGCCTTGCAGCTCCCCTTCGTCTTCACTCAACAACACAGTATCATCTGCAAACAACAGTACAGGGAGTTTCCAAACACTATCCTCTCTCACCAGGGCCACTCCAACATCCATTACCCTACCTTGTACCTCTTTTATTGCCCCATCAATGTACAGATTGAACAACCATAGAGACATGACACATCCCTGTTTCAAACCAACTTTCAAAGAGAAAAATTCACTTAGTTCACCATCCACACGCACTGCAGCCTTCGCACCATCGTACATACTCTTCACAGCATTCAGCAACTTCCCATCTACTCCATATATTCTTAACACTGTCCACAATCCTTGTCTATCCACCCTGTCATATGCTTTCTCCAAATCCATGAAAGCCGCATACAACTTCTTTCCCTTCTCTAGAAACTTTTCCACTAAAGATCTAAGAATGAATATCTGATCTACACAACCTCTTCCCTTCCTAAAGCCTCCCTGTTCTTCTCCAACTAATTTCTCTGTTCTTTCTCTAACTCTGTCTATAAGTATCCTACCATACACTTTTCCTATTATACTAAGAAGACAAATGCCCCTATGAATACCACACACTTCTTTTTCCCCTTTTCCTTTGTACAAGGGAATAATTATACCGGACTTCCAATCCTCCGGGACTCTACCTTCCTCCCAGGCCAATCTGCACATCTTCCACATCCATTCTACTACTATCTCTCCCCCATGCTTCAGCATTTCACCACACACTCCATCAATTCCTGGGGCTTTCCCCGATTTAACTTTCTTCATTGCTTCCACAACTTCTATCCTACTGATTTCTTCCTGTCTTCTCAACTCCCTCCTTCTCTGAGCCATTCCCCAGCCACTTATACTCGCATTACTTCCATCCTCTACGTTCAACAATTCCTTAAAGTGTTCTCTCCATCTGCTCACTTTTTCTCCCTTCTCCACTAGTAATCTACCATTTTTATCTTTCACTCCCCTGCTAACTTCACTTCCACCCTGTCTTACTCTTTTCACTTCTCTCCAGAACATTTTCTTACAGTCCCTCCACTTTACACTCAAATTCCTTCCAAATTCCTCATCCACTCTCTTCTTACTCTCTCTTACTAATCTTTTCACCTCTCTCTTTCTTTCCACATATAACTCTCTCTTCCGCCTCTCAACTTCTTCCACGCCCCTATTTCTCATCCATTCATTGTATGCTTTCTTCTTTTGTGCCACAGCCTGTTTCACCTCTTCAGTCCACCACGCTGTTCCTTGCACCCCCCTCCGTCTTCTCTTCCTTCCACACACCACATCACATGCTCCACATATTTCTTCTGTAAATATCTTACACACACCTTCCACGTCTCCCATCTGCTCCAATTCATATTTGCCCAATCGTTCCTCCACTTCTCTCTTATACTCTGCCTTTTTCTCATCCTCTTGTAACCATTCCACTCTCCTTGCAACTACTCCTTCCTCTCGTCTTTCCCTTCTTCTATTCCTCCATCTTACTTGCATTCTAATTCTGGCCACCACCAAGTAGTGGTCAGAAAGTCCAATCCCCCAACCTCTATACACTCTTGCATCCTTTACACATCTTCGCATCCTTTCATCCACACACACATAATCAATCATTGCCTTCCTTTCATTCAGTTCACCACCCACCCTTCTCATCACTCGCCATGTATACCTGTGGATCATTTTATGCCTGAAGAGGGTATTGGCTATCACCAACCCCCTCCCAGCACAAATGTCCCCTAATGCACTCCCATTCTCATCTATCTCAGCAGGCACACCCCACTCACCAACTATTCCATCCACCTTCACATTCCCAACTTTACCATTCATATCACCAATCAAAAACACTCTCATTCCTTCCAAACTTTTCCATGCACATTTCCACATTTGTCCAGAACTCTTCTCTCACTCTTCTAGCACGATCTTGCGTTGGCGCATACACACACACAATCGCCCACATTTGTATTCCAACTTTCAACTTTACCCACACAATCCTTGACCCAACTGATCCATACTGTGTTATGCTCCTCTTCCATCTTTTACTCACAACTATACATACTCCTTCCTTTGCCCTCTCATTCTCACCTACTCCTGCACATATACCCCATCCATACTCCCATTCTCTCACACTTTCTCCTCTCCATTTTGTTTCAGTTATTCCACATACATCCACTTTCGCACCCTCAAGCACCTGGACAATCTCTCTCTCTTTCACCTCATCATTCGCTCCTCTTACATTCCATGTACTCATTACCAAGTCCTTTGTCCGGTCCTGGGTCGTCATCGTTTGGTCAGTCCTTGTCCGAGGCTTCTTGTTTGTTTTTTTAGTTAGTTGTTTTCCGGGGAGGGGCACTAACCCTCCGCCAACCCTTTTAGTCACCTTTTACGACAAGCAGGGATACTGGAGGAGTATTCTTGAAAACCCCCCTACCCCCAGGGGTACAGTGGTAGAGTGTGCTTGAACACTGGTGGACGTGGGTTCTCCTCCCACCAGAGTTGTATAAACTTTGGAAAATGTTCACTGAGCCACTTACCACTTTGGTGGACATAAGGGGTGCTGTGGTTGAACCAGTGTCGCATACTAGTATGCTTGCACCCAGCTGGCTTAAGACAGGCCTATTACACTTGATTCACAGACTACACACACATCTAAAGCCAATACAACACTACAATCACACTCAAAAGCACTTCTTACCGTACATACAGTCTCTACCAGACAGCGTAAGCCACTGGGTAGAGATACATTGGCTGTATTGTCTCTGATTCGGTAAGGATAGGCCGCTCCTGCGGTGGACTTCAATGGCTGATGATAATGATATATGTAGGTATATATATATATATATATATATATATATATATATATATATATATATATATATCCATCCATCCATCATCCAATCCTATGTTGCCCCATGAGGAGCGTAGGAGCCCGGGGGTAGGCAGTTGGTCATGACATTTAAGATGAGAGTGACCAGCCTCGCTCATCCGTGAGTGGCATTACGTGAGCAATAAACCCCAACCACCCCTTGGATATAAACCATCATTGGCTCAATCCGGTTGGAGTGCAGTAATTACCCACTAAAGCACCAGGTGCCAAAATTTGGTTGTATGGTTACCACCCAGCATAATAAATGGATTCCTGGAAACCATTTGGCTTTTCACTCAGTGTAGAGTCATCCACAGGCAGAAGGAAGAGGAAAGAATGAAGGAAAGAAAGACGGAAGAGGATGGAAGGAAAGATGGATGAAGGAGAGGAAGGGCAGACACCCGAGAGCAGCACTACATTGAGTGAGTGGATGGTGAGTGCCCCCCACCACATTATATATATATATATATATATATATATATATATATATATACAGTAAACCCTCAAAGATTCGGACTTCAAATATCTGGATTTTGCGAAGATCCGGACCATTTCTTGGCAAATTTTCAATTTTGGCTACAAGATACACAGTTTATTAATTAAAATTTATGAAAAAAATGTTTGTACACATTATTATACTTTCCTATTAATTTTATACTGTATTAAATTTAATTTAAATTTTATTGGTTCTCCGGTATCCTTTTGTGAGGCGCGCACATGTGATTGAGTGGGGGGGGAGGGGAACGCGGCCTTGAGGGAACAATGAGCTGAGGCAGTTGACCGAGTGTGAGTCGCGGGAACAAATTGACTGAGTGAAAACACAGTTTCTTTCTTTACTTTTCCACTATGGCTCCAAAACGCAAACATACGGTGCTAACCATAGGTGAAAAAATTGAATTACTAGAAAAATTAGAAAAAGGTGTACCAGTGTCTCGGTTAAGTAAGGAATATGGTGTTGGAAAACAAACAATCAGCGATATAAAGAGAAACAAAGCCAAGCTTCGTGGTTTTGCTGCCAAGGCAGGTGGAAGTGGAAGTGGAAGTGCAGGTCCCAGTTTCCAAGTGAAACGTAAGTTCGTTATGCGTGGACTCAGATTAAGAAGTCAGAGGCACCCCACTAGAACCAGATGATGAACAACAGAAAGTGACACTTTGGCAAGGTGAATATAAAAAATAACTGTTTTTATTTTGCATTAAGTTATACCTAAACCACCATAAGTTTTCTTTCATATGAGCAAATTTATATAATTTCTGGAAGATCCGAATTTTTCAAGATCCGGACAGGGTTATAGCGCCAATTAGTCCGGATCTTTGAGGGTGTACTGTATATATATATATATATATATATATATATATATATATATATATATATTCTTCCTATTTCTCCCGTCTTTCCTGTCACTTCTTACTGTTTTTCTTTCCTTCACAGGTGGCTTTACATTGAGTGACAAGCCAAATGGTTTCCTGTAAGCCAAGAAACCATTTACAACGCTGGGTGGTTACCATATAACCAACCCATACGTGCTCCCTATGTGTCAACAAGTGGGTTGGTGGAGGGTTAGTGCCCCTCCCCGTAAAATAGGTAACTCAAAGTCAAGTGGCCACCCCTTACGGGATTATGGCGTCTGGCAATAGATAGATATATACAGTAATCCCCGTACTATCCAGACGCCCACTTTCCGTACATCCCCACTTACCAGATATTTTGGTCTTGGGATCCAATATTCCCAAAATGGGCCAAAAACTGCAAAAAATTTAAAAAAATCCGACTTTTTCCTGCCCGTAATTTGAACTTGGCGCGCGCGGCGCGGGCCATCTGTGTTTTGGTGCATCATTCCACCGCCGTCCGCTAGAGCCCCCCTGCATCCTCCCCATTTACCGCCCATCTCATGTTGTGAGTGCACGTTCGTGATCATAGCCGCCCACTTGCTCACTTTTGTGGTGGTGCCTTACCTGCTGCAGGCTCTCCTGCTGCTCTCATGCCTCTTATTAGTGTGTGTGATGATGGCCCTGCCGCCTGAGAAGAGGAAGAGATTGGTTTTGACTCGGGAGAAGAAGAGGGAGATATTGGACAAGGTGGATGCGGGATGGTCTTCCTCACACATCCTTTGTGAATTCAACCTGGCCCGATCTACTTTGATATCAAGAGATCCCGAGACAAACTCCTGCAGTACATGGCTGACTTCTCGTTGAAAAGCATACGCAACGTGGAGAGAAAGATGATATTTACTCCCAAGTATGTTGAAGTCGACCGCTCCACGTTGATTTGGTATCGACAACAATGTGCTGCTGGTGTGCTGGTGCGTGGCACGGAGCTGAAGTCTGCTGCTGAGAAGTTTGCAAGGCTTCACGACGCCGTACTGTAGACTTCAAGGCATCCGAGAGTTGGCTGTTCGTGTTCAAGTTATGACATGGCCTTACCAACCGTAAGTCTCATGGCGAAGCTTTGGATGCCAACGAGGATGGAGTAGAGGAGTTTCGGCACAAGGTGAAGTGCTTGATCAACAGGGAGGGCCTCAAAGTCTACAACGTTGACGATACTAGTTTATTCTATTGCTCTTTGCCTACGAACACACTAGCAGAGGAGACGGAGAAGCGTGTACCTGGCTGCAAGCTCTCCAAGCAATGGATATCTGCTTTGGGTTGTGCCAATGCTAACGGCATGCTCCGGCTTAAGCCCGTTATTGTTGGCCGTGCAAAACAGCCTCGGTGTCTTTGTGGTGTGATGGATGTCCTTCCTGTTGTTTGGTACTATTCCTTGAAGGCATGGTTCACTGCCCAGATCTTCAAAGACTGGTTCCACTGCCATTTCGTCATGGAGGTCATCCATTACCAGACGGAGAAACTGGGTATCCCACATGACCAGGTAAAGGCCCTCCTTCTCCTCGACAATGCACCTGCTCACCAGTGCGACAAGGACTTGGTGGCTGAGAATGGGCGCTTTAGGTGCATGTTTCTGCCACCTAATACGACTGCTCTCATCCAAGGAGTGACCGTGGCAATGAAGAGGCTGTACCGAAGGAAGTTCCTGGATGAGGTGATGGTTGTTCTCGAGGACGAGAACGAGCGCAGGGAGGGACGGGACACGCGAGGCCATCGGACTTTGGAAAACCTTCGCCACTACAACATCGTCTGCCATCTACAACTGGGCCAGTGCATGGAAGGAAGTCCCTGTCAAGACTCTAGAAAATGGTTGGTCTCGTCTGCTTCCCGGAACAGATGTGGAGCATGGTTTCCTAGGTTTTGACGTGGATGGCTTCCATGCACGTCTACATGCGCATGGGGACGATGTTGTTGTGGATGAAGTGCATGAGTGGTTGGATGACGACAAGGGTGATCCTGGGTATCAGACCATGTCTAATATCGAGATCGCATCTTCAGTTGCAGGTGTCAGTACCTAGCTTGAAGATTCTGACGAGGATGGCGATGATGATGCGGACCCCTCTCAGCGTGAAACTACTCCAGCCATCCTCAAGCTGAGCGCACTCCGGGAACACGTAGAGTTCGTTCTTGACTACCTGGAACACCCGGACTGTGACAGGGAGATGGGGCCCTTGGGACTTGTGGAGGAAGTGCGCGCTTTCAGGCAGCGCATCATTTATCGTCAAAATCGTCGTTCCTCGCGTTAATCGACCATTGACAGCTTTTTCAGACCCGTGACCCCCGCTGTGCCCAGCCCTGGCTCCACTCAATTGCCTCCCCAAGACAGGCCCTCATCCTCCGAGCCACAGCCCAGCACATCAGGTATGGTGGATTTACCACACGACAAGAGTTTGTGCCTCTCTTCCGAGTCGTCTGCAGTGGGTACTCCATCACCACAACCATACAGTGCACCCCTAGGTCACCTGCAACAGCTACTCTCAGACTCTGACAATGATTAAGCAGCTAGAACTTCTCCGCTAGACCACACAGGAATTTACATTGTTGTGCAGTGAAAAAAAACACTGCATAGTGTTAAGAAATTAGAATTCTGTGTGAAAAGACACTGATTTTATAGACTTTCGATGTAGTGCTGATAAACTAGAGTGCGTTATGACAGTGCATAGTGGTAAGAAATTAGAATTCTGAGTGAAAAGACACTGATTTTATAGACTTTCAATGTAACGCTAATAAACTAGAGTGTATTATGTTTAGAAAATGGATTTATGAATGCAAAGACTTTAAGTGCAGAGTGCAACACTTATTTCATTAAGGTGCAATGGAGCGCAAGTAAGACTACAGTGTGCAGTGTTAAGAGAATGGAATTCTGAGTGCAAATGACTAAGTTCAGTGCAAGACTTCATGTTTTCAGGAACTCCTTCTTACCGTCAGAGTCTGAGAGAAGGCGGGTTATTCATCGAGATGGCCAGGGACTTGCTGTAAGTACCCAGAATGTTTCATATTGTACTGTATTTTCCATACTTATCTCTAACACCTCATTTCACTCTTTTATGTCTCTTATTGGTGTGAATAGGGTCTTAGGTGCTATGCATGTGCAGTAGGGAGGTGTTTTTCTGAGTTAGGCTAGGTTAGGGTCCATGACTACCAGTCCAGGAGCCAGGGACCTGTTGTAAGTACCTAGAATGTTTAATGTTGTATAAACTCACCTCTAAAACCTCATTTTATGGTTCTTTTGCATTTATTTTAGTCTTTTATGTCCCTTATTGGTGTGGTTTGGGTCTTAAATAGGTGCTATGCATGTCCAGAGGGACTTGTATAGGTGTTTTTCTGAATTTGGGTCCATAAGTACAAGTCCAGGAGGCTGGGGCCCACCATCTGGACAGGACCACTTTCTGGATGTGCCTTTGGCTCTTATTACGTCGGATAGTGGAGGGATTACTGTGTGTATATATATATATTTATTTATTTATATATATATATACCGTAAGTAATCCCTCCACTATCCAACGTAATAGAGGCAAAGGCATGTCCGGAAAGTGGTCCCGTCCGGATAGTGGGCCCCAGCCTCCTGGACTGGTACTTATAGACCCTAACCCAGCCTAACTTTGAAAGCCACCTAAATAACTCCCTACCGGACATGCATAGCACCTATTTAAACCTTTTTAAGACCCTGTTCACATCAATAATGGACATAAAGGATGAAATAAATGAAAAGGAACCAAAGAATGAGGAATTAGAAGTGACTGTACCTCAGCCAGGGTACTTACATCACGTTTGTGGCTGCCTTTCTAAGGGTTTGGCAGTGGTGAAAATGCTCTTGAAGCACGTACAGTAATCCAGTGTTGTGGTGCACTTAATTCTTTGCACTGTGAGTTATAATTGTGTAACACTGCACATTGTTCTTAACTGCACCACTGCAGTTCTAACTGCCGGATAAACTGCCAATTTGCGCTCCACAGTTGATCCTTTGCACTCTAAGTTCAAATTTCTTAACACTGCACAACACTGTAAATTCCCATGTGGCCTAAAGGCGAGGTATTGCAGTATATTCACTGTTTATTCACAAAAAACGAGCACGTGTGGCTTCCAGTGCGATAAGCATCTATTCACAACCGAAGTTAGGGAGTTACTGTTGATGTCAGAGAAACAGAGTTGCCAGATTGCAACGGCCACATTACCAATCTCCTCAACTTTCATTACCAAATTTAACTTTTCATTACCAAATTCGTAAAGCTAGCATTTATTCTTCACTAATTATATATACAAGTGGAAATACATATAATCACTCTCCTTATAATTAACACCATGTTGATTATTTTCACGCTATGTAGGGTAGCAGATTAATCAGAGAGAGCAAACAGTCCACCATCTCCATCATGTGTATCCTCATACATTTGAAAAATCTGTTTGGTAATGCATTATTCTGATTCATTACCAAACAAATTTTTCATTACCAAATTGGCCCACATTTGGTAATGAGAAATAACAAATGGCAACCCTGACAGGGAAGGGGGGAGGGGGGAGGAAGGAAGGGATGAAGGGGCCATGGTGTAAGCATAATTTTGTTTGGCACCGCGCGGCAATTTCAAATTACGGGTGGAAAAAAATTAAGATTTTGGGGGGATTTTTTTCTTTTTTTTGGCCATTTTTCGGTTCCGATGGTCCAGGCCCACAATGTCCGGTAAGTGGGGATGTCCGGAAAGTGGGTGTCCGAAAAGTAGAGGGATTACTGTATACACACACACACACACACACACACACACACACACACACACACACACACACACACACACACACACAATATACAGTCAAGTTGCCTATGGCGTGTGCTTCTATGGCACGGTTTTCTCTGACACAGCAAGGTACCGGACCCCCCAAAACGAATCACGCGCATAAACTATACCTATGGCGCAGGTGCGGCAAGGTTTGAAACGCACCTCTTGCCTACCCCTTCCACTTAAGCATTATTGTCGTCAGAATCAGGTACGTACAGTACAGTCACTACTTGGTATGTAGTAAAACCTTGATATAACAGACTTCAGTAGACCGGAATTCGCTTTTATTGGACTCAAGGAGCTACCGGACTGAATTCCTACATATCAGAAAAAGTCTGATAAAGCCAGAAGCAGTCCAGACTGCCTGACAGCTTCAGCTATGTTCACCACAGTAAGGTAAATAAAAGACATGTTTATCAGTGTACAGGAAGGTATTATTAAATATATTATAACATTTGATTAATGTAGTGAAGTTATAACACAGTACAGTACCGCAGTGGTTGTGAAAACAGTTTAAAAACCATTCATGCGATCCGGACTAATGTGTGATATATCGGAAAAAGTCCAGTTTAGCAGGGGGAAGTTCGGATGTCGCTTTTATTGGTATTTCGCATTTTTCAGAATGGCTTGAGGCCCCAATTAGTCCGTTATAGTGAGGTCTTCGATACATTGAACCGGTATATGATAATTCGCTACAACGATAACAAAAAAGTTACACTCCAAAATCCAGTTTGCGATGAATTTCCCATTACAGTTTGCCCTCGCTATCCGATGCACCCTCAATACAATATTTCGCGTATACGATCGATCTTCTTTAGTACCTTTGGCTCACCATACAATTGCTCTGGCTCACATTTATGATCGCACGAGCGGTTGGTCCAGCATTCCTCAGTGCAAGTCGATAGGCATTTGTTTGGAATTGCAATTGCCGCGCCGAGGATGGTGGTGCAGCCACCCATCAAAGCTCGGCCTAGTCTTTCCCGCGCTCCTTTTTGATTCACTAGCTTTGTACTCCTGTACATTAGCAACCTGATTTTCACTACTATTTCTCACCTAACCTCAAGTACAACTTCTGTGATGTCTTCTAAGCAGCCTGCAAACTCTAGTGCCTCCGATATCAAGCCTAAGAGAGCCAGGAAGAGCTTAAATTCGAGTCCAAGCACAACATCATTAGGCGCCATGTGGGAGGCGAAAGGGTAAACTCCATTGCTCACGCCTTTATGTCGGGCCCAGTCTGCGGTATCAACAGTGATTAAGAATGCTGCCAACATCAAGAAGGTTGGTGAAATGAGCTCCACTTGCATGGCCAAGACAACAACGTGGCAGCGGGAGTCTATTTTGGATGAAATGGAGTGGCTTCTTAAAATTTGGATTGATGATCAGACTCAGGGCACCATGCCCCTATCAACTTCCCTCGTGACAACCAAGGCCTTATCCATTTGGGATGACGTCCTGAAGAAGGGCTACACCGTCAAAGAGGGCACAGCATTTCATGCTGGTAAGGGCTGGTTTGATCGATTTAAGAACTGGGCTACCCTACGTCACATCAAGTTGACTGGAGAGGCGCCTGGTTTGGACCAGGCTGCTGCTGATGCCTTCAAGCCTGTGCATAAGAAGAGGATTGAGGAATGTGGATATTCAGCCAAGTAGGTAATTAACTTTGATGAGACTGGGTTGTATTAGAAAAAAATGTCATCAAGGACATACATTGCCAAGGAAGAGAAGATAGCACCTGGCTTTAACCCCTCTGGTACCGTACGCAATTCCCCAGCCTCAACTGCCTCCCAGGATGCAAAAACAGGTCAGTTTTTCAACTCTTTCAAAGGTTAAAAGTTTTATGCCCGATTTATACATCTTGAATTTACGCACCTGAAAATACAAACCCCATCCTCCTAGACCCAGTAGTTACCGAGCTATGGCCCGTCAAAGTTGACAATAGTTACATGTCGCAACCCGGGCGAGAAAGAAATATATGCCGGGGTGGGGGGGTAAAGATACTCCGTGCTAGGGGGTGGGGAATGGGGGTGGGGGTGGTAAGGCCAGGAGGGGGTGTACAGGGATGGAGGGATGGGAGGAGACCACCACCAGACACAAAGGAAGGGTCCCAGTGGAGTACACGGATGTGGAGGGAGGGTAGGGGGGAAATACCCTCCCCCCAGATGACTGGGGGTGGAAGACATGGGGAGGATCCACATGGCGGGATGGAGAATGCATGAGGAGGGTATGGGAGGGGTGGTGGTGGTAAGAATGGAGGGAGGTAGGATAGAAACAAGGTAGTGCAGTAGAGGGACGTGGCAAGAAGGATGGGGGGGTACATCCCCCACTGTCTGGGTATGGGCCTTGATCCTCCCTCTTGCATGTCCAACACTTAGTTCTGATTGGTCAGAAGCCATCTACGTCACAATCGAGGTGGAGCATGCTGCCACCAGTATTTTGTGGAAGTTGCACAATTGATGTTCCTCGTCCATTAAAAAAATTAAGAAAAAACGTTGATCGTCGAGCTTAGTACTTTTGGGGTTAAGGCCTCAAAGGATCACCTAACTCTGCTATTGGGGGGCAGTACAGCTGGGGATCTGAAACTGAAGCCAATGCTAATTTATCACTCCAAGAATCTCAGGGCCCTTAAGGGTATCATTAAAGATTATCTCCCTGTGTTTTGGAAGGCCAACAAAAAGGGGTGGATGACGACTTCGTTCAACCAGAGCTATGTGTGTAACTATTTGTCCCCCAGGCTTCGTGACTATGCATCAGAAAACAGTCTTAATAACCATTTCTTGCTGATTCTAGACAATGCCCCTAGCCACCCCCAGAGCACAAAGGACTGGGCTGATAACATAGAAGTGATGTTCCTGCCCCCCAACACTACAGCCCTTATTCAGCCAATGGACCAAGGTGTGACTGCTATTTTTAAGGTCTTTTACCAGCCTCACACCATGAAAGAACTTGTTGAAGGCACTGACACCCTTGACAAGCCCACCATCAAAGAATTCTGGGGGAAATATAACATTAAGAAGGCCATTGAGAACATTGATGAGTCCTGGAAGAAAGTCACAGAGAGGGCAATGAATGCATGTTGGAAGAAGCTCTGGGAGGAATGTGTCAGTGACTTCCCTGGGTTTACCGACGTGTCTGCAGTTTGCAGGGACATTGTGAGGCACTCACACCAGGCTGGGTTTAATGAGGTGGATGAGGCAGACATCCATGAGTTGCTGGATTCTCATGATCAGCCACTGTTGAACGAGGACCTTATGCAGTTGGAGGAGGAGAGGGCCTTCACAGAGGACAACCATGAGGATGAGGAGAAGGAGCCACAACAAGGTCTTGACTTGAAGACACTCCGTGAGGTGTTCAGTGGCATCGAACACATGATTGACCTTCTCAAGGAACGGGACCCTAACCCAGCCAGGAGTTGGACAGCTGTCCATGGTATTTCCCAAGCCCTCAAAGTCCACAAAGAAATCTGTGAGTCGAAGAAAAAGCTGGCAAAATAAACCACAATCAACTGCTTCTTCAAAAGTTCAGCCAGCTCTTCAACCTCTGACTCATCCACCTCTGCCCCTGCAGGGTCATCCACTTCTGTCCCTGCTGAGCCATCCACCTCTGCCTCTGCTGAGCCATCAACCTCTGCCCTTGCTGAGCCATCCACCTCTGCTAAGTCCGTCAAAATTGCCAGCTTCTTCCAACGTGTAACTAAACCTTTGACCTCTAACTCACCCACCTGTGCCCTTGCAACATCCACCTCTACTGTCCCTGCCAGCTCTTCACCACCATCAAGCCTGTCCTCCCTTGTCAAACCTTCCATCGATTGTTAAGTGTTTTGGGTGAAGAGGGAGTGAGGAGTGAGGGTTTACGGTGCCGGGTCGAGTTTGTCTGGCATGTACGTTTTATGTCACTTTATGAAAATGTTTCAAATTGTAAGTTAGATGCATGTTCCTCATGGCTTAGCCATTGTTATAGTTACAGTACATAAAACATCTTTTATTTATAAATATGTTTTGGGTGAAGAGGGATTGAGGAGTGAGGGATTACAGTGCCGGGACGAGTTTGTGTGACACGTAAGTTTTATGTCAGTGTTAATGAAAATGTTTCAAATTCTAAGTTACATGTGTGTTTTTCAAAGCTTAGCCATTGTTATCATTAAAGTACAGCTCATGAAACATCTTTTATATATAAAATATGTGGTACAGTACAGTTTAAGGGCACATAAATACGAGTCTAGGAACTCATCCCTATTTTTCCCATTAAATCTGAAATTCAGTATACGATTGCTCGCTGTATGATTGCATATTCAGGAACATAACCCAATTGGATAGCAAGGGCGACCTGTGTAACGATATTCCCATAGGAAAATTTCGTACAAAGTGCCAGGCACATGCAAAGCAACTGTCGCTCGTCTCAGGCAAAATGGCGGCCCTGGCATGCAGAGCATTGTTTTGGTTTAGTTGTGCAGTCTTTCCACCCCTTCAAAGCCCTGTCTTTTCCACTCGTTCACGTCTACCCCCCCTGCTATTGTCACCTCTTAGCCAAGCATCATATTACAGTATACATTGTGTAGCACCAGGCCAACATTATACAAGTGTGATTATTGTGTTGTTGCAACCATTTACTGTACATGAGTAACGTAGCCTGTATTGGTGTGATAGTGTTTGTTTTGGTCTTGGAGACGACTTGGACCGACACAGGAAGTGATTAAGGTGGGTTGTCATTTTTGTTTGATTGCTTGATTATGTGCATGTGTAAAGTGGGGAAAAGTGGGGTGAAAAGAGGGACTTTGGGCGAACGTCCAGAACCAAATTGCATTTTTCCCATAGGTTTAGTTATTTGTATGGAGCGGTTTTCTATGACACGGGCTCGGTCCAGAACCAATTAGCCATGTCATAGGCGACATGACTGTATATATATAGCTATGTATATTTTAATGCAAGGAAGAAGGAACCAAAGGCCAGGAGCCTGCAAACTGTTCCTTCCAAGAAAAAAAAAATTAATACAAATTAAAGCCAAATTCAAGATCCATTCAGTTTGAGATGCCAGGACACACTGTGTTTGAAAGACTGGAGATCATAGGAAGTAGGAAATACAGACAGAGGGAGATGGTTCCAGAGTTGACCTGTTGCATAAATGAAGGACTGGGAGTAACGGTTAACTCTTGCATTAGAGAGTTGGACAGAAAAGGGATGAGAGTTTGTTGTTAGACAGGTGCTACGCATCCATCGAAGAGATGGAGGGATGCAAGCAGACAGTTCAGAAGAGCAGTGACCATTGAAGTATCGATAGAAAAGAGATAAAGGTGCAGCAGTGTGGCGAAGAGACAGAGGTTGAAGGGAGCCAGTTAGAGGAAGAGAGTTAATGAGACGAAAAGACTTTGACACCACCCTATTGAGAAGAGCTGTATGTGGGGAGCCTCCTCACACATGAGGGTTGTACTTTACACAGGGGTGAATAAAACTCATGTATAAAATCAATAACTGTGCAGGGGTAAAGAAGGTACAGAGTTGGCTTAGCACACCTAATCCCATAGAAGCAGATTTTACAAAATATGTATTATGATGTTTCCAAGTTAAGTCCCAAGTGAATGAAACCCCAAGCATGTTCAAGGATGATGCAAGATTGAGCTGGATATTATTAAACATTAGTGGGTACTCTGTGGAAGAGTTTGTCAGGTTGATAGGTGTAAGAACCGAGTCTTTGATGTGTTAAAAACAAGATTATTTTTACCCCAGTCAGAGATACGAGCCAAGTCAGACATTAGGTGTGCCATAGCCTCATCCCCTGTTTGTTGAAGTAGCCACTAAGATGGACGTTTTGGGAACTGATTGTGAAGGTGAAGGGAGGAGTCATCAGCATACGACTGGATAGGGTTAACCAAATGGAGAGGTGAAGGGTGGAGTCATCAGCATATGAGTGGATAGGGTTAGATGTACAGCTTAGAAGGTTGTTGTTGAATAAAAGGAAGAGAGTTGGTGATAGGACAGAGCCCTGAGGAACACCACTGTTGAAAGATCTAGTGGAAGAACGATGGATGTCTACAACAGCTATTATAGAATGACCAGAAAGGGAGCTATAGATGAAGGCACAAATAGAAGGATGGAAACCGTAAGAGAGCAGTTTGGAAATTAAAGATTTATGTCAGACTTGATTGAAAGCCTTTGAGATGTCAAGTGCAATGGCAAAGCTTTTGCCAAAGCCCCAAGAGGAGGATGACCAGGAGTTTGAAATGTAAGTGAGAAGATCGCCAGTGGTGCATCCCTGACGGAAACCATACTGACGATCAGAAAGAAGGTTGTGATAGGAAAGATGCTTTAAAATTTTTCTGTTAAGAATAGACTCAAAAACTTTTGAGACACAGGATGTTACAGCAATTGGATGATAGTTGCAGGGTTGGGAATGGTCACCCTTCTTTGAGACTGGCTGAATGAGAGCAAACTTCCAGCAAGAAGGAAAGGTACAAGTTGACAAAGGCGAAATAGTTTACCTGAGCAGGGTGTAAGCAAAGAAGCACAGTTCTTGAGGACAACAGGAGGGACTCCATCAGGCCCATATACCTTGTTAGTATTGAGGCCAGTGATGGCAGAAAATACATCAGCTGAAAAAATTTGAATGTCAGGCAAGGTGTAAGTAAAATATATATGTTTACTTATACCCTGCTTAGGTAAACTCTTTTGCCTACTGTCTGTCAACTTGTACGATTCCTTCTTGCTCGAAGTTTGCCCTCATGCAGCCAGTCCCAAAGAAGGGTGACCATTCCCAACCCTCTAACTATCGCCCAATTGCTTTAACATCCTGTGTCTCAAAAGTTTTTGAGTCTATTCTTAACAGAAGAATTTTAAGGCATCTTTTCTATCATAACCTTTTTTCTGATCGTCAGTATGGGTTCCGTCAGGGACGCTGCACTGGCGGTCTTCTCACCTACCTTTCAGACTCCTGGTTATCCTCCTTTTAGGACTTTGGCAAAAGTTTTGCCATTGCACTTGACATCTCAAAAGCTTTTGATTGAGTCTGGCACAAATCTTTAATTTCCAAACTGCCCTCTTACGCTTTCTATCCTTCTATCTGCGTCTTTATCATTATAGCATCCTTTCTGGTTGTTCTATAGCTGCTGTTGTAGACAGGCATCGTTCCTCTCGTGGATCTATTAATACTGGTGTTCCACAGGGCTCTGTCCTATCACCAACTCTCTTCCTTTTATTTATCAATGGCCTCCTAAGCTGTACATTTAACCCTATCCTCTCATATGCTGATGATTCCACCCTTCACCTTTCCATTTGGTTCTTGCAATGTCCATCTCAGTGGTTACTTCAGCAAACAAGGGATGAGGCCATGACACACCTAATGTCTGACTTGGCTTGTATCTCTGACTGAGGTAAAAAAAAATCTTGTTTTTCTATCTATCTATCTATTGCCAGACGCCTCAATCCCGTTTGGGGTGGCCACAAACAAATCGCCTCCAAGTCACCCTGTCCCCCGCCATTTCACTCCCCTGCTCCCAACTCACACCCCCCTCTCTCATATACCTCTCCATCTCATCCTCGGCCTCCCCCTCCCTCTTTCCCCCTCCACCTCACTCACATACACTCTCTTCGTCAGTCTTTGACACTCCATCCTCTCCACATGGCCAAACCACCTCAGTGTGTTCCTCATAATGCTTCCTATCGCATCCACATCAACACCACAACGCTCCTTTATATCCTCATTCGTCAGCCTGTCTCTCCATGTGACTCCACAGGGTCCTCTTAAATAACTCATCTTGTTTTTAATGCATCAAAAACTGAGTTCTTACACCATTCAACATGACAAAATCTTCCACAGGAGTACCCACTAATGTTAATAATATCCAGCTTAATCCTGCATCATCCTTGAACATGCTTGGGGTTTCATTCACTCGGGACTTAACTTCGAAAGATCATTATTACATCTCTTGTAAAATCTGCTTCTATGAGATTAGGTGTGCTAAGCCAACTCTGTACCTTCTTTACCCCTGCACAGTTGTTGACTTCATATACGGGTTTTATTCTCCCAAGTGTAGAGTACAACTCTCATGTGTGGGGAAGCTCTCCACATACAGCTCTTCTCAGTTAGGTGGGGTGAGTCAAAGGCTTTTTGTCTCATCAATTCTCCTCCTCTTACTGGCTCCCTTCAACTGGTGTCTCTTTGCCGCACTGTTGTATGTTTATCTCTTTTCTATCGATACTTCAATGGTTACTGCTCCTCTGAACTATCTACTTGCATCCCCCCACCTCTATGATGGGTGCATAGCACCTGTCTAACAATGAACTCTCATCCCTTTTCTGTCCAGCTCTGTAATACAAGAGTTAACCGTTACTCCCAGTCCTTCATTTATGCAACAGGTCAATTCTGGAACCGTCTCCCTCTGTCTGTATTTCCTACTTCCTATGATCTCCAATCTTTCAAATGCAGTGTGTCCAGGCATTTCGAAATGAAAGAATTTTGAATTTGCCTCCTTGTTTTTTTTTTTTTTTTTTTTTTTTTTCATGGAAGGAACGGTGTGTGGGCTCCTGGCCTCTACACCAGGAAATCATTTACTACACTGGGTTGTAACCATATAACCAAATTATGGTGCCTGGTGGTTTAGTGAGTAATTAAGGCACTCCAATCGGATTGAACTCGTGCAGGCTTATATCCAAGGGGTGGTTGAGGCTTATTGCTCACGTAATGCCACTCAGGGATGAGTGAGGCTGGTCACTCTCATCTTAAATGTCTGGACCAACTTGGCTAGGCCGAGGCTGCTATGCTTCTCATGGGGCAACATAGGATTGGATGATCGATGGGTAGGCGGAGTATTATTATTGATTATTATTATTATTATTGTTATTAATTATTATTACCAGGTACTTATTATTACTGTTATTTGTACTTTCACTAATAAACTGTTGTTTCCCCAGAAATTCGGCACAATCCTTGATGTGGAAATCATCTTTAATGAGCGAGGATCAAAGGTGTGTCTTAGATGGTACTGTAGTTTGTTTGCAGATAATGATAAGATTTATCTGAGATGATCATTTGTTGTACAGTACTGTACTCTGGTTATGATGGTGTATTTTCAGTTTCATTTTTAATAATCTGGAAAATAAAGCAGGACACAGTTTTTGGTGGGATACATAAGAAAGCATAGTAGAATAAATAAATAAATAAAGGTAGTTAATAATGTACATTCTTTGCAAATAAGGCTATAATCAGTGAGAAATTTGTGGTTGGTGGCTGAATAAATTTAAAGTGGTGAAACTAAGGCCAGGTGTTTGAATTTGAAGAATTTTGCAAGGGTACATATAAAAAGAACATCAGATAAATTTGGAGAGATTTACAGTAGCCATTCTAGATTAGCAAAAGTTTTTGTGAAAAATCAAGGAAGAGTATACAAAATAAGTACAGTATACAGTTTTTGTGTTGATTGTATGAAGTGAAAAATGGTTGGAAGTCTAGGGTATAACTTGTCATTCAAGCAGTGTTGTCATTCTTTAGCGGTATAGAGGCCTGGTGATAGTACTGCATGAATAATAGTAATGGAGGTAATGATTATTAGTATTCTTAGAGTTAGTATTCTTAGATGAAAAATTGACTGTTTTGATGAAAGAACTATTGGCGATGGGAAAAATTAGCGATTAAGTGGATAGGTAGTGATGGTATTAGAGGGAAAAATTGAATGTTTTGATGAAAGATGTGTTGGAGATGTGAAAAATGAGTGATTAAGTGGAAAGGTAGTGATGGTATTAGAGGAGGTTAATTTAATTATTGAGAAAGTAATGGTGCTGTATAGACATAGAGTAAATTCTTGATATACAGACCCTCTTTTAATGAATTTTGGTTTTAACGACCACCTTGAGCTGGCCAAACATTATGTTCATTTAACGAATTTTCATTTGGTAAAAGGTTGGACGCGTGGGAAACACTGACCAGCATGGTGTCCCTGCGCGCGCGCACACACACACACACACACACACACACACACACACACACACACACACACACACACACACACACACAGTGATGATTGTTTTCTCATGTTTTAAAATCATCATCTCTGTAGAGTTAGTTTCCTTTACTCAGCATTCGTCAGTTTTGACCATAGAGTAATTGCATTCACAGTTTAAGTTATGTAAAATAATGAACTGTCTAATAAACAACTCATTCCAGGGTTTCGGTTTCGTGACATTTGCATCGGCAGCTGACGCAGACCGTGCCAGAGAGTCATTAAATGGCACTGTGGTGGAAGGTCGCAAAATTGAGGTAACACTGAGTGGAGCTTATGCCGCATCTTCTTTGTTATTTCATGCATCACCAGTCTAGTTCATTATGTATCAGTTGATGTCTTTAGTGTTTGGGATTAACTTGTATATCCTCTTGGCTATGTTTCTGTTGTGTAGATTTAATAATGGATCTGATTGTAAATTTTTCAGTTTTAGTCATGATGCAAACCCAGTTGCAAGATACCTACTTGAATTTTCTTATTTTTCAGTGTAGACACTCTCATTGAGAACTTGCTCATCAAGTTATTCTGCAGTACTATACTTTCTTAGTGATATTGCAGTATATTTCTGTACATTTTTTCACCCTATTCATTATGTATGACCAGGTGAACAATGCCACCGCCCGTGTTCAAACGAAGAAGCCAACAGCCACAGTTCCCAACGGTGAGTTTGTCTGTTTGTGTGTGTGCACACGCACGCGCATGTGCGTGTGTGTGTGTGTATGTGTGTGTGTGTGTGTATATGTGTGTGTGTGTGTGTGTGTGTGTGTGTGTGTGTGTGTGTGTGCATTCTCTTGGCCCACACACACATTACTGTTTAGCTCTTTACTCTCTTCTCTCATCTTTCCTTCCTGCCCTCCTGCCCCATACCCTCTCTATGGGAAACCCTTTACTGCCAGAGACTGTTCTACCTGACACCAGAACCCATTTTTTTGTGTGTAAATGATCGTTTTCCAGTCTTGCCACAGTAAAGAATCGGAAATCAATCTGTTTGCATTTTTTACACCTAGAGCAACTCGTCTGTAAAGTTCTCTTGGTAAAGATATGTTCAGAGTAGAAAGCACTTTGATAAGCCCCAACTTTGCCGACAGAATTAGAATGTCACCGCAGCAGAAGACACAGACATATGATCTCACCAAGTAACTATGGACATATTCATCTGATACCACTTTTGATGTTTGCAACTTCACTCACATCCCTGACATCACTATAAATTATGCTAAGTAGTTGTGTGAAATATCAAGTTTAAAGTTTCATCCTGAATGCATAATTGGTGATTTTTGTTTAATGAGGTGGTTAGAGAAACACTAGATGAATATAGATGCTCCTACATGCCTGTTTTCTGTGGCTTACTGGAATGAAATGCTTAAGATAGAAGTGGCATGCTGTTGTGACCAAGGGGTTGTAGCAAACAAATAATGGTGAAAATTGTACAGCGTTTAATCCTTTGCACAGGAAGCCATTATTAATTTGTTGTCAGAGCATCATCATTTAACAAATCTGCATAATAATCACTGGTGTGTGTGTTTATCCCTAACTGTGCAAAGATGTGCTCCTGACGTAGTTGTAACGCACAAACACACTGCTCAGGGGACCTTATGAATGTGGTGTCTGCATGTCCAACATAAATGACAGTGAAACTTAATGGTATGCCTTACAGAACTCTTTGATCCCACTCCCTGTGTCTCAAGTCTTCCTCACCCATCCTTGTCTGACTGCTCTAACCCTCTTCCTGTACATCCCACCCTCCTGTGTCTCACTCTATGCCTTTTGGTTCATCTCCTGCTCCACATTTATCTTAGTTCTCCATTTTCCATAGTATTTTGGACTTCATTGCACTTTTAGGGAATCAGTAATGTTGCTTAATAGTTTAATCATTTACAGCATGGTCTAACACTGCAGTATGATATTGAAGTTGATAATGTTGTCTGATTAGGACCCAGTTTTAGACAAATATATATGTAATTTTTTTGAACTGCCTCTGTGTAGATACAACTGCAATTTGCTTCAATTTGTTGCATTACTGTATTGATAAATCCAAAGTGCTGAAGCAGGTAGACAAGACACCTATCAATTAAAACAAAGAAAAAGCTTATCACCTTTCTACAGTTAGTTCTCTTTTGTTTTAGCTTCCAGTATTTAAAGGTTATTGAATGTGTTGCAGTGTCCCCCTCCCATTTGCCCCCACACGGAGCACACAAGGGCCTCTTCCTGTGTAGTCAACCAGCTTCTTATGGTCTTACTCTATTTTTCTCGTTTCAGTTTCAATTATCAACAACAGTACTGAACAGAGCCATGATGAGCTGCATTAATTTGAGTCTGTAATATTTCATAAGGGGGCATATTTGATTGTTAGGTCATTTTGATTTTGCAAGATTGTTCTTTTTCTTATTATTTTTATTTTTACTGTTATGAGATTGTATTTGCATTTCATAAGCCGTTATCCTTTGTGAGTACAAAATAGTTCATGTTTTTTTTTTTACTGCTACTTTATTGCAAGGCATTGTGGCTTTATTCAGTTGTGAATGACAAGTGTTGTTGATTAGGCCATGTTTCATTAGTACTGAACATCAGGGTTGTATACTGAGAGATTTTATTGTACAGTGTTCTTAGATCTATACCATTGGACTTGCCATGTGTTAATTTCTGTGATTGATTGATATTTGTCAATCACCATGTGTGATTTGGTATTTATTTAGTTTTCTTTTTCTTTATACCTTTTAGTTATACTCGCTAGAAATGGAATGGTGCCAACTGCCGTGGGTGAGCGAAAATTAATGGATTTAGCTCATTCTCTTGGTGTTGGTCATGGGTGTTTGGTTTGATGTCTTCTCCATACTATGCTAAAACTGCTGTGCTAAACATCATCCCACTGGTGATCATCATTCATGACCATGAACATACTTATTATTTACTTAGTACAGTCTTTTTCATTCCTAGTTATGTCAAAACTTTCTGTTTTATTTAATTCAAAAGCAGTTTGTAAGTTAGTTCATGTGCCACCAGCGTGATGTCTAGTATGGCGCCTTGCTTTGGCATACCTGCGAATATTGTACTCCTCCTCACCTTCTCACCTAGTTCATTCAGACTTTTCAATTTTCAAGGCCTCTGAAAAATCAGATCATTACAGAGATTTTGATTTAGTCATAGCAGTAAAGTAGCTGTAAAGTATAGTAAATGTGATTTGATTGACTGTGGATTTAAACCAAAGCCTTGACTTAGCATCATAAAATTAATGTTAATATATCAATGCCCTCAGTTTTACAGTCAGTCAGTTTTTTGGAAGTAACATGCTTAATCTCACCATTGTTAAATCTCAAGCTTCTTTGGCCACTCTGTTTCCTCATTGTTCACAGCTGTGACCCTTTGCTTTGCTTTATGTTACTATGTGTGCCTTAGCCACGTTTTGTGATTCAGATATATGTTCTTTTTAATTGTATTTCATACTGACCATTGTTTAACAGCACTTGCAGGTTTAGCTGTACTTTTCCAAATATCAATAGTTTATGTTATATCTTTTCATATCCTTGAATTCGATATCTGCTTTGCAGTATTTTAATGTAATCAAGCCTGCAAGTGCTTATGTGTCATAAAGATCTGTTACACCTTGTTACTTAGTTGATCAAATATGGGTAGCATGAGGCCATTGCTTAGACCTCAGTTGGCACAGGCACTGTTTTCACTTCAAAGGTTGAGATAATTTGCACACTCACACAGCTTCATCACTGGCCATAATTACAGAGTGTGTGAGCTGTGAGTGTTGCACAGTGCCTGGTCTGTGCTGAAGAATGCTTTACTTGTCCACCAGTCTTCCATTTTCATCCCTTTTTGCTTCCCTGTGTGTCTCTCACCCTCACCCTCACCTTCCTGTATCCTTCCTCTCTTTTTAGATACCCTTTTAGTCTAAGTGGCGCCTGTATCTTTCATTGGTTTTTTTTTATTCTTGTGGGTTTTTGTGCTTGTTGTCTTAGTGGAACTCACTGCATTGTAATATACCTGGCGAGCAAATAATAATTAGTAGACGAGTGATGACATTTGTTTTCTGCCATTGGATTGACTTTATTTGTCACTAGCCTGCTGCTGCACTCTTTTTGACACTTCACTTCACTCTCCCCAGCGGGTTAGTTTGATACGTCACAAACTGAGGCGTCACACCCTCCTAGCCAAAGCAAGGTTACTCCCACCACTTAAGCTGGTAAATATCAATTACCTTAGATAGTTGAATGATTTTTTTTTTTTTTTAATTGGTTGGCTTTGGACGGGTTTTTTCTGGCTCTATAGTTTTTTTTTTGTTCATAATTGCATCTGGCATGACTCGAGTGGAGCGCGTTTACTGTTTTGAACTCTCCTTGTTGGACAGAAGTAATCCCACCTGGACTCGGATTGCCTGCAGTGTTTTACCCAATAAGACAACAAGCAAACCCACCAAGGCATTGGACTGATCCATTCTCTTTGGCTTGGTTGAGTGTGATATATCTTGATTAATGGAAAAATTTAATGTAATGTCCATGTTTTTAGATGTTGTCATGAGTACTTTTGATGTTATTTGAGCCATAGATTGTCAATATCATAAGGAGAATTTTATTACTTTTTAATTGATATTGATTTATTATGCTGTCAGTTGAATTGCAGTTTAATAATCAATAAAGATGTTGCTTTTTGTCACTTCAGAGCTTAACAGTAGCAGCCTTGAGTATGGTAATGAACAAAATCTCTTCTCTCTATCGCCTTTAACAAGCATTACTGCAGTAATCTTTAAAATGAGAGAAGAAGAATATTGCACTTCCATATAGGTAACATTGTGCCACTAATAGCCCTTTTTTTTCATGTGTATTTTTTGCCTTTGAAAA
Organism: Coenobita brevimanus; assembly: GCF_032717465.1. Taxonomy (NCBI): domain Eukaryota; kingdom Metazoa; phylum Arthropoda; class Malacostraca; order Decapoda; family Coenobitidae; genus Coenobita; species Coenobita brevimanus. The sequence continues at coordinate 60,588,412 of NC_136959.1, read as the reverse complement.
ATTTAGGTGGTTTTAAGGTACCGTATTGATAAAGAGAATATTAAAGTGCTTCTTGGTTACCTCTCTTCCTTATTTTAGTTGGTGTTGGTGGTGCCATGTTAAAGGCGACCGGTAGAAGGTACTTGGCTATTGTGGTTGAATGCACTTTCCTTTGCATGGGGTTTAGCACTTGACTTGAATTAATTGTCATTATTCTCTCTTGCCATAATATTACTATGCATCGGTGATTGAGAAGTTTTATCCTTTTTTTTTTTATCATTTAATTGTTCATTTCTTACCCCACTACACTCCATGGAGAGGGACCCAGGATCCCCCCTTTCCCTCTTGTTCCTGCCGACAGATTGCTAAAGCTCGTATTGACCTTGTCGATTTGATGTACAGTAGTCTTAGTTTTGAGCTCCAACTTCGTTACTTCTGTTAGATTGGCTTTTGCTTGAAATGGTCTGTTCCACTTGATCTACTCTCTCCTAGCACATGATAAATGCCATTAAACTGTGGTTCATCCAGCAGTAATATCCACATCGCTAGTTTGTTTGTAGTCCGAGGTCTGCACTGTTTGAACATGTGACAATTTTAATATATATTAGCAGTTTTCTTAGACAGTCCTAACAACTGACTCTGGGATGGATTTCCAGTTTTTTGCTTCTTTTGTAAACTAAAATTTTAATGAGGACCTATACTTTAGGTCATTATCCAGCTCTTTATTTTCATGCTTGAATGGGTTATTTTGGTTAACTTTAAAATAATTAACAGCACTTTTAATGTACAATATAAAGCAGGTTTGTCATCTAAAAATGCTTGCTTATAATGTGTAGGGCATAGGTATCATGGATATGAAAAAGCTGCATCGTAAAAGTAAGTACAGTAACTTCAACTCCCCCTCTTTCCACGGCAACTTACCTGGGCTTTAGCAAGTGTCCTTCTGGTGGTGGTAGAGGCAGTGGACTGTGCCTGTGTAGAGAAGTGAAGCTTGTGGTGCCTGGACCAGCATGTACCACAAGTGTAGCTGCCTTGCGTGCTACAGTTCAGTAATCCTACCACGCAGCAGTGGATGGACTGTCAGAGTAAAAGAACTGTTCATTTACTCTTTGTGTCTTAAAGTTTGATATTTGCCTCATTGTGATCAGTCAGTTCGAGAAAAGTTTTACAAGACTGCAATAATAAACTAAATGAACGAGACGGGACTGATTGATTAAAGATTCACGTGAAGATTGTGTGTTTATGGGACTTGGAGCATGCTTAGTTGTAGTGCTATGGTGAGAAGTAACCACTGACACTAGTGGTTTACACATGGAGCACTTATCCTCCTGTGCTTAGGGTAGATTTTGACTAAGATGACGCTTACATCTGTCTGGGTTGGACTGCTTCCCTCTGCGTGGGTTGGGCAGCCACCTTCACTGTGGCCGCTGCTCTCGTGGTGTTCCCCTCCCCTACTGACTCCACTCTATGGACTGTTTTTTGTGTTGCAACCCCCCATGGATCTTAGCTACTACATATTGAAGAGTGCACTCAACCCCTGTAGCAGCCTGCACCGTATGTCGGATTGTGATCAAGGCTTGGCTAGTGTTTGGCCCTGGAGGAAGTATGGGCTCCGGCAGCAGGCCTCTCCCGTCCCAGAGGTCCGGCTCACCTATGATCCTGTGATCCCGCACCAGGCCACCCCTCACCAACACAACCATCATCATCATCATCATCATCATCATCATCATCATCATCATCATCATCATCATCATCATCATCATCATCACCACTGTCACAATACGTTTCTTAATAAATCACTCATGGTCGTACTGTTAATATAGTTTTATAAACTGCAGTTTGTATCACATCATTGGATAAAATCTGACACCACTCCATAAATGCCACTCATGTGCATTGAATCTACTTGTGATGTAATACCATCACGCCATCTCAACTTACAAGTGAATGTTTGTTGTCACACCAATAACACGTTCTTCTATGGGCTTTGTATTTAATGCCACGTAAAAGGTGTCATAATAAGTGAACTGTTATCTTGCTACCCTTTGTACACTGAGGTGATCTGCATCATCATCCAGACTTCCTTTCCCACCTTAGGGCAGGGTGAGGCTTAGCAGTGTCCAGACAGCTCAAGTTGGCCCAGTCCAATGGGCCATGCTTCCATTCACTGACCATTCAAGCCCCCGGAATTATGGCTTTATCTGATACACCAAAAACATTCACCATGTTGTGTAGTTTCATATACACGTATCTGACAGAGATGGTCCACAAAGTTGTTTAATTATTTTTAACAGTCATATAAATCACGCCATCATCCATACAGTTGTTATATAAGAAGCTCACCAGCCATAGTGTCCAGACACTAGTGCATTAAACTGCATCTTTTTATTCCAGCGTTTTTCCACATAATCACATTAGAAAGTACGGTACATCAATACTACCATAAATGATATGGCCTTATTCCAGTATGTTTTTATTTTACTAATACCAGGTGCAGTATTAAATTTGATATAAAATCACTGCCAAGTATTATGATTCACTGTTTAAACTACAAACGTCATATCATCCTCATTTCATTCATGAGTGACTGATTTCAAACTCGAGTGGTAATAGATGAATGATAATTGTCTGTATATGAGGAAATGTTGTTTAAAGTATCCAATCACACTGTTTACTACTCAAGTCAGCTTTGAGCTGTACTTTAAAAGAGTATGGTGGACTAGATGATACCAGTGAAATATGGGAGAAATGGATGAACCTAGTTTGAAAGTAGCACAAAGTAATTATTTGAAGTTGCAGTACTCATCTGATATTTTTTTATGTATATAGTTACTTGATGGAGTAGATGACAATGTATAATTGTGCATGTGCATGTGTTGTGCATATATTTACATGTGCACATTTGTGTTAGTGGGGATTGGTGGTTTGGTTCGCTTGCAGGAGAGAATAACACTGACTTGGGTGTGCTTAAGGTCAAGGAAGTGAGAGGAGTGATTGTGATCTGAGAGTGTCCAGGGCAGTGAAGGGTGGCTTTTAAAAGTTCTTGATTGGCTGAACTTTGGTGTGGGGTGTTGTGTGGTGGCTTGGGCGCCCTTGCTAGTGTGTCCCTGGTGAGCCTCAGACCTCTGGATCCGGGAGAGGCCTTTGTCCCGTGCCTGCCGTCTGAAGTGAGTTGTGCCTGTAATGAATGTTGATCATTTTGCATGCCTCCAGCGGCGGCCCTCCGAGGTGTTGCGATCCAGCGTGGCAGGGCTCGGACGTATCCGGCCACTGCCCTTGCACGTCATCCCACCCCACTAACAGCTGCCGCCACAGCTCTGCATGGCTACACACCGTAAGTTTCAGTACCAGACGAGAACAGCAGCTGCAGCACTCCCCAGAGGACACCACGCAGCAGAAGCAACAGCAACAGCAAACTGGCCTTCACATGGTGTAGCAATGACACTGGCCCTGCCTGCTGTGGATGCATAAGTCCCTGTCATTTGTCAAGTAGAGCATCTCTCATTATCAGTCAGCCTCCCATGGCTTATGTTGGCCTTGGTGGTACTGGAGTCACTCAAAGGATTGTAATTGTGGCCCTGCAAAGCCTTGACAGTCGATGGAGTACTTTCATATTGATCCTTAATGTTTATTTATCAGCTTTGAGTTTCATACATTATGTGACCCAAGATTTTGCTTTCCTAACTCCATTTTGGCTCCCAGGGACTGCACTGAGATGCATGCGACTGCGTGTTGTCTGAAGGGATGTGTTGTAGCTTCAACCTGACTCTGTCCCTCATACTTTCCTCTTCTTCAGTAAGTCACCTAAGTTAGCATATGTCATTTTCTCACAGCATTCTGCCTCTTGACCCCATGAGGGCAGGTAGGTTGTCAGTCAAAAAGCCAGACTTTCTTTCCTGAATTACAGTCAAGAACAGAATGACCATGTGAGGAGATGCCAAGGTGCTGTCTGGTGAATAGTTGGTTGGATCTGCTCTGCTCACATCCTTAATTCACAGATTCCTGAAAATGTATATTAACTACCATTGTGTGAAGTGTAAGGATATGACCATAAGCAGGCTGACTAGCAACGTAGTGGTGTGAGTAGAGTGTGCCTTCTTGTAGCCAGAGGGTGCCAGGGGATGAATTGAATATATCTTTGACTGCCAATAAAAGATTCTTTATGGTTAATGGACCATGAGCAAACTCAATGTAATACTTAATTATCTGTAACCTAGTTCCTAAGTTTTTGCAAGCTATGATTACCGGTAATTCATGAAAGTAATAATGATTTGTAACAAGATTTTATATTATTATTGTTAACCTACCAGCTGTGTTACATGTCAATACATTCCAAAATTTAAGGTTCCAGTCTTCTAGTCGTATTATCCATCCTTTGTATAAAGAATACAACAACTGAATAGTATTGCATGTTGATTTAGCTCTCATTATAGGCACAACTTCTAGCCATCATAAACACTTATGTTTTAGGAACATCCAGTTGTTGCATTATTCTATACACTGAAAATTGTATAGTATGATAAAAAAAAAAAAAAAAAAAAATCTATCATGACTGTTGGTATAATTAATAATGGGGAAAGAACAGACAAGATAAATATTGGTAAATATAAGCTTGCCCCTGACACCTCTCTTGCCAATCCTCTGAGGCACCTCTCACTTTTGGACATAACTCTTTGTTTAGATCATTACATAATGCTGCTGACACCTTGGGAATGTGTTTAACCTCTCACCTGTTGTCGGGAGTGACGTTGACTGCTAGGTTTAATTTGGACCTAATGCTGTGTACTTATTACTCATTGGCTCTAGTAAGGGGGCATTGCGCTGGAGCCACTCCTATTTTTGTAAAGAAGTAGAGCTAGTGAAAGTCCCTCAACTGTCACACCAATTTCTCGAGCTGTGAATGAGCCTCTGTACCTAACTTAAAAACCCATTGTGTATTATAGTTGATGGACTGCCGTAAAATAATTAAAACTTCTTTGGGTTTAGCAAAATGTACTCCTTAACTACGGAGAGCCACTATTAGTATGTTGCGTACAGACCATTATAGCCGTAGATGATTTTTTCTGTGTTGTTGACTTGAATGTGTGCTATGCTCTGGATTTATCCTGCACACGCATTTAGCACGGTTTATGCTTGGGGATTTTGGAGATAAGTTTGAATGTGTTTTAATTGTTTATAACTTCCTGTGCCCTCTTTGTGTACTCTGCATTAAGATTAATAGGGTTTGATTCTGTCATATAAAGCAAGATATGAGGATTAAGAGCTTCTTAGAGAACTAATCGGTCACTTGATTAACCCCGGGTGGTAGCTAGTGAACTAAACAGACGACTGAGACTTGGACACTCAGACATACACTGACTGCCCCACTCTGCCATCAGACTCCATCTTCCTAAATCTTTAATTCTTGCAAAACTTCATAACAGGTTAGTTATCAGTGTTGCTTGATTAAGGATTTTAAATGATTGATCTAGTTTCAACACTCCAATTTGATTTAAAAGAAATAGAATGATTCTTAAGAATGATTCTTCTAAATCTGATTAGAGGGTTGCTGACTAGCTCATGACTTATCGGGATTCTGCATCTCAGTGATACGGGTAAGTATATATTTGATAAGGAAGTTTGATTACTGATACTTAGCCCCAGTCAAACCGGACTGGGACTGTCCAGTTACGCAAATAACATGCGATCAAGATGTATTGAATGTTTGAGCTAGATATTCCATGAAGATTCCTGAGTGGACCTACAGCTGTTTATTACCTGAAGATTTGCCAAATGTGAGGGACACAAGATGGTCAGTATATTGATAGTCACTTGTTTGGCTATCATAGAATTTTATATACAGTACTATTGCAGTTTGAAAATTTGTTTGACTTTAAACATAATTGAATTAATAGGAAAACCAGGCAAAGTATATTCATAGACTACATAAAGTACTTTATCCTAAATCTTAAGGGAATTGATGAAATAATAGTCATGCAAAATGGAATACAGTAATGAATTACGTATATTTTGTTGATTTTAGCATTTTGCCTGGTACTCTGCTGTACGATGTGGATATGCTCAAATGTCTGATTTTTTTCCAGCGGTGTATATTATGACCCCTTCTTAGCAGCGCAAGCAGCAACGGCAACCCCTCTTCAGGTGAATCCAGTAAGTATATGGAGTTAGTTTTGAATGTTGTATAATCTCATGTCATAAATACTGTATTACCAAAACTGATATTAGTCCTCCACTATTGTAAACTTAGAATGTCAGTACTGATAAGCCAGCACAAGATGGTAGATGCTTTTAACGCCCCCAAAGAGACGAGAAGTGGTGTCCCCGTAACATGACAAGGGAAGTAAGGGAAGTATTAGATGTTCTTTTCCACACATTAAACTAACTGCTGTAAAGTGAATGTTCCCTAGGATCCTTTACACTATACAGCCCTTCCTTCACTGAATGAGCTTTGCTGAGTAAGATGTTCTTGACTCATTGTCCCTCACCTGAATACTCTTTTGTCCCTTGGCTCCTCCTTTTAGCAAGGTTAGTTTTCCATATGTGCTATTTGTGAGGATCCTTAGGCCTTTTACCCGTGAGTTATATCTCTGTAGTGTCCATCTGTATTCCTCTCCCATGAAGATGCTGTATGGCTACACTCTCTATTGAATGCAGTTCTTTTATCCTTTTTGCAGTTATCACTAACCTTTCATTACTGGTGCTGAAAACTTTAAAGGGCTTTGTAAGTGTTTAATGAAATGGTGAGTGTAGCTGTCAGTTTCTCAGTGTACTTAACACTTGAGTACTGTAATATTGTTATGGAATGATGAACCTGTCCTTCTTCCAACTACATACACTTTGAGAATGGAAGAGCAGTTAGACACAAATTGGGTTCATGATATAATATTTGTATGTTAATCCTCTTGGTTAAAGAAACAGATAAATAAAGTTAATGAAGCAATGACTAAAGCAGCTGCTTTTCCTGCCATTGTATTGCACTAGCATCTTAGGGTAGATCTTTGAAAGGGAGTGGCCAAATGCATGTGCTGCCTGCTTACCTCACAGCCATATTCATAAAGCCAACCACCAGTCAAGCTTTAGCTCAGAATTTTTGCTCTTTTACCCAAATGACTTTTGAGCCATGCATTCTTTTTTGCTGCCTTCCTGATGTCCTGTAAAGCCATAGCATAATTTCGGACTCAATTCCTGTTAACCCTTGTAGGCAACTGCACGATCATATTCACCTGTTCCATTGCTAGGGTAAAATCGCTTCAAGTCCTCGGGCCGCATGATATTTTGTTTATGTGTCACTTGCATCTCGGATAGATATACTTTGCCTCAGGTTGAATGCATGAAAGTGGATGACACAGGCTTTATGCTGGATCAGAAGCTCTTGGAAGAAGACGGAGAGACCATCAGTCCAAAGGTAATAAGGTTATAGAATTAAGTTTTGCATTATTGTAATTGTGTGACATCTTTCATGTGCCATATAGGCAAATTTGTAGTTGAAGTATATAAAGCATTACACTTGCTTAGTTTGTGCTAGTTTTCTGCCTTTTACCTATTAGGATAAATTATCATCAGTCAGATTGTTGATAACAGCACTGTCAGAACTTCTTAGCCCTAGTAGTGAACTGTAGCACCTTTCAACTTTCTTTAATTTTGCTTTCAATATAAAACTCATATCATAATGCTGAATTGATGTTCTTAAACAGTAGTAATAGTGGTTGCGCTTGTTTGTCTTATATCTCTCTCTTCTTTCATTGTCATGCTCTCCTCTGCCTTCATACCATCAGCTTGAAAACAGTTTTGTTGCAACTCCTCAATTTGTTTACTCTTCTTACACATAACGCATATCTATTTTTCTCTATATTGATTATCTTATGTTTGCAAGATCTTTCAGTCTTGTTTAATACACAAGCCACAGTGCAACATAATTTTGTGAGTATGCCAAAATTTGTATGAAATATTTGCCCATAGTAGTGTGAAAGTGCTGTACAGTGTAGAATTGAAGTACAGTGTTATTTATGAATGATAAGGATTTTTTAAAACAGAAAAACAGTATATTATATAATTAATGATCTCTGTTTGAATGCAATATATTTAGTGTAATGTTTGTAGTGCTTTAGTACTATTAACAAGTACTGATTTAAAAACATTTTCGATAACTTCCCATAGAAACGGTTATTAACCAGTTCCGTACAAACTTGGAATTAAAATTAATGTTTGTTTGCAGTTGGTTCCATGTTGTACTGTGGTAATCATTCAGAAGTTTAAGTTGCGACTGTATGTGCGGGCTGTCTCGTGCGTATTATTGCATTATGGTGCTTGCGCTGGCTGTGTGTTGTGCATGAATAAGGAGCCACCCCCTTTCATTACAGCAAGCAGCTGCGGCTGCAGCAGCAGCGGTGGGCCAGCCTGCTGCTGCCGTGGGTGCGGTCAACCCCGCCGCCGTGGGGGCCTCCGCCCAGCTCCTTAAAACACCAACACTTTCTGTCTCAACGGCCCAACAGGCAGGATATGCAGCAGCAGCAAATGCCTACACTGCAGCCGCTGCCCGGGCCTACGGAGTGGCTGCAGCCGCCGCCCAGCCAGCTGCTGCCGTGGCCGCCTACCCCACCATCGCAGCTGGGTGAGTGTGTGTACCCTTACTTAGGCTGCCTCAGCTGCCTTAACCAGCTGCTGCAGCCTTACAGTTTGAGATGCTCACAGGCAATCCACTTTTTCATTAAAATTTTGGCATTCCTGCTGTCTTGCTCATATTGTCATAATAGGTAATTTTTGCTTCTGACTTCATAAAGCCTCACGAGTATCCAAACATCACATTCTAATTAAGCTGGATATGTATGAGATTTTATAGTCATTTACATAGTTAAGTTCTATTTGGCTTGGAAGTGATTGGTGAGTGAAAATGTGAACTTTTTTTATACTATAGCCAAGACATAGTATAATAATGGGCATATGTAGAACATGAACATTTACATAATATTTATATGCAAATACATAAGTGTGTAGTATAGATATTGCAAAAAATGACAAGTTAAATCATTCACACAAATACAGTACACACTAATTCATGTTTTAACAAAACAAAAACTGCACTGAAAGGTTTAAATACCAAAAATGGATTTTATGTACAGGACATTTTCTTAGAATTTTAAAAACTTGCTTTTCTCAAAGTTGAACTTCAAGAAACTTCTTTAATTCATGTACAGTAGGAAAATGTTGATTTAATAATAATCTCTAGTGTAATTAACAGTAGCTTTGGTAATGATTCTGGTTCTCGTACCCTTTCATATATTCTCCACTCATATTTTATAATGCTTGCTTTTGAGCATGGATCAATACAGTTTATGTTTTATATATTTGGGGAAAATTTAGAAGAGTAACCATAAAAATGAAATAATGAATTCAAGGTTTCTTAGGTTTTAGGCCTTCATTGATAGTATATTGCAGTTCTCCTTATGTGTATATTTTATACATAGCATGTGGATATTCATCATCTTTGATTATAAAGTTTGCAGTCAGATTCCCATGATGTGTACTACAGTACATTGTACTATAGCAGTTTAAACACTGTTCACACCATTTTATAGAGCTTTAAGTGAGGGAACCATATTTAAGGTAGTATGTTTTTAGACAGGTATATATGGCATATGCTTGATTGGCATTTAAGTTTAATGTTATATAGATTAACCAAAAGACCAAGGCATCTCAGAGATTATTTCAACCATTAGGATGTCCTGAATACTTAAATCATTTAAACCTTGTTGTTTAAAAAATTATGTAGATCATTAAAATTTTATGATTGTTAGAAATTATATATATATATAAAATAGAGTGCAGATTAATTTTATTCCTGTACACTGTATGCATTGTTCTTTTGGTTAGTTGTACTGTTGTGCTGCTATTTTCCTTCAGGTTTATCCATTGGAGAGCTTTAAAGAATCGAACAACATAGGCAAAACCTATCATAATAAGCAAGGTCAATAAGATTATCATTAATTTGTATACTGAAATATATGCTTCTTTGGACCATTTTATCATAATCCTTGACCATTTTTCGTATATGAAATACAAAAAAAAGTTTTCTTCAGGTAAAAATTGGAGCCTACGGTTGTTTCAAATATGATAGATGACAAAAATTTTGGTAAGACAGATACTTGTTGAATGCATGCTTATTTGACATATTTTTGAAGTAAGCGGTGTCCCTGGGCAGTGTACATAGTTTGAGAGTGGTTTGTGGCCGTTTCGAGTGTGGTTTACCAGCGCCACTTGTAACCGGCCTATATTATCCTGTAATGACTGCACTTTTGTCTTCTTTTATTGTATTTTTCCTCACTTATTTGCCTCTTGAAGTTTTTATAGAGGTTTAATGTTTGATATTTGTTGGAGTGGCCTAAATCAGTAGGTAGCTGTTTTGGGACAATAAAATGCTAAGGGTTTGTCCAAGGGAAGTTGCTCACCCTATAATCACCTACACAAAGCATAATGTCACTTGATGTGCTTGTCGGCTAGCTTAAAAAAAAAAAGAACTTACGGAACCATACTCAGCACTTTTTAATCTGTAGGGGGATGATGCCTTCTTAACTGACTGTGTGTGCATGGGAGTGTGGGCTGGATTGGTCGCGGGGGCATGGAAGATGGAGATTTTACCATTTGTGTCAGACTTTACTTCACTAAGATGAATATCAGTGGATTGTTGCATATGTGCCATCTCTTTAGCCCCTGTGGAATGGATCTGTATTTTATAGATAGCTAATTTAACTACAGTTTGTGTTCACCACCTTTTCTGCATAACTTTCATACATAATGTAGGATTTAAAGTTTTTGTGCATAATTCCTTGATATAATAATTTTAAACTTTTATCTAGTTTCCTTTTTGTTTTAGTAGCTTTTGATATTGCATGCTGCATGACCATAGCACCATAAAACAGTCATACCAAAAACTCAGGGCAATTAGGAAATGAAGAAGACCTTTAGTATACCAGTCAAGGCAGGAACTTGAAGATAATGCTGTAGTGTTATATCGAATGATTTTTGTAGAGTTTGACTGCCCAATTTTAGTTATGTTTTATTAAATCCTGCAGTACTGTATATATGATATTAGTTAGTGTCATAATACAGTGTACTTTACTTTGTTTTTTATTGTAAAATAGTGGTAAAGTGTAAAACTTTGATTCAGTTTTCTCAGTGTAAGCATAATCTTTAGAAATAATTTCAGAACCTGTTTCATTCATATTTGATTGGTTAATTTTAAGCTAATTTCAGCTCGTTTAGTTTATTTACTTCCTATAGTCTTCATGCCATATTTTTAACCTACTGACCAACTACAGTATGGTCGTTAACCTGCCCATTGTCCTTTTTCCCTGTTTATACAGTATAACCAGAGAAGCAGTGTGTGTACGCTGGGTGTGACTTTAAAGGTTGCTGTTACATCTTCACAAGCAAGCAATAACATTTTTGTTGACAGATTTGAAAATTTATTGCTGGGTGATGGAAGTTTTAGATGCACTATTATTCGCCTAATATCTCGTGGATGCATGGTATCCCAGTAAAAAGCTAATTGCCTGAGTTTTTGTGCTGTGCCTGCATTTCTCTAGTCGGGTAGCTAGTTCTAGTATGTACTCCAGGACCCGCTTACTAATGAAACCTTTTCCTTCTTTTTTCCCGTTCATAGATCGATCTATTACAGTGACAGGCCCTATCCTGACCCCTACATTGCTGCTGCATCGGGTATTGGACCAGTGGCTGGCTACGGGGTAAGTTTGATTTGTCTTTTTTCACCATCTTATAGTAGGATGAGCTGACAGTAAGTACTAGAATGGGAAGGGTAAACAGTGGGTATGTTTGTTTTTCTTTTAGTGCAGTACTTGCATTGCTTTGCCTTTTAACTTGCACAATTTAGATACTTTATGTTTAGTAGCACCAGAAAAATGAAAAAGACTTCTCATATTGTAGTGGATCAGAGTGAAATAGATAATCATTTCAGAAATTATAAAACAATTGGATATTGACGAGTGACATTGTTTTTAGATGAGATATACAAATCGATATAGAATGATCTGTAGAGATCGGTAGAAACAAGATGGAAAAATTAAATTTGCATATTTACTGGATTTAGTAGCAACATAGTAACATGTTATCATAATTTGGGGGAGGCATTGGCTCAGTCGGTAGAGAGGTGGCCTGCAGTCCTAATGGACCCAAGTTCAAATCCCTGATGGGGCAGGGAGCAGTTTAAGGATTTGAAATTAATAAAATCAGACTTTACTGATCTACCAGAAGACCCGCTGACATGTCATAAAAATACCCTCGCCAGTACCAATACACCAGTCCTGCATGAGTCAGCCCTAGCATGTATTCAGTATGGACAGTAGGTGTTAGCGCTGAAGTGGTGACATGTGAAGGTGTATGGTATGTGGGAGGACTACTGGACCTTGGGAGCAGGCTTTGAAGCCTATGCCCAGAGTTGGACACATAAAAAAAAAAGAAAAAATTAAGAGGTCAGAGAGAAGAAAGCTCGGACTGACGAAGGTGATGGCTGTAAAACAATTTTTTCTGCTGTTAGAATCAACCTACCATTGTAGGGTTAGAACCTGCCTCTGAGTAACCCTAATTTATGGCTGGGACACATCAGGATTTTATTCTGGCTGTTGCTGGATGATATACAGGTGAAAGCATTGCCCTCATGAAGGGTAAATCAGTTGACCCTTGAATGGTCTTTAACATTTATTTTTCCTAACATCAGAGTTAATGCATTTTGAGAAAGATGTCCTAGGGCATAATGAGTTTAGTGCAAAAAAAGTAAATGTATTTTTATTAAGTTTAATATCACCTTTACACTAAACTCTTGAGCTGTTATAAGGTATACCCTGATATATGATACCCCTAGATGCGATACTGCGGCTTAGCGATGGGGGTAGAAATACCACCATACCCCGCCTAACGATGGCCAAACCCCGGTTTAATGATGGGTTTAGATTTTTTAAAACTGTTTTTGATGATATTTTAGACTTAAATTTTGTGTTTAGGTTGACTTATATTAATGTGTTTTAGTCATAGGTGGGGTGAACATTGTCATTTGTGGGTACAGTTTACTGTTTGATTTATTCCAGACATATTCAACGATTTTCAGATTTTATATTTGGGTTTAGGTGAATTATAAACTGCTGTAGGCTTAATTTAGCATGTTTTAAAACTATTTGGGGGTTTAGGTGAGCTAGAAACTTGTTTTTGGACTCATTTGGGCGGGTTTAGGACTTGGTTAGGGGGAAACCCAAGGCTCAAAAACTTATCCCTGTGCTTTACATGTTAAATCTACCCCGATATATGATACCCCTCTTAGCGATGGGTTTGACTTAAACAATTGCATTTTTAAACTGGGGTATACCTGTACTGTATATTTATGTATTTTGTTAACCATGAAATTATATACTGTATTCATCATTGTCATCCAGACCTCCTTTCCAACTCCATGGTGGGGTAAAGTAGGAACAAGAAAAAAACTGATAGAATGAGACACTAACCAAAGTTTGCCCAAATGAATGAGCCACAATATTATTAATGTTGTTTAATCATACTTTTATTTTTAAAATACAGTGCAGGCTATATGGGATTATTAATCATGTGTCATATGCATTGTAATGGCAGTACAGTAGATGAATGTTCATTGAATGTGTGTTTTCTCATACTGTTATTACTTTGAAAACTTTCCAGCATTAAATATTATAGCCCATGACGGGAAATATTCCATATTAGAATCCATAAAAAATACCTTTTTGATCATTATGATATATAGGATAAATATTTTAGAGCAGTTTCTGCTATGCAATTACATATATGGTCATATTAACATCTACAGCTTGAGGACATCTATATCTTAATCCTTTGATGACTAGATATTTTTGTCTAGGTTATGAGATATCTCTTGCAGCAGAGGGATTAATCAAGGCATCCTCATATCTCTCCAGTTCAGAAAGTGTCACAAGCTGGAAAATGTAATTTGAAAAAACTGCATTAATAAAGTAAAAGTCATGGTACAGTAATTAAATGTTTATGCTTTACATTGTTAGTAGAGTTCTCTTATTTTTCCATAATTCTTTTATAATTAATGGAAGATGTTCTTATTTTGTATCAGTTGTTATTCACTGTACAGTTGGTGCTCCATATTCATGGGGAATGCATAGCAGACATCCATCAAAATGGCGAATTTACCAGATACTGTAATTGGCACCTCCAAAAAACAGCTCCTGCAGTTATATTTTAACAACACTGTATGTGATTTTCTAAGAATCATTTGCAGTACACACAGATCATCAGTCTGTAGAATTTACTTGTTTAAAGTGCATTTTGCGGTGGTTTATTACAATCACAGAATACCTAAAGTCTCAAATAGCTGAGTTATGAATATGGAGGGACTACTGTAACTACACAAACTTTGTGTCAATCATAGTGAACTGGATAACTAGACTGTACTGTTTCATATCATTGGCTATGAGATACATGTCCTAATTTTTTCTTTACCTTCCAGGCGGTCTACAGAGGCAGCTACAATCGATTTGCACCCTACTGAGGACCTCGAGTGTGCATTCACTAATAACATGACAATGCTGTTATCAATTGCTCATTAAAGACTATGTTGGTCTGTGTGACTGTCTAACTACAAAAACAAAAAAGAAAAACCCCCAGCCCTTGACCATCTCTTGTAGTATAAGTCTTTTGGATCGTCACAGAACAACTTGGCTACAGTCTCATTACGCTAACTGTGGAGGATTGAGTTTTCGACACAACAGCTTGCTTTATGTTTGCTCGCTGGAACAACAACTGAAGAAACACCAGCAGCCCAGTGTTGCCACTGCTGTATTATAGTAAACAACCTCCATTTTGACTTGATGATGGTGGCTGGCAATGGTGGGCGTGCAGGTGTGTGGTGCGGCAGGTGTGAGAGTGGTGAGGTGTGGTCGAGCATTGCAGATGATTGAGGCTGGTCAGTGTCACCACTCACACCTGACCAATTTGTGGACTGCATTGTTGTTACCACTTTCCCTCTGCCGTTTTGTATGAAGAGTCTTGTAGTGAATTTCAGGATAATTTGGACACCTCATTTTCAGTCTTGTGTAGCCAGTTCTGAGTCAGTGGAGTATTTGTTATGTTGAAAGTAGGCATGATTCATTTCATAGAAAAATTTATGAAATTATGTAGTGCATTTTTAATGTATTCAACGAACATTTGACAAGTGTGACTCATATAACCTATACTTGTACAGTGTATGTTTACACTCTTAAGGTAAACTTCATAACCAGTTATGAATCTCATCCTCTGATAGCCCTATTGATATTAGCTGTAGAATCTCATCCTTTAATTACTTCCATTTCAAGTTTTATTTTTCAAAACTTAAGTGCGCTTTGTGCACTGACACCTGAACAAAATGTTATTTTATACCTGGTGCAATGTCATAACATCATAAATCCCAAAGGCATTGTATTAATACTGTTGTTGGTGTTATAGGTTTTTGTATGACTAAGAACCCCACTTTTAAGGTCACAGATAGATACTAAGTCACAAATATTTTTTTTTGTGTTTTGTAATTTTTGTAGAAAATATCAGTTGTAGCCAAGACAATCACATTTCATTTTCACACTACATAGCATAAACTGCGTCATACTTTCCTGAAGATTTAACAGAAAACTGTGTGGGGGTTCTCGAATATACCTCTTGCTTTTATTTTTTTTTATTTTTTTTTTATTTTTTCTGGTCAGTAACTTTTTCTGTCATTATTATGATAATTAGTAACTTTTTCCCTGTACAATAATTGTAAGTTTGCACCAAACTGTTGAAAATCAAAGTGTTTTTAGTGATGGACAGCACAATCATCTCCTCCATATGCCCAAAGTGATATGTCTTTGTGGATGTTTGCTCTGTGCATTTTCCAGTAGCAATGTGATCAGTCTTGTAATTTGTGAGCTGTTTTTATTAATGCTCATCTTAATGACAAGTGTATTCATTATGATATTATTGTGTCATCAATGTCCGAAGTATCAGTGACGATTGTATTTTTTCTCATGTTTTGTAACTGATGGCTTATGTGTAATGCATTGTGGCATTATGAGTGAAGAGTAGGGTGGAGTCTGCACAAACCCTCAGGTACATGCCAGCTGTCCCACACCCCCACCCTTGACCAACCGACCTGCCCCTACCCTGCACTCACCTTGCCCTCGCACACACACACTCCTCCCCCTCTCCCTTTATCGTGCAGTTTGTCAGTCATCCCTTTTGTGTTGCAGTGTGTCTTGGTTTCTTTCTGCTGTGAACTCATTGTGTTGCTTTGCCAGGTCAACTTGACACTTCAGGACCACAAAGGAAGTTGCAGTTGGTGCATTTCCCAGATTGGCACAATATCAGATAGTCATCAGGTGCAATAAGGGACTTGACTATATCTTTTTCATGATCTTCAGCTCCTTTTATTATTATTATTATTATTATTTGTTTATTTAGGCATATGAAGTATAGCAGGTCATACATCATAGATTGTGACTTGTCCACATAGAAGCTGACTACTTGGGATTGTCAGAACCAAAGATATCAGTATTTGTCAAATCTGCAAGTCTCCACTCTGTGCTATGCTTTTATATCACTTTCTTAGTTTTATACACGCATAATGTTTCATGTATTGTTTTCTGTTGAACTGAGAGGCAAAGTGGCAGCAAGGAAAACTGAACTGAACCAAAGATGTCTGTTGTCTTTTGTGCCATTTATGCCGATTTGTAAGTGCTGCGTTTGGAGTATGTCCAGTATTCAAGACATGGGTGTGTACCAGTTGCCTCAGCACATCCATGGGTGATGGCTTGCACATGAAAAAGGCACAAAATATTAGCATACCTTTCTCCTCTAGACAGGTTAGAGAAGCAAGTACACTTTTTTTTTTTTTTCCCCCCAGCTATTGTCCTTTGCTCCTGGAGCTTGAATTATGGCAGCAAGTTTGGAACTGAAGCAGCTACAAACCCTCTCAGAATAAAAGAGTATTTGAAGTACAGTTATTTAGATGTATAACCCACTCAAGAAATGCTTCATAGTTTATTACGATTCACAAAGCAGGAAAGAAACCAGACAATAGAGATGTGAAGTCTTCCTTTTAGCACAATGGATAATTTATGTTGTGTTGTGAATCATAGCACAAGAGATTAAATTATTAATTGATTCATTCAAGCACAATGGTGAATAAATGTGTATTGTAACGTCCAGTAAGATTATATTTTACTTGTGTTCATCATTCTTAATCATTGTAAGAAACTTCACCTTTTTTGTATGATGTATTATTGTGTAATGACATTTAGTAATGACAAGAAAATACTAGTTTTAGACACTTTTTGCTCCTTTTAAACCTGATTGTGGTATTGTACAAATCTGCCCTGTGTTTACTCTGTATAATAAACAAAATACAAGTAAATGCATCACAGTTTTCATTGCTAAATAGATAAGTTTGTGCAGTTATGTTTATATTAGGCAGCCCCCAGTATTCAGTTCATTGCTATTGAGAGTAATGGTCATACCATATTTGCCTTTGGTCTTGCTTTAAAAGTTGGTATTCAGTTTAGGAGTGACAGTTGTTTCAGGATGCTTTCAGGTAAATGTCATACCACTGTCTCTCTCTTTGTGTGTGTGTGTGTGTGTGTGTGTGTGTGTGTGTGTGTGTGTGTGTGTGTGTGTGTGTGTGTGTGTGTGTGTGTGTGTGTGTGTGTGTGTGTGTGTGTGTGTGTGTGTGTGTGTGTGTGTGTGTGTGTGTGTGTGTGTGTGTGTGTGTGTGTGTGTGTGTGTGTGTGTGTGTGTGTGTGTGTGTGTGTGTGTGTGTGTGTGTGTTTTTTTACACAATGGTGATATTGCTGTCCAGAGGAATTTTTGACTGCTACAATAGTAATTTATCCATCCTGGAGTTAAAAACTAGAAAAGTGTTGCATAATAATGGTGGTGATCTTCATTTGAGTATAATTTTGATTAGTGGAGAAGGAAAAAATTATTCCTCAGGTAGACTTTCACATCAATAATGTACAGTATATCTACTAAACCCTTGATGATGTATCTCCATTAGACCATTGCTATAATTGTCATAATATATGAAGCAGGAGAAAGAGCCCAGAACCATGCTTGTATACCAGTCTTGCCACAACACTTCTGAATGGAGAGTCATTAAGGTTGTTCTGTCAGTTGTTCATAAAACTCATAATCTCTGTTTGTAATCTCTCTTAGTTACCTCTTCACTGGTTTTGATTTGTATTTAAAATGTATTGTACCATCATTCACACAGGTGCAGATGTAGCTGCCAGTCAGCATTCACTTTGTGATAGATGGAGGTACCCACCATCCACTTACATGATGCAATGCTACCCTTGGGTGACTACACAGAGGACAAGCCAAATAGTATTCTGTAACCTTGGTACCATTTGCTATGGTGGCAGGTAACTACGTAACCGATAAGTGGATGAGTGGCGGTCTTTTGGATTAAGGCATTAGAACTGGATTTGTGCTCATAATGATTTAAATCCAAAGGGTGATTGGGGGTTAATGCTCATATAATGCCACCTGGTGCGAGTAATGGGTCACTGTTGCTGTACATGTCTGGACGATCCTTGCCCTGGATCCTTATGTTTCTGCTAGGGCAATAAAGCATTGGATGATAGCTAGGTAGATATACAGTATATCATTATTACAAGGTTTTTGTGTAAATTTTTGGTAACATAATGTATGGTACAGTACAGTTATGCTTATATTCTCTGAAAATATCAGTGACTTTTTGATTTAGTGTTGGCTGTTGCATTATATTTTTCTCATACTATCTTTCACTTACCATTTCATATTTTAAGGACAAAAGCCAGTGGGCTTGGCACCAGTCCTAAGACTTTCATCCATGCATCATCCAATCTTATGTTGCCTGATGAGGAGTGTAAGAGCCTGAGGCTAGGCAAGTTGGTCCTGACATTTAAGATGGGAGTGACCAGCATCACTCATCCCTGAATGGCATTACATGAGCAATAAACCCCAACCATCCCTTGGATATAAACCTGCACCAGCTTAATCCAATTGGAGCACTGTAATTACTCACTGAACCACCAGGTGCCTTTCAAATCCAAATTAACAAAAGTAGCTCAGAAGTGAATGGACATAGTAATATGAAACCATGCCTGATACTTAGGATTGTACTTAAATTTTTAAGAGAGCACTAGCATTAAATCTTCCATTTGTCAGTGATGATAATCATCATCATCATTCTTGATCATCCTGACCTGTTTTCCCTCCCTAAAGATGGAGTTAGTTAGGATCCATAGAGGAAAGAAATATTGTAGTAATTGTGGGAGAACTATCAGCAGTACTTTATTGAAATAAGCCACAATGTCATTCAAACATAATTGCACCTGTTGTTATCCTGGTTGCACCTCTGTCCTAACTACTGTATATGCATATATTTTGTTTCCTTAATACTTGCCTCCTGTTGCACTCAAGTATATTCCCCTTTATGGGACTTCTCTGGTGCATGCAGGAAGGTCACGGGTGGATGTTCATGGTGTGTACTGATGTAGTTCACTGATCCCATTGCCCTCTTACAGTTTTTTAGATGCTTAGTGGGCTAGTGAGTTAAGGTGCTCCAACTGGATTTGATCCATGAGGGTCAAATTCCAAGGGGTGATAAGGTTTCTTGCTCACATAATGTTGTTGTGGTGTGAAGAACTAACTTACCTTAAATGTCTAGACTGAGAAGCCTAGCCACAGGCTTCAGTGTCCTAAATGGGGAAATATTGAAATGGAGTTTGCAGATGCCACCAAAAAAAAGTTCCATCTTGAGAAACTCAGGGATGAGGAGGGTGCATATGAGTATGCAGTGGCAGTCTGAAATTGGTTTGAAGTGCTCAACACCGTTGAGGATCCTGTTGAATGATGGGATACCTTTAAGCATGCTACCCTGGCAGCACCTGATGAGTGTATTGGAGACCGCCCGAGGTAAAGGAGGGGATTCATCTTTTGAGGGACACTGACCACAATTGAGGAGAGTCATGCTGTCAGACTGAGTGGGGATCGGGAACAGTGCAGACTTCTTTCTAGACAGGCATGGGTTTTATCGAGAAGGGTTAAGAAGAGGTATGTCAGGGAAATCACTGAGGAGGTGGAAGACTGTTTTCATGCAAATGACCTTCAACCTGCCTACTGAGCCCAGAAGCAGCACCACTCCAGACCCACCTCTCAGGTTAACTGTGTTCAGGCAGCAGATGAATGGCTCTTGTTGGGGGCAAGTGAGTATAGAGCTCGTTGGGCTGAGACTTTGAACAGCTGTACATGGATGAACCTTCCAGTGGAGAGCTTCTGTCAACTGGTGTACGACCACTGACTGCTGTCTCACCAGTTGATAAAGCCGTGCCTTCTCTAGATGAAATAATGAAGGCAGTGGCTAGGTTGAAAAGTGGTAAAGCAGCTGGTGTTTGTGACATTCCAGCAGAACTGATCAAAACTGGGGACAGAACCATGATCAGGGGGTTACATGCAGTTATAGAAGCCATTTGCCAGACTGGTATCATTCCTCCTGATTGGACGAAGGGTTTGGTTACCCCTATATGGAAAGGAAAAGGTGACCAGTGTGACTGTCATAACTCTCATGGTATTACAGTGCTCAGTGTGCCAGGCAAAGCTCTTGCTCACATTCCTCTGATGTATATCCAGGACCATTTGCTAAAGTTTCAGAGGGCTGAGCAATCCAGATTCATCCCCAAGAAGTCTACTGTTGACCGTATCCTAGCTCTTTGAGTTCTTATGGAACACTGTCTTGAGTTTCGACAAGGTCTGCTAGCAGCCTATGAGGATCTCAAGAAGGTGTTTGACCCTGTAAAATGGGAGGTACTGTGGGAACTCCTGTGATACTGTGGAATCCCTGCAGGGATAATCTGACTGATTGTTGGCTTGTACTCAAACACTGAGAGTGCTGTCGAGTGTGCGGTGGTGACATCTGACTTCTTCCCAGTAAGTTCTGGTGTAAGACAGGGATGTGTCCTAGCCCTCACACTTTTCAACACATGTATGGCTTGGGTACTGGACCGGACTGTGAGTTGAAGCCACTGTGGGGTATCATTTGGCAATTTCAAGGTAGTAGTAGTAGTAGTTCCCTAGACAGTCTGGTCGAACAGCCTCGAGGCCCTAAGGAAGGCCACGGCCAGGACCAGACTTTCCCACAGAGCTCTCAAGGAGTGTGTTGTGGTGTTGGTGTAACTGATTGTGTGCCATGCAGCCTTCCATAATGTGCTTAATAGTATTGGGTGCTGTGTTACAACCTGGACAGGCATCAGCGACGGGGTCATCCAGCAGTTTCTGATAAGAGGGCTAGATGATGTCCACATCTCAGCCTGGTCAGGTGGACCCTGTCCTCACGAGGGCGATTGGATTCAGAAGGGTGGATATCAGGAGGTCGTGCATGCAGCTGTGTTGTTTTCAGTGACTGAATGGAGTGGCGAGTGATTTGAGTATGGATATGCTTCTGCAAGCTGGTCTGAGGCAGGCGAAGGTGGAGAGATGACAGTATTTTTGTATGATATCGTGTGCTTGGTGTTGATTTGATGTTCCTTGGTGTGTGTGTGTGGATGTGCTGCCATGTAGTGTAGTGAATGTTGTGGGTTTGTGGAGGCTGCAACGAGAATTTGAGTGCCTCTCATGTCAAGACGATCCTTGACCTTGAGGACTTTGGTTTCTTGATGTAGGTGGTCTGTGGATGTAGTAGCTGTGCAGCCTGTGATTATTTTTAGGCCCTTGTTCTATATGGTCTGTAGGGTGTTGTAGTGTGTTTCATTGAGGCTAGGAGCCCAAGCAGGGCTTGCATAATTCATCACTGAACATATACCGTATATTGTTTGTATACTGTGGTGGTGGTTTCTTTGTTGTGTCCAAATGTATGGGCAAGTGACCTCAAGGCATTGAGTCTTGGTGTTAATTTATTTCTAATGTTTGTGATGTGTTGTTTATGTAACATTGATGTATATTACACCAAGGATTTTGGGTGTGTGTGGGTGTGGCGGAGGGTTAGTGCCCCTCCCCGGAAAACAGCTAACTAAAAAGATGAACAAGAAGCCTCGGACAAGGACTAACCAAAAGATGACGACCAGGGACCGGGCAAAGGACATGGTATGGATCACGACGTGGAATGTAAGGGGTGCGAACGATGAGGTGAAAGAGAGATTGTCCTGGTTCTTGAGGGTGCGAAAGTGGATGTATGTGGAGTAACTGAAACTAAATGGTGAGGAGAGAGAGAGAGAGAATGGGAGTATGGATGGGGTATATGTGCAGGAGTAGGTGAGAATGAGAAGGCAAAAGAAGGAGTGTGTTTTGTTGTGAGTAAAAGATGAAAGAAGAATATAAGAAAGTATGGATCAGTTGGCTCAAGGATTGTGTGGGTAGGATTGATAGTTGGAATACAAATGTGGGTGATTGTGTGCATGTATGCACCAATGCAAGATCGTGCAAGCAGAGTGAGAGAAGAGTTCTGGGCAAATGTGGAAGTGTGCATGGAAAAGTTTGGAAGGAATGAGACAGTGTTTTTGATCGGTGATATGAATGGTAAAGTAGGGAATGTGAAGGTGGATGGAATAGTTGGTGAGTGGGGTGTGCTTGCTGAGATAGATGAAAATAGCAGTGCCTTAGTGGACATTTGTTCCGGAAGGGGGTTGGTGATAGCTAATACCCTCTTCAGGCACAAAATGATCCACAGGTATACATGGCGAGTGATGAGAAGGGTGGGTGGTGAACTGAATGAAAGGAAGGCAATAATTGATTATGTGTGTGTGGATGAAAGGATGCGAAGATGTGTAATGGATGCAAGAGCTTATAGAGGTTGGGGGAGTGGACTTTCTGACCACATGGTGGTGGCCAGAATCAAGATCCAAGTAAGATGGAGAAATAGAAGAAAGGAAGGACGGGAGGAAGGAGTAGTTGCAAGGAGAGTGGAAAGGTTACAAGAGGATGAGAAAAAGGCAGAATATAAGAGAGAAGTGGAGGAACGATTGGGTAAATATGAATTGGAGCAGATGGGGGATGTGGAGAGAGTGTGCAAGATATTCACAGAAGAAATATGTGCAGCATGTGATGTGGTGTGTGGGGTGAAGAGAAGATGGAAGGGGGTACAAGGAACAGCATGGTGGAATGAAGAGGTGAGACAGGCTGTGGTACAAAAGAAGAAAGCATACAATGAATGGATGAGGAATGGGCGTGGAAGAAGTTGAGAGGCGGAAGAGAGAGTTATATGTAGAAAGGAAGAGAGAGGTGAAAAGATTAATAGAGAGTACGAAGAGAGTGGAAGAGGAATTTGGAAGGAATTTGAGTGTGAAGTGGAGGGACTGTAAGAAAATGTTCTGGTAAGAGGTGGAGAGAATAAAACAGGGTGGCAGTGAAGTTAATAGGGGAGTGAAAGATAAAAATGGTAGATTACTAGTGGAGAAGGGAGAAAAAGAGAGCAGATGGAGAGCACAGTTTAAGGAATTGTTGAACATAGAGAATTGAAGTAATGCGAGTGTAAGTGGCTGGGGAATGGCTGGGAGAAGGAGGAAGGTCAGAAGACAGGAAGAAATCAGTAGGATATAAGTTGTGGAAGCAATGAAGAAAGTCAAATTGGGGAAAGCTCCAGGAATTGATGGAGTGTGTGGTGAAATGCTGAAGCATGGGGAAGAGATAGGAGTAGAATGGATGTGGAAGATGAACAGATTGGCCTGGGAGGAAGGTAGAGTCCCGGAGGATTGGAAGTCAGGTATAATTCCCTTGTACAGAGGAAGAGGGGAAAGAAGTGTGTGGTAATCATAGTGGCATTTGTCTATTTAGTCTAATAGGAAAAGTGTATGGTAGGATGCTTATTGACAGAGTTAGGGAAATTTTTCCATTAATTGCCAGACGCCATGTATCCCACACGGGGTAGCCAAGGGCTTAGAGTTAATTGTTTTACAGGGAGGGGCACTAATCCTCCACCAACCCCACTTGACACGTAGTGATGCCAACAGCATCTGGTGTTCCCAGGCGGTAACCCATCCAAGTACTAACCAGACCCAACGTTGCTTAACGTCGCTGATCGGACGGGAAGCGGTGTACTCAACGTGGTATGGCCGTTAGGGAAATTAAAGAGGAATTAGTTGGAGAAGAAAAGGGAGGCTTTAGGAAGGGAAGAGGTTGTGTAGATCAGATATTCATTCTTAGATCTTTAGTGGAAAATTTTCTAGAGAAGGGAAAGAAGTTCTATGCGGCCTTCTTGGATTTGGAGAAAGCATATGACAGAGTGGATAGACAAGGATTGTGGAAAGTATTAAGAATATATGGAGTAGATGGGAAGTTGTTGAATGCTGTGAAGAGATGTATGATGGTGCTAAAGCTGCAATGCATGTAGATGGTGAACTGAGTGAATTTTTCTGTGAAGGGTTGAAACAGGGATATGTCATGTCTCCATGGTTGTTCAGTCTGTACATGGATGGGGTAATAAAAGAGATACAAGGTAGGGCAATGGATGTTGGAGTGGCCCTAATGAGAGAGGGTAGTGTTTGGAAAGTCCCTGTACTGTTGTTTGCAGATGATACTATGTTGTTAAGTGAAGACGAAGGGGAGCTGCAAGGCTTGGTGGATGAGTTTGGGAGTGTGTGTAAGAAACGGAATCTAAAGGTGAATGTAGGGAGGAGTAAAGTGATGGTCTTTGAGAAAGGTGAAGTCAGTGAATGTACAGTGAGGTTGGATGGTGAGGAAATGGAAAATGTGAGTACTTTTAAGTACTTGGGTAGTGTGATGAGTAAGGATGGAAGTTTGGAGGGTGAAGTGCTTGAAAGGGTACAACAAGGAAGAAAGGTTGCTGGTTCCTTGAATGCAGTGATAAGAAACAGGGAAGTGAGCACAGAAGTGAAAAAGTCAATACATGCCAGTTGTGGATTTCGGGTTTAAATATTCCCGCCCACGACAACACATTTTTGTAAATAGTTTTCTGTACTTATAATTGGGTAAAATATTATTTATCACTAGAGATAAATCTGGTCATGGAGAAAACAACGTATTTAGTTATATTGATTCAGTATGTTAAGTTTCATTTGATTTAATTCGTGCACGAAACTGATCGAACTTCTCGAAGCTGATCAGTTCTCTTCCACCAGGTAGTGCAGACGTACCTTAAGCATTCTCCAAGAATTATCCATCATTCTGCATTTATTACCGTCAACACCACAGCTAAGTACTCAACATATTTATTATGCCTAGCACATTTATACTGAGTACTGATCAAAACGCCATATTCACATACTGTTTATTTATAATGGTGAGTTGTTTTGCTTTATGTTAGTTTACAAGTTAAACCCCCTACAGTGATAATAACTAACATAAATTTGGTGCCGTGACCAGGATTTTATCTAGTGATAAAGAACAGGGGGTTGCGGGTGTGAGAGCCGAGCATTGTTTGTGCTGTGTCGGCAAACAACCATGCGTGGGGCACCAGGGGAGGCTGCGCGTGGTTCGGGGGGTGTGGGGGTAGGGTTTGAACCCTCCCTAGTAGATTATCCGTCCCCTTTGAAGAAAGTAGCCTTCTTTGGGCATTCCTATGTCCAGAGATTCCCACTAGGTTGTCCGGTGCAGTATCCAGACGATGCTCCGGCCTTTTATGTCCACAAATTTGGCGTGCTTGGTGCTAAGGTCAGCACAATTAGAGATAGTAAGGAATACCAGGACCTCCTGACATACAAGCCGGACTTAACAATTCTGATCGTTGGGGGGAACGACTTATCCCTAGATGCGGACTTGAATCAGTTGGCCCTCGATATAGAAGCCCTGGCTAGGGAAGTTAAGGATGAAACAGGAGGCCACTGCCTCATTGTCGGCATCGAGAAAATGAAGAACCCCCGAGATATGACCTATGAAGAATACATCCGGGCCAGAAACGGAGTGAACCAGAGCCTGAAGAGAACTTTTCCATTCGCAAAGGCACGGTTTATCTTCATGGGGATGAATGAGTCAGACCTGTCTTGGGATGGGGTACACCTGGATACACCAGGCAACAAAAGGGTGTTCGATGGCCTTCTGAGAAAAGCGTGTTGCTTTCTTGGGCAGTAAGCTCTTTGTGAGGGGGTTTAAGGTTTGATCTGGACTGCCTAACACACTACCCTCACAGGGGCTTGACAAAATTATTTGTCAAAATTTTAATATCGAAATTTGGCTTAGTTTTAAATCATTTTATTTATTTGGATTCGCCCAAGAAAGAGTATACATTCAACTTGAAATTCTGCATTGTTGTCATCTGCTTTCACGTAATTGCCTATAATTAAAATGGATAAGATAAAATCATTAAAGAGGCTTAGAGCTGCCAAAAAGGGAGCAGTCACAAAACTGACCGCTAACTTTACAGAATTTATAGAACATGCCGCAACCGTTCATATCAAAGGAATGAAAGTGACGGGTGGGAAAATCCTGGCCGAGATCGAGTCTTACAATCAGGAGTTGTATGAATTATATCCTGATGAAGACCTAGAAGAAGAAGTGGTCAGTGATATGGAATATGTTAATAAGGTCAATAGACACTTGATAGAATTAGAGAGTGCTCTAGAATTACCCGCCAAGGACTCGGTAGTACAAGAACAGACAGGGAGTCGGAAAGCAGTGGGAATTAAATAACCGTCTTCGAAACTGCCAGTATTTGAAGGTGATCCCATTTAGTGGCTGGGTTTTTGAGAGCTATTTGGCTGCAGTGTGCACTCCCGAACAAATCTGACAGACATCCAGAAATTTACATATCTTAATGTAGAATGTAGGTGGTTATCAGAAATCCTATTTATTTCCCGGTAATTGCATAGGTCTGTGCTAAATATGCCGTTAACTGCAGTACATATATATATATATATAAAAGGAAAAACATACGAGTCAATAGATAGGAGATGGAAATATCCATTCTGCTGTATGGGGACGAAACACTTCTATTACTGACCAACTATATAAAAGATAAAACACAGCAAACACTCAGATGAGTGAGAGATGAAGCAGAATGGAAGAAAAATGAGGTTAAATTGGCAATGAATAAATCTTAATGATCAATCAATCAATCAGTCATTTCCTGTGGCACCCCACGGGATGCAGAGGGCCTCAATGAACTCTCTCCACCAATATTTGTCTCTTGCCATCTCCTTCAGGTCCCACCAACACTCCTCTCCTGCTTCTTTTTTCATTGTCCTCAACCAGGTTTCCCTCGGCCTACCTCTACCTCTTCTTCCTCTAGCAGTCCACTCTGGCACATCCTGTATTAAACTACCTTCTTTTCTGTATATGTGCCCCAGCCACTTCCAGCGAGACAGTCTCACATATTCATTAACTGGTTCCACTCGTAATGTCCCTTACTCTTGCATTTGTAACTCTGTCTTGCCACTTAACCCTAAGAATCCTTCTCAGTATTTTATTCTCAAATCCTAATACTTTCTGATCTGTTGCAATTGAACTGTACCATGACTCATGCTCATAAATTAAAATTGGTCGAACCATGGACTTGTAAATTTTCACTTTAGTATGTACCGAAAGCATATTATTATTCCAAACAGATTTCAATATTCCAACTGCTCGCCAAGCCTGTCTAATCTATCTATCTATCTATCTATCTATCTATTGCCTGACGCCTCAATCCCGTTTGGGGTGGCCACAAACAAATCGCCTCCTAATACTTTCTGATCTGTTGCAATTGAACTGTACCATGACTCATGCTCATAAATTAAAATTGGTCGAACCATGGACTTGTAAATTTTCACTTTAGTATGTACCGAAAGCAAGAGTAAGGGACATTACGAGTGGAACCAGTTAATGAATATGTGAGACTGTCCTCAATTTCATAGTTAAATGATCCATTAGATGATACAATCGTTCCCAGATATTTAAAGTTTTCTACATTCTTCACCACATTATTCCCAATTACACAATCGATTTGGTTCTCCACGTTCATATTAATTTCAGTCTTTCCACAATTTATTACCAGTCCCACTTTTTCTCCTTCCTCCACCAGACAATCAAGCACCCTCTGCATCTCGTAGATACTTCCGCAAATCAGTACAATATCATCAGCATAGTCCAAATCCATCAGCTTCTTATTTTCTTTCCAGTTAATTCCTGCACCTGTTCTCCTTACAACCTTTCTCATAACATAATCCATAACCAAAACAAACAGCAATGGCGAAAGAACTCCTTGAATCACGCCTGACCTAACTTGAAATGGATCACTCAAAGAACCACCCACCATTACCTTACAGAAAGTACCTTCATGCAGGCTTCTAATAATATTTACAAACTTTTCTGGTATACCATAGAATCTCATAATTTTCAACATAGCTCCACGTGAAACACTATCAAACGCCTTTTCAAAATCCACAAAACACATACTAAGTGGCATTTTCATGTCATTAGCTTGTTGCATTAGATGCCTTACAATAAAAATCTGATCATTACAACCTCGACCCTTTCTAAATCCCTCTTGTTCTTCCCTTAAAATTTTATCAATTACTGACTCTATTCTGTTCAACAAGATTTTGGAAAAGACTTTTGCAACTACAGGTGTCAAAGTTATCCCCCTCCAATTGCCACACACACTTAAATCTCCTTTTTTTGGTATTTTTATAATCACTTCATTTTTCCACTCTTCTGGATTTCCACCATTATCCCAAGCCACATTAAAAAGTTTCAAAAGCGCTTTCATCAACTCGTCGTTTTCCAAACTTAAGCATTTCAGGGAATATTCCATCCTCTCCTGGGGCCTTAAAATTCTTTAACTCCTTTATAGATTTTGCTACCTCTTCCAAAGTTATATCCCCTGTTTCTGTCTGCAAATCTCTCTCGGCTGGCAAAATGTCCTCTTCAGCTGGGATTGGTCTATTGAGAACAGATTCAAAGTGCTCTTTCCACCTTCCTCTTATATCCAAATCTTTAGTCATCAAATTACCATTTCTATCTCGTACAGGTATTTCCTTCCTTCTCTTTTTCAGTCCCAGTTAACTCCTTTATGGCCTGATATGCTGCTCTTGTGCTCTGACAGTCATTTTTACTCAATTTAATTTCTGTCTCTGTCGCCTTTTCATCATATAGCCTCCTCTTACCACGTCTAACGAGTCTTTTTACTTCAGAATGTAAACTCCAGTACTTTGCTCTAAGTACTTCAACTACCTGGCCATCAGCATGTTGTTCTTCACTTCTTAACTTAGCCTCTTTCCTTTTCTGAATTGCATTCCATGTTTCATCTGACATCCACTTTTTCATTCTCGCTTTCCCTTTTTTCTTAATAGTAACCTTAGCACTCTCATGCAAAACCTCATTTACCTCTCTCCACATTTGATTAATATCATTTCCTTCAGATTCCATCAAAGTCTGCAGGACTAGAAACCTGTTCCTACATTCCCAACGAAACTTTTCCCTCGTTCTCTCATCACTTCTCAGCTCATCAAAATCATAATTATTGCCTCCTGTACAATTACCATTAACGTTACTCTTAAGTTTTATTTTAATCTTTGACACAACAAGTTGATGATCACTACCTATATCTGCCCCCCCTCCGTACACAAACATCTTGCAAATAACTCCTATGCCTTCTGCTAATTGCAATGTGGTCAATCTGGTTACAATATTTATCACATGGTGAAATCAAAGTAGTCTTATGTATTTTTCTATGCTCAGAGATAGTTCCACCAATTATAAGGTCATTTCCCAAACAAAAGCTTCCAAAGCGCACCCCATTTTCGTTTCTTATACCAACACCCTCCTTACTCATACAATCTTCAAAGCCATCCCTACTACTGCCAACAATCGCATTAAAATCACCAATGCAAACTAACACATCATGTCTTGCTACTCTATTCACTACATCCTGCAGCTTCTCATAAAAGTCATCCTTCATTTCATCAGCAGCCTCATTTGTCGGAGCGCACCCTACAACCATACTGCTATTACCCTGGTCAGATTTTAAACGAGCATAAAGCAAGCGCTCATTAATTGGTTCAAACTCACATACTGCCTTACAAGCATCTCTACTCAGCAGTAAGCCTACTCCTTGGTAATGATTTCCATCACTCCTACCAGAAACCAACATAGTAATACCATCTTCCAAATTAATTTTATCAACTCCAAGCAACCTCGTTTCTGTAATTGCATAAATATCCATCTTGTATTCCTTGAACAGTGAAATAAGTTCTTCCATTTTACCAGCCTGATTGAGAGTTCGAACATTCGAGTTTCCTATTCTCAAGGTTCTTTTTGGATGTATAAACTTATTTTTACACCGTGGGATTCTTAGCACCCCCTGCCCACTAAGGGCTACACGGAACTTAGGGCCATTGCTTAATGAAGGGAATAAAAATCTATACTAGTTATTGACCATAAATGAACGGTGAAAAAAAAAAAAAACTAAGGAGGGATAAACTACTGCATAACACCAAGATTAAAGAAATAAACACTCTTGTTTGCGTGTGTTAAAGATTTATTAGTTATCCATACACAAGAGTTATGCGTAACCACAATAGAGGGCGTGGGAGACTAGCTTGTCACATTTTGGTCATCTATTTTTCTCTTGCCTCAGTATTCACATTTCTATCATAGTTTATATAATCATTGCTGGCCACTAAAGGAGAACGTGTGGAAAGATGACAACCAGCGTCGATATAGGGCGACGTTGGCCATGTCTCCCTCCACCTCACTGTAGTCCCCAACCTGCGCTCCTGTTTCATATACCTTTTTATAGTAGTACGCATTAATATTTCATGGAGGACTGATGTAGAGTGCGCCAACTTATACCGTTGTATAGGATGCGTTCACTTGATTCCTTAGTGAGTAGGAATAGTAACAGTTATAAACTTCCGCAAAGGTTTTATTTTTCCACAAAAATTAACCCTTTCTTTTTTTGTTTTTTTTTGTTTCCACACCAAAAATATGACCTTTCGATTTGTCAAAATAGCTTTATAGTGCGGTGTAGGCTGGTGGTAGATTGAGGAAAAGCTCGATGGTACAAGTGGATGTGGAGAGGCCGGAATAGAGTACAAGCTCAATGATGCTCTAGGGAGATCACCTCATGGCACCCATATAACCGGTCTACATATCTGTCTAGTCCACCGGGTTCACTAGCACAAACCAGCTCAATCCTGTAAAGAGTTAAAAGCCGTCGTAACTTAAGGAATATACACAGTACTTAAACTTAACTTTCATATCAGAATCGATTCAAAGATTTATTACATGCCCAAGTAATTTTGAAGAGTTTAATTTAGGAAACTATCTTTTCCTTTAAGGAAGGGAGAACCAAAGACCGGGAGGCGGCAAATTGTACTAAAAAAGAAAAAGCAAAATGGCCAAACAATGGTGAAAATTTAAGATATTTTAAAAGACAATAATTTTCATGAGTTAGAGCTATGAATCATGGTAGGCCTATAGCTCTCTATATAACCAGACGCCATAATCCCGTAGGGGGGTGGCGGCTTCTGAATTACTGGAAGGGGCACAAATCCTCTGCCAATCTTGTTAACACGTAGGAAATGTGTGTTAGTTATATTGTTACCACCCGGCGTTGTAAATGGTTTCATGGCTTACAGGAAACTATGAGGCTTGTCACAAGTGTTAGGTCACATGAAAAGGAAAGTAATAAAAAGCGACAGGATAGATGGAAGAAATGGGAAGAGTGGAGCGCAGACAGAATGAGCGATAAAGGTGGAGTATTGCTGTCTACATATTTTCTCAAAGTTAGTATTCGTTTTCTGTGTCTGCCCTCCACTATTCTTGTTGTTTCCACCATTTTTTTGTCACTTATTACTCTTCTTTCTTTTTCATGTGACTAAGTAACTAGTTGATTTATGTCAGTTTGTAATGGCAAAAATTTAAGTACACGAATGTCAAAATTGACATTATAGACTAAAAATTTTTTATTATACCAAAAAATTCAGTAGACTTGAGCTTACCTTCTGATGTCTTCGCAGTCCGGATGTTGGAATTAAACTAACCCTTCGTTGATTCTTGTACCAAACGTCACCTCTGCCTGGAGTCGTGTTGGTTCGTCGCGGTGGTTCAGTGTTCTCCGCCCCCCACTCACTTCCCTCCCTCCCTCACATCCCTTACCCCCCTCTCCACCCCCCCCTCTCTCTCTCTCTCTCTCATTGCCTGTTGTTCATTTTATTCTTGCTATTTTGACATTTTTCGGGGGGACTGAGGAGATATACTTTTTTATTTATTTATTTATTTTTTTTAGGGGAGGTTCGTGGTGGGCCCCTATATTTTCGTCAGACCAATAATTACTTACATAAATTGGTATTTATTTACCAGAATATATTTCGTAAACATCTTTCTCAAATTTTGAGGACTCGTAATTCCACCTGAGTTATCTATCCAGCTGTCTGTCTATACATACATATACCGGTATTCATACATACGTAAGAATATATATGCATGCATACTGGTACGTACATACCTACATACATACATAGGCACGCACACATACGTACGCATAGACATACATACATACGCACCTAGGCTACACACCTACGTACTTACATACATACATACATACATATATTTAAGGTGTACTGACGTTTTTATTCGGCATAGGAGACAGGGTGGTACTCTGATTGGGTTAGGATGCTTTCTAACACCTCTTCGTTAGCGATTTATTCCATAGTGCAGCCTTGTATGCGTATGTAGGTAGCAAGAATAAACCCAGGCGTTATATTGGGAAGGCAGCTTCGTATGTAACAGCTATTCCTTGGCGAAATATTCTGTACATTACACCCCTTCCTTCTCAGCAAGTTTTCCACATTCTACTTCACTATCTTCTGTCTGTCCGTCTCTATTATTATTATTATTTTATTATTATTATTACTCATTATTATTATTATTATTATTTAATCAGTATTATTAACAAAAACTATATTAAAATAATAGAAATGGACTGTACGAGTGTCTATATTAAAATCATACAAATGGACTGTTCGAGTGTAAACAACAGGATAACCCCCCCCCCCCATAAAACGAGTGCTTGAAACTCTGGAATGCTAGACACCGGATGTCGGGTCGCCATCTTACCGTAAGTTTCCTGGTGTTTTCCAAATGGCCGCAGAGTAGATTGTTCCAGGCTGTCTTTGGCGATGGATATAGGAGTGAGTACTGGCTGATTTATTTATTTTTACTTATTCTGTTTTATTACTTTTTTGTTGGTTTACCGTATGTAATTGATCTGATAACTTTTGTTTCCGGTTACGCGTGTCGGTATATATCTGTCTGTCAGTCTATCTCTCTATCTTTAGCTAAACGTGGTAATCCCATAAGGGGTAGTTTGATCGAGTTGTTTTACGGGGAGGGGCACTAACCCTCCGCCAACCCATTTGCTGTCGTATAGTGAACATTTGTGGATTGGTTATGTGGTTACCACCCAGCGTTATAAATGATTTCCTGGCTAACTGGAAACAATTGGGTTTGTCACTTGACGCAAAGCCACCTGGAAAAGGAAAGAAGAGGAATAAAAACTGACAGGAAATATGGGAGTGCGTTTTATGAGTAAGGGAATTTATTTTACGAATATGATTCAATATTTAGGTCCTTGAGTTAACGAAATGGCAGGGGACAGGGCGACATGGAGGCTATATGTTTGTGGTTACCCCTTACTGGGATTAAGGAAATTGGCAGTAGACCGATATAAAGATAGATTTAATAAGCCCCTGCCTTTCTTTCTGTTAAATAGATTGACCTAGTGAATTTACTTGACGTTAAATGATTTGGTGCTGAATGATAGTGTTTAACTGTTTAGTGACTTCACATTGAGTTACTGTCTGTTTGTCAGTCTGTAGCCAGATGCCATTATCCCATATGGGGTGGCAGTTTCATTGAATTAATTGTCTTACGGGGAGAGGGGCTCTAACTCTCCACCAACCCATTTGTTGACACGTAGTTGACACATACCGATGGGTTATATGGTTACCACCCAGCGTTGTAAATGGTTTTCTGGCTTACAGGAAACCATCAAGCCTACCACTAAATGTAAAGACACCTGAAAAGGAAAGAAGGGTAATAAAAAGTGACATGAAAGATGGGAGAAATAAAAGAGGGTAGACGTAGAAAAAATCATAGAGGTGAAAGAAGTAGGCACCAATACAGTGAGTGGATGATGGTGAGAAATAGGAGCAAGTGAGGGAAACGAGAAAAAGAATGATACAGGTGTAAGAAGAACTAGGCAGCACTACATGGAGTGAGTGAATGATGGTCGCCTCCACCTACCACAAGTGATTGACTTCATATTTAGTTCTTTGATTTCCCCCCTTTTTTATGCGAGTGGGTAGTGATGTAATTCAGTTATCTACGTTTATTTATTTATTAATTTAAGATTGCTTGAGTTTTCATATTTCCTTAGTTTTTTTTTTTCCTGCTACGGGTAGTGGCGGAATTGT
>NC_136959.1:60334661-60553936 GCF_032717465.1 Coenobita brevimanus | reverse complement strand
AATGAGAGTATGATTGTTGGGGTAAGGAAGGATGTATAGTCTGTGAGGTAGTTGGGTGTGGGTGTGAAGTGTGGGTGAGAAAGTGGGTAAGGAAGTGGATGGGTGGGATGGTGTATGGGTGTCACTGGGTGGGTGAGTTTATGATGTTTGTGAGTGGGTGGGAGGGAGGGGTGGGGTGGAGGTAGGGGTAGGTGAATGAGGTAGGTGGGTGTGGTAGGTTGGTCAGATCGGTTGGTGTGGAAAGGGTTAGGATATGGGTTGTAGAGCTAGGGATTGCAGGGGTAGGGCTTGTAGAAGCAGGAGTAGGAGGGGTTGGTGTGATAGAGGTAGGGATGTAAAGGTAAGGGTTGGAATGGTGGGTGCGGTAGGGGTAGAGTTTGAAGGGCTGTGTGGGGTAGCGGCTGGAGAGGTGGTTATTGTAGGGGTAGGAGTTTGAACCGTGGGTGTGGTGGGGGTAGCTGTAGGAGAGGTGGGTGTGGTACGGGTAGGGGTTGGAGTGGTAGAGGCAGAATGGGTGCTTACGGTAGGACTAGGGGTGGGAAGGATGGGTGAGTGAGGTTCGAGCTGGTGGGAAGCTGACGGCTGGGGTGGGGCGGTGGTGTGGGGGGGTTGGGGTGCGTGGTTGGTGTGGTGTACGGTAAGGGTGGGTGTGTGGGTGCGTTAGAGTTAGGGATGGATCGGTGGGTGGTGGTGGTGTAGGAGTGGATGAGTGTGTGGTGTGGGGGTAGGGGTGGACAGCTGTATGTCAAAGAGTATGAAGATAGGTATGTCAGTGGCTATATGCATAGGTATACTTGAGGAGTGTGTGGATAGGTGTATGTGCGTGAGTATGTGAATAGGTGTTTGTGAGTATGTCGATAGGTGTGTCTCGGTGACTGTGTCCACAAGTGTCGGTTGGGGATATATGATATTACCATTTGGGAGGAATGTGAAGGTGTCAGTATGTGAATGTGTCGGTCGGTGCATGAATGTGTCAGTGGGTTGGCGAATTTGTAGGTGTGGGGGGACAGTGAGTGCCTGAAGAGGTAAAGGTGTCCATGGGTCAGAGTGTAGGTGTAGCTGCCTGTATGTATGGATAAGTATGAATGATGGTGCTAAGGCTGCAGTCCGTGTGTATAGTGAACTAAGTGAATTTTTCTATCTCAATAATGAAATGAAACAGGAATGTGTCATGTCTCCATGGTTGTTCAATCTGTATATCGATAGTTATAAAAGATATACTTTACAAGGTAGGGCAGTGGATATTGCAGCGACCCAATTGAGAGAGTGCACTGTTCGGAAACTCCCTGTACTGTTTGTAGACGATGATGTAGTGTTAAGTGAAGACGAAGGTGGAATACAAGACTTGGTTAATGAGTCTGAGAGTGCGTGTAAGAAACGGATTCTAAAGGTGAATGTAGAGGGGAGTAGTTATCGTCTTCGAGAGAAATTAAGTCACTAAATGTACAGTGAGGCTAGATGATTAGGAAATAGAAAAGGTAAGTGCATTTAAGTAACTGGGTAGTGTGTAAGGATGGAAGTTCTGAGGACGAAGTGCTTGAAAGAGTACAAAAGGGAAGAAATGTTGCTAGTTCTTTGAAAGCAGTGATAAGGAAAAGGGAAGTGAGTATAGAAGTAAAAAGGTCGCTGCATAACAATAACGTGATACCAACTCTAACGTAAGGAGGTGATGTTTGGACCTTGTTGGAAGGACACAAATGAAGAGTGAGGGCACCGTAAATGAGGTATTTGAGAGGTGCATGTGCAGTTATGCGGAGAGATAGACTGACAAATGAGGAAGTGAAGAAGCGTTGTGGGGCGAATGTGGAAGTGATAGAAAGAGTTAGGAGAATGTCACTGAAGTGGTTTGGCCCTGTGGATAGGATGGAAAGCGAGACACCAATGACGTGATTGCATGCGAGTGAGGTGGAGAGGGGAGTGGGAGGGAGGGGCCGCGTATTTGAGACATTGTGATGGAGTGGAGAGGTATATGAGAGAGGGGGGTGTGAGCTGGGAATAGGGCAGTAAAATGGCTTGGGACACGGCGACATAGAGGGGATTTGTTTGTGACCACCCCTTACGGGATTCATGCGTCTGGAAATGAACAGGTGCGTGAATATGTGGGTGTGGGTAGGTGGGTGGATGTGTGAATGTGGGTAGTTACATGAAAGGGTTGGTCGATGAGTGGTTCGTTAGGTTGGTGTGTGGGTGGGTAGCTGAGCATGTGGGTGAGTAGGTCAGTGTGTATGTGGGAATGTGCGTGGATAGGAAGATATGGGTAGCTGGCTGTGGGTGGGTGGCTATGTATTATATAGTTAGCCATGGATGGGCTAAGGAATGTGGGTGTGTAAATATTAATGGTGCTGGTGAGTGTGTGTTGGGGTTAGGTTGTGGAGCGTGGGTGAGTGACAAATGTGTGGCCATGAGCGAGTGTGTGATTGTGTGGGTGTGGGAAAATGTAGGGTGGCTGTGGGTGGGTGTCTATGTATTATGTAATTAGCCATGGATGGGCTAAGGGATGTGGGTGTGTAAATACTGATGGTGCTGGTGAGTATGTGTTAGGGTTAGGTTGTGGAGCGTGGGTGAGTGACAAATGTGTGGCCATGAGCGAGTGTGTGATTGTGTGGGTGTGGGAAAATGTAGGGTGGCTGTGGGTGGGTGGTTGAGGGAGTTGTGTGTGGGTATGACTGTGGGTGTGGCTGTTAGTTGGTAGGTAGGTGAGTGGTTACGTGTGAGTGGAATCAGTGAGTGTGTGCTTGTTGGGGTGAGGATGCATATATGTATATGGTAGTTGGGTGTGGGTGTGAAGTGTGGGTGAGGCGGTGGGTAGGTGGGAGGGTGTATGGGTGAGGGTATCGTCGGTAGTTAGCAAGGCGTATGGGTGTCGGTGGGTGGAGTAGGGTGGGATGGAAGTAGAGGTAGGTGGCTGGGGTCGGGGTTGGGTTACGGATTTTAAGATAAGCATTGGAGAGGTAGGGGTACGGATTGTAGAGATAGATGTTGGAGGGATTCGCGTAGAAGAGGTAGGGTTGTAAGGGTTTGAGCTGGAGGGATGGGTTAAGGAGGGGTAGAAGTTGAAGGGTTGGGTGCGATAGGGATTGGAGGGATGGCTTGGGTAGGGGTTGGTGGGGAAGGTGTGGTAGAGGTAGGGATTGGATGGGTGGATGTGGTAGGCACAGGGGTTTGAGGGGTGGGTGTGGTAGGGGGTAGGGGTTGGAGGGGTACTTGTTGTAGGGGGTATGGGTTTGAGTAGTTGTAGTTGGGAGTATGGGTTGGAGAGGTGGGTGTGGTTGGGAGTATGGGCTGGAGAGGTGGGTGTGGTTGGGAGTAGGAGGTTGGAGGGGTGGGTGTGGTATGAGTAGAGGTTAGAGGGATGGGTGTAGTAGGGGAGTTGGAGAGGTGCGTGTGGTATTGGGTAGGGAATGGAAGGGTGGGTGTGGTATGGGGTAGCTGTGGTATGGGGTAGGGGTTGGAGGGGTAGCTGTGGTAGGGGGTAGGGGTTGGTGAGGTGGGTATATTAGGGGCAGAGGTTGGAGGGGTGGGTGTGGTAGGAGTATGGGTTGGAGGGGTGGGTGTGGAAGGGGTTAGGGGCCTGAGGGGTGGGTGGGATAGAGGTATTGCTTAAAGAGGTATTGCTTAAAGAGGTAGGTGGGCTAGGGGGCAAGAAAGGTGGTGGGGTATGAGTAGGTGGGTGGGTGGAGTCGAGGCAGAGGCAAAAGGGGTGGTTAGGGTAGGACTAGGGGTGGGAGGGGTGGGAGGGATGGGTGAGTAAGGTACGGGTTGGTGGGTCGGCTGGTGGCTGGTGTGTGGAGATGGTAGGGGTGGGTGGCTGCAGTACGGTGGAGTAGGGGTGGGTGGATGGGTGCCTGGGGTAGGAGTACAGGCAGAAATGTGGATAGGTCTAGGTCAGGAGGGGTGGTGGGGTACGAGTAGGTGGGTGGGTGGGGCAGGGATCATTTGGTTGCTAGGATGGAGGGAGGTAAGGGTGAGTGGGTAGGGATGTAGTGGAGGCAAATGTGAGTGTGTGTGGTAGAAGGTTGGAGGTGTGGGTGAAGTAGGGGTAGGGGTACAGGCTAAAGGGGTGGGGTGAGGTGGAGAGGGGTAGGGGTGTGCGGGGTAGGGTAGGGGTGTGCGGGGTAGGGTAGGGGTGTATGGGGTAGGGTAGGAGTTGTAGGGTAGGGTAGGGGTATCTGGGGTAGGGTAGGGGTATCTGGGGTAGGGTAGGGGTGTCTGGGGTAGGGTAGGGATATCTGGGGTAGGGTAGGGGTGTGTGGGGTAGGGTAAGGGTGGGTGGGGTCGGGTACTGGTGAATGTAGTCGGTTACCGGTGAGTGGGGTCGGGTTGGGGACGATGGGGTTGGGTTGGGGAGGATGGGGTTGGTTAGGGGACGATGGGGCAGGGTAGGGGAGGATGGAGTGGGGTAGAGGAAGGTGGAGTCGGGTAGGGGAAGGTGGAGTCGGGTAGGGGATGGTGGAGTCGGGTAGGGGTGCGCGGTGGGGTCGGGTAGGGGTGCGCGGTGGGGTCGGGTAGGGGTGCGCGGTGGGGTCGGGTAGGGGTGCGCGGTGGGGTCGGGTAGGGGTGCGCGGTGGGGTCGGGTAGGGGTGCGCGGTGGGGTCGGGTAGTGGTGGGTAGGGGTGTTTGACGTAGGGTAGGGTGGGTGAGCGGGTGAGCTAGAGTCAGAGATGGGTCGATGTGTGGTGTGGAGGTAGGGGTGGACGGCTATTTGTGAATAAGTATATGGATAGGTATATATATATGTGCGTATATGCATAGATGTATGTACATGAGTATATGGATAAGTACTGTATGTCTTGGTGAGTGTGTGCACAGGTGTCAGTTTGGGAATATATGTAATTACCACCTGGGAGGAATGTGAAGGGTCGGTGCATGAATGTGTCAGTGGGTGGGCGGATGTGTAAGTGTGGGGGTCAGTGGGTGCGTAAAAAGGTAAAGGTGTGCATGGTTGAGGGTGTAGGTGGTGTATGTGTGCATCGGTATGTGGACAAATGGGTAGGTATATGATTCAGTGCGTGGACTGGGCAGCTGGGTCTGTCTGAGGTAGGTAGGTAAGTCTATGTGAGGTAGGTAGGTAAGTCTATATGGGGTGGGTGGGTGGGTGTGTTAGTCTGTGAGGTGGCTAAGTGGTGTGGGTCTGTGAGATGGGTGGGTAGGTAAATAGGTCTAGTGGGGTGCGTGGGTAGGTTGATCTGGGTGGGGTGGGTGGGTAGGTAGGTGTGCTGATGCAATAAGTGCGTAAGTTATTGGT
This sequence comes from Coenobita brevimanus, assembly GCF_032717465.1. Lineage (NCBI taxonomy): Eukaryota > Metazoa > Arthropoda > Malacostraca > Decapoda > Coenobitidae > Coenobita > Coenobita brevimanus. The sequence goes on along the minus strand of NC_136959.1, from coordinate 60,548,691 downwards.
TAGATGCGGGTGTGGGTGTGGATAGTGGTGGGTAGGTGGTTAGCCATGGGTGAGGTCAGTGGATGTCTGAATACAGGGGTGTGGGTAGAGGAAGTGTGGGTGAAGGTTGGTCTATGGGTGAGTTTGTGGATCTGGGTGTGTGGACAGAGGAAGTGTGTGTGTATGAGTGGGTTCGAGTATTGATGAGTATGTAGATATGGGTGTGTGGGTACAGCAAGTGTGGATTTCGGTTGCAGTATGCGTAATTGTCTAGATGTGGGTGTATGGTTAGAGCAGGTGTGGGTTAATAATAGGTATCTTGATAGTGTGTAGGTGAGAATGTCGGGATGTAGGGGTGTGGGTGTAGATGTGAGAACCTATGTACGTGAGTGGTTAGGAGTGGGTCTGGATGGCGTGGATCGGTACGCAGGTGTGGATGCGGTGGGTGGGGTAGTAGGTGTTGGGGTGGGGTAGCTTAGTGAATGGAGATGGGTGTAGATGGATGAATGTTTATAGGTTGGATGGATGCGTAAATGCTTGGGTTTAGGTGGGTGGGTGGGTATGGATGGGTGGATGTGGGTGGATAACTGATGTAGGTTAGTGCGTATCTGGAGGAGTTGATGCAGTGGTAGTTGGATGGTAAAGTCGATAGATATATGTCACTGAGTATGTGTATATGTGTTGGATGAGAGGAATGTGAAGGTGTAGGTAGGGGGGAATATGAAGGTGTCCGTTGGGGGAGGAATGAATGTGTGAGGTGACTATGTGCATAGGCGTTTGTTGAGAGGAATGTGAAGGTGTCACTTAAGGGAACGTGAAGGAGCCAACTGGAGAGAGTGTGAATGTATCAGTTAGGGGGAATGTGAAGATGGTAGCCTAACTGAGGGGAATGTGAAGTTGTCAGCTGGGGTAAATGTGAAGGTGTCGATTAGGGGGGAAATGTGAATGTGTGGGTGTGGGGAATATGGTGTGGGTAGGTATTCATGGGGAGGTGAGTGACTATGATGTGGATAGGGGAAAATGAGGTGTGTGGTAATCTTAAGGATATTTTCCTTCTTAGTGTACCAGGTAAAGTATATGGCAGGTTATGTATTGATAGAGTTTGGGAAATAACAGAAAAATTAGTTGGAAAAGAACAGGGAGGTTTTAGGAAGGAAGAGGTTGTGTAGATCAGATATTCATTCTTAGGTCTTTAATGGAAAAGTTCCTCGAGAAAGGAGAGAAATTGTATGCGGCCTTCATGGATTTGGACAAATCATATGACAAGGCGGATAGACAAGGATGTGGAAAATATTAAGAATGTATAGTGTAACTAGGAACTGAATACCATGAAGAGATATATGAGGATGCTAAGGCTGCAGTGCGCGTGGATGGAGAACCGAGTGAATTTTTCTGTGCGTGGATAGAGAGTGAATTTTTCTATCTGAATGTTGAATTGAAACAGAGACGTGTCATCTCCCCATGGTAGTTCATTTTCAACAGTGATGGGATTATAAAAGAGATACAAGGTAGGGAAGTAGATGTTGTGGCGACCCTAATTAGAGAGGGCAGCATTTGGAAACTTCCTGTATTGTTTACAGATGATACTGTATTGTTAAGTAAAAATGAAGGGGGCTTTGAAAGTCTTCGTGAATGACTTTGGGACTGTGTAAGAAACGAAATCTAAAGGTGAATGTAGGGAAGAGTAAAGGTATGATCTTAGAGAGAAATGAAGTCACGAAATGTTGAGTGAGGATGGATCATGAGGAAATGGAAAATGTGAGTGCATTTAATGACATGGGTAGTGTGATGAGGAAGGACGGAAGTTTGGAGGGTGAAGTGCTTGAAAGGATGACGCAAGAAAAAAAAATTGCTGGTTCTTTGACAGCAGTGATAAGAAAAAAAAGAGAAATAAGCATGGAAGTAAAAAATCTGCAGTTTGATAGCGTTGTAATACCAACTTTAACGTCTGAAATGAAGCTTGGACCTTGTTAAGAGGACACAAATCAAGAGTGAGAGCAGTGGAAATGACTTAAGAGGAGCATGTGGAGTTACATGGAGAGACAGACTAGCAAATGAAGTGAATGAGCGTTGTGGTGTGGATGTGGATGTGACAGAAAGCATTAGAAGAAATACATTTGAGGTGGTTTGGCCATGTGGATAGGATGGAAGTGAGAGAGTAACGAGGAGAATGTGAGTGAAGTAAAGATGGGGAGTTGGAGGGGGAGGCCGAGAATGAGATGGGGGGGGGATGGAGCAGAGAGCTATAGGAGAAAACGGGGGTGCGAGCTGAGAGCACAATAGTAAAATGGCGGATGATTGGGCGACATGGAGGTGATTTGTGGCCACCCCTTACGGGATTAAGACGTCCGGAAATAGAGACACAGGTGCGTGAATGTCTGTGTGGGTGGGTGGTTGGATGTGTGAATGTGGATGGTTACATGGGTGGGTTGGCTGATGAGTGGTTGGGAAGGTTTGTGTGGGTGGGTAGCTGAGCATGTGGGTGAGTAGGTCTGTGTGTGTGTGTGGGTATATGGGTGGATAGGTATGTGTGGGTAGCTGGTTGTGTGTGTGTGTGTGGGTATATGGGTGGATAGGTATGTGTGGGTGGATAGGTATGTGTGGGTAGCTGGTTGTGTGTGAGTGGGTGGATATGTACTGTTGTTATCCACGGATGGAATGGGTGAATGTGTGAATGTAGGGAATGTGAGTGGGCAAATATTTATGGTGTTGGTTTATGTGTGTAGGGGTTAGAGTTTCGTCGGTGAGTGGGTGACAATGTGTGGCCATCCTGGGTGTGACTGTGTGGGTGAGAGGATAGGTAGGGTGGATGTGGATGGGTAGTTGAGGAAGTAGTTAAGCGTGGGTGTGACTGTTGGTGGAAAGACAGTAGAGTGGTTAGGCATGGGTTGAGTCAGTGAGTGTGTGACTGTTGGGGTGAGGATGCATGGGTGTGTGGAGCAGTTGGGTGTGGGTGTGAAGTGTGGATGGGAGGGTGTATAGGTAAGGGTATTGTCAGTGGGTTGGAAGGTGTATGAGTGACAGTGCGTGAGTGGGTGGGTGGGGTTGGGTGGGTTGGGACGGAGGTAGGGGTAGGTGGGTTAGGTAGGGATAGAGGTATGGGTTGAAAAGATAGGCATTTAAGAGGTAGGGGGTAGGGCTTATTGAGGTAGGGGTTGGTGGGGTAGGGGTAGAGTTGTAGGGCGCAGTAGAGGTAGAGGTTGAAGGGCTAGGTGGGGTAGGACCTAGAAATGTTGTTGTGCTAAGAGTAGGAGTTAGAGGCATAGGTGTGGTAAGGGTAGGGGTTGGAGGGATGGGTGTGGTAGGGGTAAGGGGTTGGAGGGGTGGCTGTGGTGGGGGTTAGGGGATGGAGGGGTGGCTGTGGTAGAAGTTAGGGGTTGGAGGGATGGCTGTGGTAGGGGTTGGATGGGTGGCTGTCGTAGGGATAGGTTGGAGGGGTGGGTGTGGTAGGGGTAGGGGTTGGAGGGGTGGGTGTGGTAGGGGTGGGTGTGGTAGGGGTAGGAGTTGGAGGGGTGGGTGTGGTAGGGGTAAGAGTTGGAGGGGTAGGGGTTGGAGGGGTGGGTGTGGTAGGGGTAGGGGTTGGAGGGGTGGGTGTGGTAGGGGTAGGGGTTGGAGGGGTGGGTGTGGTAGGGGTAGGGGTTGGAGGGGTAGGGGTTGGAGGGGTGGGTGCAGTAGGGGTTAGGGGTTGGAGGGGTGGGTGCAGTAGGGGTTAGGGGTTGGAGGGGTGGGTGCAGTAGGGGTTAGGGGTTGGAGGAGTGGGTGCAGTAGGGGTTAGGGGTTGGAGGGGTGGGTGCGGTAGGGGTTAGGAGATGGAGGGTGTGTGTGGTAGGAGTTAGGGGATGGAGGAGTGGGTGTGGTAGGAGTTAGGGGTTGAAGGGGTGGGTGTGGTAGAAGCTAGGGGTTGAAGGGGTGGGTGTGGTAGTGGGTAAGGGGTAGGGGTTGTAAAAGTGGTTGGGGTATGAGTATTGTGTGAAGAGGTAGTTGGGGTAGGGGAAGGAAAGGTGGTGGGGTTTGAGTAAGTGGGTGGGTGGAGTCGGGGCAGAGGCAGAAGTGGTGGTTAGGGTAGGACTAAGGGTGGGAGGGATGGGTGAGTGAGGTACGGGTTGGTGGGTAGGCTGGCGGCTGGGGCGGGGTGGATGTAGAGGTAGGTAGCTGGTGTGAGGGTAAAGGTAGATGATTGGGTAGGGCAGGGCTAGAGCAGGAGCGGTGGTGGGGTACGAGTAGGAGGGTAGGTGGGGTAGGAGTGGTTTGGTTGCTGGGGTAGAGGAAGGTAGGGGTGAGTGGGTAGGGTTGGAGTAGAAGCAGGAGTGAGTGGGGTAAGGGTTGGAGGTGTGGGTGAGGTAGGGGTAAGGGTACAGGCAAAAGGGGTGGGTGAGGGTTAGGTAGGGGTGAAGGGGGAGGGTAGTTAAGTGGGTGGGTGGGTGTGGGAGGATAGTTAGGTTGGTGGGTGGGAGTAGTTAACTTTGTGGGTAGGTGGGTGTGGGAGGAGTCTTAAGTTGGAGGGTGGGTAGGTGGGAGTGGGAGGGTAGTTAAATTGGTGGGTGGGTGTAGGAGGATAGTTAACTTGGTTTGTGGGAGGGTAGTTAAGTTGGTGGGTGGGTGGGTGTGGGAGGATACTTAAATTGGTGGGTGTGGGAGGATACTTAAATTGGTGGGTGTTTGGGTAGGTGGGTGTGGGAGGGTAGTTAAATTAGTGGGTGGGTGGGTGTGAGAGGGTAGTTAAGTTGGTGGGTGGGTGTGGAAGGGTAGTTAAGTTGGTGGGTGGGTGTGGAAGGGTAGTTAAGTTGGTGGGTGGGTGGGTATGGGAAGGTAAAGTTGGTGGGTGGTGGCAGGTGTGGGAGGGTAAAGTTGGTGGGTGGGTGGGTGTGGTAGGATAGTTAAGTTGATGAGTGGGTGGGTTTGGGAGGATACTTAAGTTGGTGGGTGGGTGGGTGGGTGTGGGAGGGTAGTTAAGTTGGTAGGTGGGTGGGAGGGTGTGGGAGGATAGTTAAGTTGGTGGGTGGGTGTTAGAAGATAGTTAAGTTGGTGGGTGGGTGGGTGAGAGAAGATAGATAAGTTGGTGGGTGGGTGGGTGTTGGAGGAGAGTTAAGTTGGTGGGTGGGTGGGTGGGAGGATACTTAAGTTGGTGGGTGGGTGTGGGAGAGTAGTTAAGTTGGTGGGTGGTGGTGGGTGTGGGAGGGTAATTTAGTGGGTGGGTGGGTGTGGGAGGACAGTTAAGTTGGTGAGTGGGTTGGTGTGGGAGGACAGTTAAGTTGGTGGGTGGGTGTGAGAAGATAGTTAAGTTGGTGGGTGGGTGGGTGAGAGAAGATAGTTAAGTTGGTGGGTGGGTGGGTGTTGGAGGAGAGTTAAGTTGGTGGGTGGGTGGGTGTGGGAGGGTAGTTAAGTTGGTGTGTGTGTGGGTGTGGGAGGATACTTAAGTGGGTGGGTGGGTGTGAGAGGAGAGTTAAGCTGGTGGGTGGGTGGGTGTGGGAGGAGAGTTAAGTTGGTGAGTGGGTGGGTGTGGGAGAGTAATTAAGTTGGTGGGTGGTGGTGGGTGTGGGAGAGTAAGTTGGTGGGTGGTGGTGGGTGTGGGAGAGTAAGTTGGTGGGTGGGTGGGTGTGAGATACTTAAATTGATGAGTAGGTGTGGGAGGATACTTAAGTTGGTGGATGGGTGTGGGAGAGTAGTTAAGTTGGTGGGTGGTGGTGGGTGTGGGAGGGTAATTTAGTGGGTGGGTGGGTGTGGGAGGACAGTTAAGTTGGTGAGTGGGTTGGTGCGGGAGGACAGTTAAGTTGGTGGGTGGGTGTGAGAAGATAGTTAAGTTGGTGGGTGGGTGGGTGGGTGAGAGAAGATAGTTAAGTTGGTGGGTGGGTGGGTGTTGGAGGAGAGTTAAGTTGGTGGGTGGGTGGGTGTGGGAGGGTAGTTAAGTTGGTGTGTGTGTGGGTGTGGGAGGATACTTAAGTGGGTGGGTGGGTGTGAGAGGAGAGTTAAGCTGGTGGGTGGGTGGGTGGGTGTGGGAGGAGAGTTAAGTTGGTGAGTGGGTGGGTGTGGGAGAGTAATTAAGTTGGTGGGTGGTGGTGGGTGTGGGAGAGTAATTAAGTTGGTGGGTGGTGGTGGGTGTGGGAGAGTAAGTTGGTGGGTGGGTGGGTGTGGGATACTTAAATTGATGAGTAGGTGTGGGAGGATACTTAAGTTGGTGGGTGGGTGTGGGAGAGTAGTTAAGTTGGTGGGTGGTGGTGGGTGTGGGAGGGTAATTTAGTGGGTGGGTGGGTGTGGGAGGACAGTTAAGTTGGTGAGTGGGTTGGTGTGGGAGGACAGTTAAGTTGGTGAGTGGGTTGGTGTGGGAGGACAGTTAAGTTGGTGAGTGGGTTGGTGTGGGAGGACAGTTAAGTTGGTGAGTGGGTTGGTGTGGGAGGACAGTTAAGTTGGTGGGTGGGTGGGTGGGTGTGGGAGGACAGTTAAGTTGGTGGGTGGGTGTGGTAGGATACTTAAGTTAGTGGGTGGATGTGGGAGGATACTTAAGTTGGTGGGTGGGTGGGTGGATGTGGGAGGATTAAGTTGGTGGGTGGTGCTGGGTGTAGGAGGGTTGTTAAGTTGGTGGGTGGTGCTGGGTGTAGGAGGGTTGTTAAGTTGGTGGGTGGTGCTGGGTGTAGGAGGGTTGTTAAGTTGGTGGATGGTGGTGGGTGTGGGAGGGTACTTTAAGTTGGTGGGTGGGTGGTTGTGGGAGGGTACTTTAGTTGGTGGGTGAGTGTGGGAGGGTAGTTAAGTTGGTACGTGGGTGGGAGGGTGTGGGAGGATAGTTAAGTTGGTGGTGGGTTGATGGGTGTGGGAGGATACTTAAATTGGTGGGTGGGTTGGTGTTGGAGGGTAGTTAAGTTGGTGGGTAAGTTGGTGGGTGGGTGCGTGTTGGTGGGTAGTTAAATTGGTAAGTGGGTGTGGGGGGTTAGTTAAGTTGGTTTGTGGGAGGATAGTTAAGTTGGTGGGTGGGTGGGTGTGGGAGGATAGTTAAGTTGGTGGGTGGGTTGGTGTGGGAGGATAGTTAAATTGGTGGGTAGGTGTGGGTAGATAGTTAAGTTGGTGGGTAGGTGGGTGTGAAAGGGTACTTAAGTTGATGGGTGGGTGGGTGAGTGTGGGAGTGTAGTTAAGTTGGTGGGTGGTGGTCGATGTGGGAGGGCAAAGTAAGTGAGTAGGTGGGTGTGGGAGGGCAAAGTAAGTGAGTAGGTGGGTGTGGGAGGGTAGTTAAGTTGCTGGGTGGGTGTGGGAGGGTAGTTAAGTTGGTGGGTGGGTGGGTGTGGGAGGATAGTTAAGTTGATGGGTGGGTGGGTGTGGGAGGATAGTTAAGTTGATGGGTGGGTGTGGGAGGATAGTTAAGTTGATGGGTGGGTGGGTGGGTGTAGAAGGATAGTTAAGTTGGTGGGTGGGTGGGTGTGGGAGGATAGTTGTTAAGTTGGTGGGTGTGGAAGGATAGTTAAGATGGTGGGTGGGTGGGTGTGGGAGGATAGTGGTTAAAATGGTGGGTGGGTGGGTGTGGGAGGATAGTTAAGTTGGTGGGTGGGTGGGAGTGGGAGGGAAGTTAAGTTGGTGAGTGGGTGGGTGTGGGAGGGTAGTTAAGTTGGTGGGTGGGTGGGTGTGGAAGGATAGTTAAGTTGGTGGGTAGTGAGTGTGGGAGGGTAGTGAGTGTGGGAGGGTAGTGAGTGTGGGAGGGTAGTTAAGTTGGTGGGTAGTGAGTGCGGGAGGGTAGTTAAGTTCATGGGTGGGTGGGTGGGTGTGTTAGGGTAGTTAAGTTGGTGGGTGGGTGGGTGTGGGAGGATACTTAAGTTGGTGGGTGGGTGGGTGTGGGAGGATACTTAAGTTGGTGGGTGGGTGGGTGGGTGTGGGAGGATACTTAAGTTGGTGGGTGGGTGGGTGTGGGAGAGTAGTTAAGTTGGTAGGTGGGTGGGAGGGTGTGGAAGGAGTTGGTGGTGGGTGGGTGGGTGTGGAAGGATACTTAAGTTAGTGGGTGGGAGGGTAGTTAAGTTGATAGGTGGGTGGGTGGGTGGGTGTGGGAGGTTAGTTAAGTTGGTGGGTGGATGGATGGGTGTGTTAGGGTAGTTAAGTTGGTGGGTGGGTGGGTGTGGTAGGGTAGTTAAGTTGGTGGGTGGGTGTGGGAGGGTAGTTAAATTGGTTGGTGGGTGGGTGGGTATGGGAGGGTTGTTAAGTTGGTGGGTGGGGGTGGGTGGATTGCTTCCAGGTCCAAAACCTGAAAGCTATAAAATAAAATTGGAGGTGTAGGAACTGTAGGAGTAGGAAGCTATGCTTTCCGTCCTACACCCTGCCTACCTAACACCCTGTCCCTACTCCCAGGCTGACCTGTGCCAGTGCTAGTAGGCCCTACCAATGCCAGTCAATTATGGAAGGCTTGACTTTTAAAATAAAAGCCTGCGACCCCCTAACTGAGGGTGCTCCCGCACGCTCACGGGATCCCCCAGCGGCTCGGCAGTTACCCCAGTCCGGAGTCGGGCCTGAATCCACGCTCTGGCCGTGCAACAGGACCTCCAGGAGGTTTAGGTCCCAGACAGAAACCAATCTGCCTGGAACCGTCCACCAGGGCTAGTGGGTGAAAGGTTTTTAGTAGAAGGGTTAAAGAAGAACCTGAAGCCCGGACGACAACCCTGAATCCCGCCATCTCCCAGCAGCTACAGGGCGTTGCCTCCACTGCATGCCGTGGGGGAGAGGTACGAGTACAGAAGTCGCCGACCTTTGTCAGGTTAAGCAAAATAAGTACAAAACAGGTACAAAACATAATATATAAATCCTGTGCCTTCACTGCCTTCTGCAGGTGGGTGACATCTTTGGAAATCAGTGGATCGATCTGCGACGATCTTGGTGAATCCTTCAGCAGACACACCCCTGGAGATATGGCAGCTTGCTCCTGTAGGAGCAGCACCTCCGGCAGGAGAGAGGGATCCTTAGAGACTGCCAGTAGCAAGAGGGGCACAAGGCCTTCAACTCTTCAGTTTTTATTTCAGTTACTATTGTCAACCAATATCCCTATATAATCAGGATTCCAGGGACCTGATTACGAAGTGGTGAATGTGTGGCCAATTTCACTGGCCAAGCTGTTTAAGTCCCCATCTATCACGTCCTTAATTGCATTCTTGACTCTACATTACCACACTAAGAAAAAAAGGTGTAGATGACAAAGAGCTCTCCACCATCTTTACTTTCTCTTATCACTGGTTAATCCATTTCCTCTCACCAATGATCATCCGTGAACAAGCACTGCCAAATAGGCATTTGTGAATATCTGCCTACATGAGCATTCACCCATATCATAGGACTTCTGAAATGGAAGTGGGCTCCAGCTTGCCTTGGTCAACTAATGGCAGCTCTCCCTGCTCTCGATCTCTAGCAGACTCCCTATTCAGTGCCTTATCTCTAGCAGCCTCATTATTCATTGCCTTTATCCCTGAGGTTACTCTCAATGATGCATTTAACATAACCTGACTAAGATCCCTAACCCCTTTGAGCTCAGTGGATATAGGAGTTGATTTAGCTAACAGCCAAGGAGACTCAGTCCTGTCTCATCTGTTGATCACTGAATTCTGTGCAAAATATAGTATTGAGTCAGTTCCATCAAGTAAAAAATACTACAGCAACCAAGGAGACTCATTTCTACATCAAAACTAAGACTTATTAGCCTCTATTCTTAAGGAGGCTCCCTAACATGTTCCTTTGTGATTCATTTTTGATATACAGCTGGTTAATATAATACAGTACATTATTTATGAAGTGTATGCTGATATCAGAATACTTTAATTAACACTGAGGGGGACAGTACGAGGTAATAAGCAAAATAAATCACTTAGGAGGAGGTGTTAGGAGTTTCCTTGACCATGGAGAATACCGGCTATCAAATTTCATTCGACAGTAACTTTTAAATTGTGGGAGTGTGCCAGTTCTGTCAGATGAAAACAAAGCTACTATGGTAACCACAGGGACATATTCTGCTTGAAATCCCATCTTAGATGGGGGGGGGGGATGTTGGATGCCGGAGAACGGATTTTCGATTTTACTGGATCTGGCTTTCCCCCAGTCAGTCCGACAACAAGACACACCAGCATACACGTCCCTCAACTCCCTCCCTATCCCACAACAAGCCAGTTTACAAATGTTCCTCAACTGCCTACCTATCCCACAACAAACCAGTATACAAAAATCCCCCAACTCCCTCCCTATCCCACAACAAGAGGATGGTGGACTGAAGAAGACAGGCCAACCTCTGCATTTCATCAGATTCACATTCTGATGAGTTTGGTACCACAACAAAAGCGGCAGCAGCAGCAGGAACTGTTCATGCCTAGAGCAAGACATTGACACACTATGCTTAGGACCACAGCAACAAATTACGTACACATACATACAGATACATACACAAGATATACACATGCACAAGATACATACACATGATACAAACAAATATATACACAAAGACACAGACACATACAAACACACACATGCACAAGATACATACACATACATACACAAGATACATAAAAATACATACAGAATGCATACATGATACTCAAGATACAATATACACAAATACATACACAAACAAACACAAGACATACACATACAAACACATACATGTACAAGATATATACAAAGATACAGACAAGAAACATATAGAGCAAGCCTGTTTAAAACACACACACACACACACACACACACACACACACACACACACTTTAGTAAAGCAAATTTGGAAAAGAAAAGGGATAAAGGTAGAAAGCAGGATGATGATTTCTACCAAGAACTGGTTGAAATGGAGACTAACAATAAACTGGTGGAACGAGTACACAGACTAGAGATGGCTTTTCAGAATGAGATTGATGAAATTAAGAAATAGATGCACTTGCAAAAGGAAGAAATAGAAAAATTAGGAAAAGAAGTCAACAAGAAAGACACAACAACAGATGAACTGACAGTAGAAGTGGGTTCACTTAGGAGGAAAATTAGTGAAATGACAAGTACAGTAGTCAACCACGAGAGTACAGTATATTATGAAAGAGTTCAAAAATGATAAGAAACAATTTGGCAAGTAAGCAATCTGATAGATCAGAGCAGTGATACTGAGAAGATAACACAGGTGAATGAAGCTGTGCAAAGCTACAAAAATGATGTGGAAACCACTTATGCTGAAACGGTGAAAGTAAAGAAAGACTTAGAATCAAGGGTGGAAGAAAAAAGCATTAAAAAGGAAGTGAGCAGAATAATCCAAAACAATCCTAAATTAGTCAGAGATTCAGCAAATAACAACAACTCTCTAGTAATCACTGGTATAGAAGAGGAAGAAGAAACAAGATCTCAGGAGACAAAAAGGAGATGGCAAATGTAATGAGCATATTGAAGGAAGTTTCAGAGGAAATATGTAGTAAAGACAGGAACACAAAAGGATGGGGAAATACATAAATCAAGGCCCCTAAAGGTAACCTTCCAGAGTGTAAACACTGTGAAGGAGATAATAAAAAATGCTAAGAATCTTATGGAAAAAGAGGAGTTAAAAAATGTATGGATAAAAAGATGCCTAACACAAGACGAACTAAATTACTGAAAGAGAAGAGGGAGGAAGCAAAAACAAAAAATGAGGGAGGAAGCAAAAACAAAAAATGAGGGAAGATCAGAGGAGAAGAATACATTTTTTTACAAAGTAATTGGATTGCAGGTACGAAAGTGGTACATAAATAGGAGGGAATAAAAAGGAGAAAGGTAGCAGAACCAAGTCATAACAAGTATATAAATAAGATGATTAAGTTATGTACTCAAATGTGGATGGAATGGTATCTAAATTATTAGAGATGTATGATTATATCAGAGAAAATGAACCACATATAATATGCCTAACTGAAACAAAATTAACACCAAAAATATCAAATGACATCCTAAATTTACACGAATACAATATATGGAGAAGAGATAGCAACTTAAAAAAAGGAGGAGGAATAATAATATTAACTAAGAAAAATCTAAAAGTCAAAGAAATAGTACTAGATATACCCTCACAAGTAGAACTGATTGAAGTAGAGATCAATACATCTGAAGGGAAAGTAACTGTAGCCAATTTGTACATGCCACCCAGATCAAACACATGGGAAAGAGGCGAATATGAGGACCTGGCGGAGAGTACAATTCAGAGTTTAAGAGAATTACTACATAGAATGGAAGATAAATCGGAAAGAATTATACTAACTGGAGATTTTAATACAAATATAAATTGAAATAATCTGGATATAAGCCAAGAAAACGGTTGGGACCAAAAGCTCCTGGATCTCGTGCAGGAGTTTTTCCTAATGCAAAATGTAAGGGAAAGCACCAGAAAAAGAGGACTCAGTGTACCCTCAATGCTAGATCTTATATTTACTAGGCAAGAAAACGATACTGACAATTTAATATATCACCCTCCATGCAGCAAAAGCAACCATGCAGTACTAAATTGCAACTTCAGGATTGCATATGACAGTTAACAGCAATGAAAGTTACAAAGAGCCTAAACTATAAAAAGGGAAACTATCATGACTTAAAGAAGTACTTCTTAGAAACTGATTGGGAAAAGGAGCTTAGAGGACAAGATTTAAATACTGTATATAAAAAATTCTGTGAACTTCATGAAGTAGGAGTCCAGAATTACATCCCACAGCACAAAGAAGCAGGAAAGAAAATAAAGAAATGGTTCAACACAGAATGTAAAAAATCAAAAGAAAAAAAGAGATTTGTTGTGGAATAGATACAGAAGACACAATAGTGAAAGGGCATATAACAACTATAAACACACAAGAAACGATTATACAAGAATAAAGAGGGAAGCCCAAAAACAGTTTGCGGAGGATATCATAAATAAAAGTAGTGATCAACCGAAGTTATTTTACAGCTACATCAGAAGCAAAACCAAAGTAAAAGATAAAATACAATCCATTACGGACGAGGGAATCACCTATACACAAGAGAAGGATATTTGTGAAGCACTAAATAAGAATTTCCAATCAGTTTTTACAAAGAAAAAAAAATTGAGAGGGATTATGTGGAACATTCATGCCCACACATACTACCAGATATACAAATTTCAGAAAAAGAAATACAGGAGGAGTTAAGTAAATTAGACAAAGGAAAAGCAAATGGTCCTGATGAAGTTTCATGTTGGGTGCTACATGAATGCAAAGAGGAGGTAAGTAAATCATTATCTTTAATTTTCAAGAAATCCTTGAGACAAGGTAAACTACCTGATACTTGGAAGAAAGCAAATATTGTTCTCTTATTCAAGAAAGGGAATAGACAAAATCCACTCAACTACCGACCAGTATCACTAACCAGTGTTGTAAGCAAGGTATTAAAAAAGCTTATAAGAAAAGCTTGGGTAAATCATCTAGAACACAATATGATAACAGACAGTTTGGGTTCAGAAAAGGAAAATCATGTGTTACTAATCTGTTGAGCTACTATGAGAGTACCAGACACATTACAGAAAAGAGAAGGATGGGTGGACAGTATCTATTTAGATTTCAAGAAAGCATTTGGCACAGTACCACACCAAAGACTTTTATGGAAACTGTACCATCAAGGAGGAATCCGAGACGAACTGTATTGTTGGATGCAAGACATGGAGAGAAGTGACTAGCGGAGTTCCACAGGGCTCAGTGTTGGCACCAATCGTGTTTTTAGCGTATATAAATGATCTAGCCAGTAACACTGGAAATGAAAGCTATCTAAATATGTTTGCAGATGATGCAAAAATACAAAGGAGAATTACTAACACAGACTCTTGTACAGACCAAGAAGAAGAATTAAATAAACTTCATGAATGGAGTAATACATGGCAAATGGAATTCAATGTGGACAAGTGTCATGTAATCAAGTTTGGTAAAAGTGGAGAAAGACCTGAGTGGGATTATAAGTTAGGAAATAAAACCGTACACTCATCAGAAAGAGAAAAGGACCTAGGTGTGATTATCAATAACAGACTATCTCCGGCTGACCACATCAATGAGAAGGTACAGAACATGTATACAGTTTTTTTTTTTTTTTGTGAGGAAGAAGGAACCAAAGGCCACGAGCCCGGAATAACAGGTCCCTCCAAGAGAAAAACAAATTACAATAGAGAGCCAAATTCAAGATCCGATGATTTCGAGATGCCTGGACACACTGCGTTTGAAAGACTGGAGATCATAGGCAGCAGGAAATACAGACAGAGGGAGACAGTTCCAGAGTTGACCTGTTGCATAAATGAAGGACTGGGAGTAACGGTTAACTCTTGCATTAGAGAGTTGGACAGAAAATGGATGAGAGAGTGCTGCTAGACGGGTGCCACGCACCCGTCGTAGAGGTGGAGGAATGCATGCAGACAGTTCAGAGGAGCTGTGACCATTAAAGTAGCGACAGAAGAGAGATAAAGATGCAACAGTGCAGTGAAGAGACAGAGGTTGAAGGGAGTCAGTAAGAGGAGGAGAGTTAATGAGACAAAAAGCCTTTGACTCCACCCTATTGAGAAGAGCTGTATGTGGGGAGCCTCCCCACACATGAGAGTTGTACTCCACACAGGGGTGGATAAAACCCCTGTATAGAGTCAACATTTGTGCAGGGGTAAAGAAAGAACGGAGTTGGCTTAGCACACCTAATCTCCTGGAAGCAGATTTTACAAGAGATGTAATCTGATCTTTCCAAGATAAGACCCGAGTAAATGAAACCCCAAGCATGTTCAAGGATGATGCAGGATTAAGCTGAATATTATCAAACATTAGTGGGTATACCTGTAGAAGATTTTGTCGGGTTGATAGGTGTAAGAACTGAGTCTTAGATGCATTAAAAACAACCAGATTACTTTTACCCCAGTCAGAGATACGAGCCAAATCAGACATTAGGTGTGCCATAGCCTCATCCATTGTTTGTTGAAGTAACTGCTGAGATGGGCATTGCGGGAACCGAATGGAATGGTGAAGGGTGGAGTCATCAGCGTATGAGTGGATAGGGTTAGATGTGCAGCTTAGAAGGTCATTGATGAATAAAAGGAAGAGAGTTGGTGATAGGACAGAGCCCTGAGGAACGCCACTGTTGATAGATCTAGGAGAAGAACGATGGCAGTCTATAACAGTGGCTATAGAACGACCAGAAAGGAAGCTAGCAATGAAGGCTTGCAAATATGAGAATAGCGTTCACACACACAAATGAAGACATGCTAAGAAAAATAATAACATCATTCATTAGACCAACCTTGGAGTATGCATCAGTAGTCTGGAGTCATCTAAAAAAAATTCATAGACAAGATCGAAAAAGTTCAAAGGGCCGCTACAAGATGGGTACCAAGGTTAAGGGATCTAAGCTACGAAGGCTAAAAAAACTGAATCTACCAACACCACACGAGAGAAAGAAAAGAGGTAACATGATTATGCTATATAAATGCATATCAGGGAAGGAGAAAATAGACATAAATGATGACATAACCTATGGGGATGCATCAGCAAGAGGGCACTGCAAAAACTGCATAAAAAGAGAGACGATAAAGACGTAAGGAACTTTAGTTTCCCAAACAGTGCAGTTGATCAGTGGAATACACTACCGAATGAAATAGTGTGTGCCAAAACAATTCACAAATTTAAGGATATGTACGATAAATATGGATTAAGACACGGGACAGTACGAGCTTGACTCATTCCTGTAAAGATACAATTAGGTAAGAACACACATGCACGCACGCACACACACACACACACTAAATATCAGCCAAAAAACAAATGACGAAAATGCTAATACAGAACCAATACAAATAATCTCCTAATCCATGCTTAAAACACATCTGAAATGACAAAAATACAGTACATATAAATATCACTGGTACACATTATATATTATATAAAATAAAAATGATAAATACCAACAGACTACACTTTATACACCGTAACCTAGGCCAGATTTTTGTTTTTTGCAGTTTATTTCATGTGGTCCAGTGGCTGAAAATACAATGCTATGGCTCTACATCTTTCAAAGCCCTATATCATGACTATCATAATATACAGTACTAGTGTTAATCTAGCATTACAAATTACTATTCAAAATGGAGAGATGGAATAATAAGGCCAGGTTAAGGTAAAAAGAGTAGTTATCATGGCAATTACCAGTATGCAATAAAATAATAATAATACAACAATAATATTCTATCTATCTATCTATAGCCTGACGCCCTAATCCCGCAAAGGGTGGCCGCAGACAAAACGCCTCCAAGTCACTCTGTCACCCACCATTTGACTCCCCTCCCCCCAACTCACCCCCCCCTCCCTCATATACCTCTCAACTCCATCCCTCCACCTCATCCTCGGTCTGCCCCTCCCTCTCCCTCCCTCCACCTCACCTACATACACCCTCTTGGTCAGTCTTTCATTCTCCATTCTCTCCACATGTCCAAACCACCTCAGTGTATTTCTCCTAATCTTTTCAACCACATCCACATCTACCCCACAACGTTCCTTCACTTCTTCATTCGTCAACCTGTCCCTCCACGTCACTCCACATGCTCCTCTCAAGTAACTCATTTCCACTGCTCTCACTCTTGACTTGTTCCCCTCTTGCAAGGTCCACGCCTCGCTTCCATACGTCAGGGTAGGGATCACAATACCATCATGCAGTGACTTCTTAACTTCCATACTCACCTCCCTATTTCTCATCACTGCTTTCAGTGTACCAACAACCTTTCTTCCCTGCTGTACCCTTTCACGTACTTCATCCTCCAAAGTTCCATCCTTACTCATCACACTACCCAAGTACTTGAATGCACTCACATTCTCCATATCCTCACCATCCAACCTCACTGCACACTCTGTGACTTCATTCCTCACAAACACCATAACTTTACTTTTGTTTACATTAACTTTCAGCTTCCTCCTCCTACACACTGTCCCAAATTCATTCACCAGACCTTGCAACTCCCATTCATCTTCACTCAACAATACTGTACCATCAGCAAACAGCAACACCGGAAGCTTCCAAATCTCACCCTCATTCATTAGGGCCACCCCCACATCCACTGCCCTACCTTGCACCTCCTTTACAACCCCATCCATATATATATTAAACAGCCATGGAGACATCACACCCCTCCGTTTCAGTCCCACAATGAGATCAAAGAACTCACTCAGCTCACCATCCACTCGCACCGCAGCCCTAGCTCCCTCGTACATACTCTTCACAGCACTCAACAATTTCCCCTCCACTCCATATATTCTTAATACCTTCCACATACCTTGCCTATCTATTCTGTCATAAGCTTTCTCCAAGTCCATGAAGGCAGCATACACTTTCCTTCCCTTCTCTAGATACTTCTCCACTAAACATCTTAGAACAAATATCTGATCTACACACCCTTTTCCCTTCCTAAATCCCCCTTGTTCTTCTCCAACTAGCTCCTCTGTCATATGCCTAACCCTATCAATGAGTATTCTACCATATATTTTACCAGTCACACTAAGAAGGCAAATACCCCTATGGTTACCACATACTTCTCTCTCCCCTTTTCCTTTGTACAGAGGAACAATTATACCTGATTTCCAGTCCTCTGGAACCTTTCCCTCTTCCCAAGCCAATCTACACAACTTCCATATCCACTCCACAACAATCTCACCCCCATACCTAAGCATTTCACCACACACTCCATCAATTCCTGGGGCCTTTCCCAGCTTAATCTTCTTCATCGCTTCCACTACTTCCGACCTACTGATCTCTTCCTCCCTCCTCTCATCTCTTCTTCTCCCAGCCATTCCCCAACCACTTATACTCACACTGCTCTCACTCCCTACATTCAACAAATCCTCAAAGTGCTCCTTCCATCTCCTCAATTTCTCTCTCTTCTCCATCAACAATCTATTATTCCTATCTTTCACTCCCCTACTATTTCCCCTTTCACACTGCCTTACTTTCTTTACCTCCTTCCAAAACAATTTCTTACTCTCCCTCCATTTCACACTCAGATTCCTCCCAAACTCTTCATCCACTTTCTTCTTACTCTCCTTCACCAGTCTCTTAACCTCCCTTCTCCTGCTCACATATACCTCTCTCTCCTCTCTCTCATCTTCTCCCTTACCTCTACTCGCCAACCACTCACCATATGCCTTCTTCTTTTGTTCCACAGCTCGTTTCACCTCATCATTCCACCATGCTGTCCCTTGCATCTCCTCCTCACTCCACAAACCGCCTCACACGCTGCGCTTATCTCTTCCGTGAATATCTTACATACGTCTTCCACCCCTTCCATCTGCTCTAGCTCATACCTTCCCAATCTTTCTTCCACTATGCTCTTATACTCTGTCATTTTCTCACTATCTTGCAATTTCTCCACTCTTCCCACAGGAGCTGCTTCCTCCTGTCTTCCCCTTCGTCTCCTCAACCACTTTCTTTGCAGCTCTACCTTGGCCATCACTAAGTGATGGTCCGAGACTCCATTCCCCCACCCTCTCCACACCCTTGCATCCAACACTTGCCTTCTCATTCGCTCATCCACACACACGTAGTCTATCATTGCCTTTCGTTCAACAAGTTCACCATCCATCCTCCTCATTACTCTCCATGTATACCGGTGGATCATCTTATGACGAAAGTAGGTGTTGGCTATTGCCAACCCCTTACCAGCACAGATGTCCACCAAAGCACTACCATTCCCATCTACTTCAGCTGGCACACCCCACTGACCAACCACTCCATCCACTCGTACATTCCCAACTTTGCCATTCATGTCTCCAATCAACAGCACTCTCTCGCTCCTCTCAAACTTGTCCATACATGCTTCTACTCTTGCCCAAAACTCATCTTTCACTCTTGCCACTCGATCCTCTGTTGGAGCATACACACATACAATCGCCCATGCTTGTATACCTACTTTCATCCTCACCCATACAATCCTTGCACCCACTGTTCCATACTCTCTTATATTCTCCTTCCACTTCTTGCTTATCATCAGGCATACTCCCTCTCTTGCCCTCTCATTCTCACTGATTCCCGCACATATACCTACACCGTATTCCCATTCTCTCGTCCTTTCACCTTTCCATTTAGTTTCAGTCAATCCACATATATCCACTTTTGCATCCTCAAGCACCTGGACAATCTCTCTCTCTTTCACTTCATCATTCACTCCTCTCACATTCCATGTTCCTACCCTCAGAATGTCCTTTGTCCGTTCCTTAGTCGTCAACGTATGGTCCGTCAGGGTCCGAGGCGCTTTATTTGCTTTTTTAGTTAGTTCTTTTTACGGGGTGGGGCACTAACCCACCACCAACCCTTTTAGTCGCCTCGTACGACATGCAGGGATACTGGGGGAGTATTCTTGAAACCCTCCTACCCCCAGGATAAATTACATCAAAAAGGGAGCATGACTACTTAAACCTTCAATCAGATGGCACGTCTTTGGTCATACTTTACGATGACCCAGCGTGTAATGAATGGCTTGTATGATGACTACAAGAACCTTTTCTGATATACAGCATAGCAAAGGTACTGTTCAATCATCAAAACGCCAGCATATTCAATTGTTAGTTTCAAGATGGCCTCTGAACTCTGTCACTACTGGGTGTGTTAGTGTCAGTGATGGAACACTACTGTAGTGGTGTGGCCAAATCTGCAAGTGAAGTGCAGGGAAATTTAAAAACTACCAGAACAGAAGAGTTGTAAACTGATTATTATACATATTTTTTTGGCCAAGAGCAAATGCAATGCAATGAAGTAAAACAATTACCAGTTTAGGTGAGCTGGAAACTTTTTTTGACTTTGTTGAGTAGGTGACCCTCGGCCAAAAACATTCCCACTGAACATATACTATAATGACTACAAACATAACAAATCCCAAGGTGATGGATTTTATTCAAAAACATAATCGTAAAACAAGGGTGGATTGTACTCCTTCTACCTCCACATGATTTAACTCGAGAGACTTTTCAGAGGAGACTTATCCAACTAGATGGCCAGATACAGCCTTCATCAAACAATTCACAAGAAATTACTCTAAAGTTGATATATTTGGAGGTATCAGTGCTACTGGGTGAAGCCATCCCTATCCAACATTTTATCATTAATCACCTTCAAAAGAGGGCATTGCAGGGATGGATGATCTTGCTGCATATCTGCAAAATATGACTGTATTAGTAAATTGGACATTTAATATTTTAACTCATTCAATCAGGTGATTTCTTTTATATTTCAGTCTTGCTACCTCAGACATTTCCATTCTCCTAAACAGTTTCTCTGAGCTAGAATGGTTAGATACAAGCTTTATTAATCCCTCAGCTACTGAATGTTATGAAAAAAAAAAAAAAAAAAAAAAAAAAAAAAAATACTACAAATATTTTGGTGGTATGATTAATCAAGATAAAAAATAAACTTATGGTACATGCCAAAAGTGTAACTGAAACTGAAAACCTACCTGGTAGTAAGAAATACTGAAATGAAATTGTGGAATTATTACTTACCTCCATGGGGTGAACAGATGAGAGTTCGTATGAAGTGGAGAAAGAAATGGTATGTCCTCAGCCACTGATGATTAAGCTTGAAGGCTGCCCATCGGATCTTCAAACCCCAGCCAGTTAATTTCCGAAGTACCTGCAAAACTTCTAAAAATTACCATTCTATACATTACTATGCTGTACATTGTTATACAGTACAGGTATACTCCGGTTTAACAATGCAACTGGTTAAGTAAAAACCTATCACCAGATGGGGTATCATGTATCAAGGTATATGTAACATGTAAAGTATAGGGATTCTTTTTTGAGCCTTGGGTTCCCCCCCCCCCAACCAAGTCCTAAACCCACCGAAATTAGTCCAAAAACAAGTTTCTAGCTCATATACACCCCAAAATAGCTTTTAAAAAAGCTAAACTAAGCCTAAGAGCAGTTTATAACTCACCTAAACCCAAAAATATAATCTAAAAAATGTCAAATGTCTAGAAAAAAATCAATCTTATTAAACTGTACCCCAAAATGACAATGTTCACCCCACCTAAGACTAAAACACATTAATCAAAGTCTAAAAACAGTTTGTAAATCAACCTAAACACAAAATTTGTTATAAGATCATCAAAACTGGTAAAAAAACAAAAAATTTAAACTCATCGTTAAACCAGGGTTTGGCCACCGTTAGGCGGGGTATGATGGTATTTCTACCCCCATCGCTAAGCTGGGGTATTGCATACCGGGGTATACCAGTACATCAGTACAGTTGACCATTATGCTGGAGAGAGAGACCTGCAAACAGTGACAATGATATAACAGAGAATTTCTGCCATTTTCAATAGCGTGTCTCAGCTCCATCCATATTCCCTGAGAGGAGGAGGATGGACTGCAGGACTCTTCTTAAGTAACTGGACAGTACCAGTGCACAGTCATTTCTGTGTCACCAGGTCAAGGCATCCCTCTCCAGCATCTACGTATTATGTGGCCAAAATTCATCTATAACCAACTATGAGGCAGGGATACCTAAGTAGCATACAGATACTACCCCTCCTCCACACACACACAAAAGGCTTTTAACCCACAGCGTCCCGGCCAATTTTTCACCAATGACCTCCTCCACTCCAGGCAGATTTTCATTTTTTTTTTTTTTTTTTTTTTTTGCTCAAACCTCCACTTTTTATGAGAAACATTGGAAAATACCAAAAAAAGTGCTCACCTGAGCTAATAAGTACGCTATACAGGTTTCCGTCTGAACACCTGGTACCGTCTTCTCTGGGCGCGTGCTGCTGCTGTCATGTTTTTTATGGTAGCGGTAACTATTGGAAACCACTCAGAACAGGTAGATATTTCTTCACTCGGTACGAATTTATACGTAGTACAAGAATATATTGGTTTTCACACAATAAAATAGGTGATACAAGCGGTTTCACTCACCGAACACATCAATATACCACACCTTCTTTGGCAACATTACCCCCCTCATCACTCCTGCTCGTTTTTTCCTTTGGCGCCACGTAATCTTTGTCCTCCACATCGTCATCGAATGGGGAATCTCTCTCACCTGTGGAGGCATCAATGGAGGCTTGAATTTTGTCACTGGAGAGACTGCAGAGTGACATGTCTTTATTGGCCAGGTCACTGCTAACAGGTAAGTTGCTGAGACAATGGTGAAAAGGGGTGACTCGGGGTCGGGGAGTCTCAACGCCTGGCGGCAGGTAGAGGAAGGTCTCCCACGTGCCTATCAAAAATCACCAGTGAAACTTTAAAAATGTGCAAATGACGGACCTCACAATTGCAAAACGTGGCGGTACGTCGATGGGTCTTGGCTTGCAAAAAAATTCTGACGTACCCATATGCTGACGGGATGCAGTGGGTTAATCATAATCAGTAGGTACTTTATCAAGATATTTGCATTTTACTAAAATTTTCTTTACATACCTCTAGTTGTACTGTTAGCACTCACCACCTTGTCCCACACCTTCTGTTGATGGCCTGGCTCCTCCAGTGTTCATCGTTATCTTCCCAAACTTTACTGGGCTGTTCCCTCGCCTGGAAAACTGTAAATGAATTACCATATTGTGTGTTAAATTTAATGTTCCATACCACTCCAACAAACCCTGGTGCTGGAGAGGGACACCTTCAAATACTGTAGTAGCACTGGCATGAGAAGACTGCTCCACTGCCTGTTTATAATAAAGTCCCTCAACCACAAGTCACCCTTGTATTCCAATCAGCTGTTTTGCAGTTAGGTATCTGCTTCTATAACCTTAACATTTTGGCATCTTTTTTGGATATACCATCACCATTTCTTCTCAAACAATAACTGTCATGCCCTAAGAAGAACCATTTTTTTTTTTTTTTTTTTTTTTAACATATGATCAATAAGTCCACATGTAAGATCACTACAATCCCTATTTTCAGTATTCAATCACTGGGTATCTGACTGGTTTCCCAAGGACATAACACAGTTGTATAATGTGGCTAGCCTGCCTTCCCTACTCTGAAAATGTTGGGTCTCACTGAGGCCTAAAATGTTGTTACAAGTTGGAGGCCCAGAGGTCTCCTCCCAGAGGCTCACAAAGAGAACTCTCAAGATAAAGGCTGTGTAGTAGTCCAGATCTCGTGAGGAAGACATTCAAGTGGCATAGGACTCGACGTCGTTGATGATGGCTCAGGACCACTCTGCCAAGGAGTATTCGGAGGGAAAAAGTCAGTGTTTCCTAGTGCAGCTAGACGATCCCTTAGGTTAGTGAGAGTGCAGTAGAAACAAAGGCAGTGCAATGTGAAGTGGGCTGTGGTCTCCTCTTGGTTTCTGCACCACTGGCAAAAGGGTGTGAGACTAGTCTGATACGGTGGAGATGAGAAGTGAGGCCAACATGCACTATGTACAATCTGGTGAGTGCCACACCCAGGGCACAGGAAGATACTTAGCCCAATGGGTGATTAGATGAGTCCATGCGGTATGACTCCAATATTGTGGTGGAAAGGTGAACCTCCAGGTCAGCATCACAGGCTCCTCTGCAAGCGAAGCCAAGAGATGATGATGTGTAGCTTCTGTGAGAGGAAGAGGCACTAAAAATAACACGACCATCTGTGGAGTGACACCTACAATCTCACAGCCCCTGATGCCAATATGGGAGGGGACCCACTGAAAGTGAACCTCCAAGTCCCTGATAAGAAGGCACCAGAATAGGGCTGGGACAGCATGAATCTGGTGTCATGCCAGTTGAGGTCATGTAGAAATGATGAGGTGAAGAGCTGCCAAACAGTTGGCAGAGAGTACCACCTGAAGCTGGAAGAGGGAGTTGAGGAATTCAAGGGAGTTAAGCAGAGCAAAGGGGGAATGGAAGCCATCAGAGTGGACTTCCAGGTGTTCTGCACAGGAGGTGGATGCCAGCTGCTGAAAGACTTGGTGGACAAGATGTCCACCCTGGGACTTGCTGAACGACTGAGCTGATGTGAAACCATGATCAAGAGATCCCACCAAGGAGGGAGAGAAGGTACTGATGCCACTGGCTGATGGGGAGAAGGCTGGAGGGACAATGTCCAGTACGCCTGAGGGGCTCGGATCAACAAAGGCCGTCTGGACTTGATGGGCCAAGTAGAGTTGAAATGGTTAACTTCCACAACAGCATGGAGAACTGGTAGAGGGTGGTGGGAGAGACTGCTGAATGGCTAGGAAGTGTCTGCACTTGGCTGGGCAGCATCTTGGCAGTGGCACTGACTGGGAGCAGATGAGAATCAGTGGCCTGGTAAGCTGAAGATGTCTGAAGAGGTCTGGCAGACGGGGTAGGAGGCTGGGCATCAGTGGCTGGGGCAGCAACGCACAGACCTAGGTCCTGATGTGGCTCCTTGGAGACTGATGAGCAAGCCTGGTGCTGCTGACGACATGGACGCTGGGGAAGAGGCGTCCATCTCCTAGCAGGATCAAGACCTCAGCCTGAGATGTCAGTTTGGAGGAAACCCTCACTGTGTCTATTCCTTGCTCGGGGCTGTCCTCCTGATCTTGACTGGCCAGTACATTGTTCTTGGTGGTTCAGGCACAGCTTGCCCCATCCTTTACACTGGCATCCCAGTGAAGCATGAGAGGCACAGATGAGGATGTGACCACAAATGTCGAGGAGTGGAGTGCAGTGAACAATGTTTCTTGCTGATGTCCATCATGGACACACTATCTCCATGTAGGGTGTTGTGCATGCCATAAGCCTCCAAGTACACCGGGCATCCCCCAAACGCTACCCTGTGGTCCCACCACACACAGAACACTTGAGGCTCCGTGAACAAGTCTGACCCTCTGAGTCTGCCTCACCTGACCTAAAGGATGGTAGATGCTGCACACAATGAACACTTGGTCTATTCCTACAGGACAGCCAGTGTGATCAGATTGAAGGCAGTCACACCAACAGAGAACTGATGGTACATATACACTTACCGGGAGTGACACGTGCCCATACATTACCCAGGAGAGTAGAGGTCCCCTGAACATCAGCCACACCCACTGCAAATTGTATCAGGATCTGGGACGTCTCCAGCAGCATCGGGGAACTGTGGTTGTTTGGCCAATGCTTGCTCACCAGGGCTGCCTTGTCCAGGTCCAGTGACACAGGTCTGATTTTCCCAAACCTGATGGATGAGTCATTCCTTGAGTGGGCATAGCAGCAGGTCACCTTCCATTTGCCAAAGGACATCATTGTCTACTTAGGTGAAGGTTGGCTTAAGTGAAGATAAACTTATAGGCTAATAATGGTTGCCTGTTTTATAGCTAAGTTAAAGTTAGGTTTGGTTAGGTGAGGTTAGTAGATGTATGATGAGGGATAGATATGTTGTTATACAAGGTTAGATGGGGTTAGATATGGTTAGATGAGGTTAAATAAAGTTAGACAGGGCTAGATGAGGTTAGATAAGGTTAGACAGGGCTAGATGGAGTTAGATAAGGTTAGACGGGGCTAGATAAGGTTAGACAGGGTTAGATAAGGTTAGACAGGGTTAGATAATGATGAGTTACGGTAGATCTGGTTTGCTTAGTATCAAAACAATGGCTTACATGATGATTCGTGATCTGATTTCTTTAAATTCTGCCTTTTAAATTCAAACTATCTCCAAACCATGAAAAAAAAAAAAAAGAATTACGTAGTTTTCTGGTCAAAGCAATGTGTAAAGAATATAAAATTTACTCTAAAATTTTTCCAAAACGGAGAAGAGGGTGTGGGCTGGGGAGAGAACAGTGAAATAGCAGGGTACAGGGCGACATGGAGGCGATTTGTTTTTGGCCACCCCTCACGGGATTAAGGCGTCTGGAAACAGGTAGACAGAAACAATATAAATCGGCTTATGTCACTTCAAATTAATTCTAACATGTATTCTTTAACTAGGAAGCACCAGCAGGGTAAATAATCTATTCTCGCCACACCTAACCCATCCTAACCTAGCCTATCATCTTAACACCAAACCCAACTAAATGAATCTTAACACCAAACCTAACTCACAATGGTGTTACGGAAAATTGACCTATATTTAGACCCAACCCTGACTGTGTCCTGAGGCTAAGCAATTGCCTTAACATAATTCACTAACCTACTTAATTTGTTTACCTCATATGATTTTCCGCCGATTATACGCGTCTTTGCGGATGGTTCTTGAATATCTTGGTAGTATTAGGCCACTTCATTAGTACCTCTGCATTGCCAAAACACTCCATCCCCAGCCCCGGTCTTGCTCCTGATATCTCCCAATATGGCTGCCAGCCTGCTAGGCACAACATCCGGGAATTTAGTCACCTGAAGATCTATAACAACTTGAAATAACTCTTTGAAAAAAGAAATATTATAAAAAATACATTGAATGACATAGAGAAGGTAAAAGTCTATTGGTGAAGTACTTCTGCTGCTCAAAATATAATTAAATAACGGCTCAGTTAAACATGTAAACAGATGCGCAGGTCTCCAGGGAGATGAAGAGCATGACGTCACGTTGGCTGAGTTTCCCGCTCTCATTTGAATAAAGATGAAGAATCATAAGGTTGATCTGATGCTATCTTTCATCTGTCTTACGTTCATGTAATCAATAAAAAATAAATAAATAAATTGTGTATATGGTCGCTTGAAAACCAAGACTAAAACAAAAAGCACAGAAATTCAGTACACCATATAGACCGATGATGAGATGGAGGGTGGAGAGGTGTATGAGAGAGGGGGTGTGAGTGAGGAATTATTTTTACAGGATGCCCAACTACCACTACCATATAGCCTCCATACAAGGACGAATTAACCGTTACCCTGACAACGCTGCAAATTAGGTCACCACCCATGAAGGGGCACCCATTAAAAAATCACAATATTAAATGTTTTCACCCATTGAGCCTCAGGATGTCTTTCACTTTTGTCTTTCCACCTGACAGTTTTATTCAGCTTAGGATCTACTTTTCGGTCTGCTGGAGTTATATACGTTCTTAATAAAGCCTTACAATACGAGAAGACAGAGTGAAACCGTGTGATGACAGGGAGAGTAAAATAAAGAGGACATCAACCGGATTCAAGAGAATAATAAACTGGCGGAGGGGGGAGAGTGAGGGGGAAGCCACGGATGAGATAGAGGGATGGAGTGGAGAGGTATACAAGGTAGGGGGGTGGGAGCAGGGAGAAGGGCAGCGAATGGCGGGGGAGGGCAGCGAAATGGCGGGGGAGGGCAGCGAAATGGCGGGGGAGGGCAGGGAAATGGCGGAAACAGGACGACATGGAGGCGATTGGTTAGTGGCTACCCCTTACGGGATTAATGCGTATGCCAATACTGTAGATAGATAGACACAATAAACAAGTTGATAAATGATTAAGAGATGACAGCATCCGGTGTCATAATTATAAGATCCAGAGGTGGTCAATTAAGTCTTATGGGGGTTCCTTAGCCTAATTTGGAGGTCCCGTACCTAGCCTAGCCGACCGTCCCCCATTGAGGTTAATCCGATCCTGCCACCACATAACCCTGCCCTCAACACTGCCCTTCCTCCAGCTCCCATCTCCCTCACTCCTAGCCCTCTCTTTCTCTCCCTATCCCCCTACCTCTCCCTCTCCCTCTCCCTCTCTTCCTACCGCCCCCTCTCTCCTATATGACTCCTATGCAAGGCAATTACTCCAGCTGAGGCATTCTAACCACCTCACCATCAGGAAGAACCTCAGTTAATAAAGATGTTGAATAAGTGTGTTATTGTTCATGCTGAAGAGGGACGTCTTCTCGCGGTGGCACCAGCATAACCGAGCCACTCCGCTGCCTGACAATACGAACGCCCCTCGACTCCCTGTCTCACGAAAGGAGGATGGTGGACTGCAGGACCACCATATTAGCCTGCAGTCCACTGGGTCCAAGTCAGGATGAGCCAGCTACTAGCAATTCAGTTCAGTCTTCTGCCTAAACGTAATAAACAGTTTTCCCTTCATGTTATTCTTCGCCCCTTCAACGTGGATGCGTGCCATTCCCTAAGCATTTGTGAGGTATGAATGACACCCTGGTTACAGGTCAAATTAATCCTCCAGTATGTGACAGAAAATGTTAGGAGAAATACACTGTGGTGGTTTGACCTCTCTGGCCTCTCTACTTCATCCTTCCATCTTATCCTCGGTCTTCCCCTTCCTCTCCCCCCCTCCACCTCACTTCCATAAACTCTCCTAGTTGGTCTCATCCTCGGTCTTCCCCTTCCTCTCCCCTCTCCACCTCACATAAACTCTCCTAGGTGGTCTCATACTCTCCATCCCTCCCCCCCCAGCTTACATCTCATCTCTCTCATATACCTTTACTCCATCCCTCCATATCACCCTCTGTCTTCCCCTCCCTCTCCCTTCTCCACCTCACGCAATCATGCTCTCCTCGTTAGTCTCTCATTCTCCATTCTCTCCACATGGCTAAACCACCTCAAAATACTTCTCCTAACACTCCTTGTGAAACTACCGATCACCTGAAGACAGTTTTCTGATGGTGTTGTCGATCAAGGAGTGTGTGAATGATATGGAGGGTGGGGGAGGGAGGGAGAGATCGGGAATGAGCTGGAGGGATGGAGTGGAGAGGGATGGAGTGAAGAGGTATGAGAGAGAGAGAGGGGGTACAAGCTGGGGGGAGGGCAGCGAAATGACAGGGGACAGGGCGATAAGGAGGCGATTTGTTTGTGGCCACCCCTCATGGGATTAAGGTGCCTGGCATTAGATAGGTATAGATGTACAGAGACAGATAGATGGATGGATAGATGGATGGACAGATAGATGGACAGACAAATGGACACAGGGAGATAGCAACCTTCATTTTTTTTTTTTCCGTTGTTAGTCTATAGCTCTACGTAAATCCACAAAGATGCTCCACTTCCTGATTTATTATACCTTACTGTTCTATGTTAAGTTATTCCAATATCACAACACCCTGCATCAATAACGTACAGAAACATATTAGCCAGCTGTATCCAAAAATAAATTGGTAAGGAAGAGGTGTTAGGTAGCGTCCTTAACCGACGAGAATACCAGCCTATGTCACAGCCCGCTATCAGACTGCCCTCTCCCCAGCATCCCACCCTCTCTCTCTCTCCAGCATCCCACCCTCCCTCTCTCTCTCCAGCATCCCACCCTCCCTCTCCAGCATCCCACCCTCAGTCATACCTGGCCAGTCCATCCCTCCATTTCATATTCATCCTACTCCCTCTGTCTCCACTTCTATATTAATAGCCATTTCCAAATGACCAACATATCTATTGAATGAAATTCGCCGAGCATTAGTTTTGAGGGTCCTCTATTTCCCACTCTCTATGACCTCCAGTCTTCTAAACGCTGTGTTCAGGCATCTCGAAATGAACGTATCTTGCATTTGGCTGTTTTTCTTTGAGTTTTATTGGTGGGAACAATCTTGCAGGCTTCTGGCCTATGGTTCCTTCTCCCTTTCATAGAAGAAAAAATAGGACGCATGCTTACAAATGCAAAACTTTATTGACATCGGTAGAAATATGTATGGCGTTCCCGTAACTGAGTATGAGAGAGAGAATTATTCGTGTGGCAGGTTAAGGAAATGACAGTAAATTGTTGATTTTATTGGTATTGGCGGAGATGTGGGTAAATTGTTGATATTACTGGTATTGGCAGAGATTGTGTGCTGTTTAATTCACCATCTGGCTGTCGTCTGCAGGTGCTTCGAAGGCCAAATTCATTACACTGGTTGATCTAGGTCGCAGGAGAGGACATTTTATCTGCCAAGATTAGCACCAATGTCAGACAGGCTCAGGCGTGGAGCAGAGGGTAGGCTGACAGACGTGGAGCAGAGGGTAGGCTGACAAGCGTGCAGCAGAGGGTGGGGGGGCCTTGGACAGATCAGAGGGTAGGGGGGCACTGGGCATGGAGAGGGGGGGGTGTCATCAGGCATGGGTCAGAGGGAGTAGGGGGTTATAGGGCATGGGTCCGAGGGAGGGGGTGTTATAGGGCATGGGTCCGGGGGGAGGGGGGGCCGTCGTCGGACATGGGTACGAGGAAGGGGGGGCGGTCGTCGGGCATGGGTACGAGGAAGGGGGGGCGGTCGTCGGGCATGGGTACGAGGAAGGGGGGGAGAGGTCATCGGGCATGGATCTGACGGTTGATGGGCAGAGGTTGTAGGCAGGGCAGGGCAGGGCAGGGCAGGGCAATATACGGTATAAAATATTTCCACTAAAATTTATCACAATGGTACACTAGTAACAACCACGAAGACCGACAACCAGGATTTACAATCAAGACTGGATCAAACCAGCAACCAATCTAAGCTCATCTAAACCACCTCTCTAATCATTCTAAGCTTATCTAAACTTCTCTACCTCAGTCCCATTATACCCTCCCTTCCTCCTATCTCACCCTCCCATCCTCACATTCCTGAACCTACTCACAGCGAGACAGTAATACCAGTTTAATACCAGGATTTTACCTCAATTTTCATTCATTGCTGCCATTACCCTGTTTTAGTTCAAGCTTTATGAATTAGAGGAATTTTATTATTATTATTATTATTATTATTATTATTGTCATCAGAATTATTATTTTTTTTTAATGCAAACGTGTCAGGAGTTAGTGAATCCTTTTAAAAACTGGTGCTCTGAGAAATGACCAAGATATTATCTTCATTATTATTATCACCATTATTATTATTATTATTATTATTATTATTATTATTATATTAATATTATTATTATTATGATTTTTTTTTTACATAATACGTGGGTCTATGCGGCTGGACAAGAGGCCCACCAAGACAGTAACTAGGTGGTGGGATGAGGGTGTAGAAGTTGCAGTTAAGGAGAGAAGGAAGCTTTTCAGGGTATGGACTTGGGGTGGTAAAGAGGAATACTTGACTGCCAAGCGTAGGGCTAGAAGAGGGGTATACAGGCAAAGTCTGAGTTAGAGATTTTTACCTGATAACCTAAATCGTGTGGAAAGGAAGAATATGATATTTAAGGTGGCAAATCAGGTGAAGAGGGAGATTCGGGATATTATAGGTGAGTAGTGTGTGAAGAATAAAGAAGAAAAGGTAATGGTGAACAGAGGGGATATTAATGACCCATGGAGAAAGCATTATAGCTGGTTGTTGAATGAAGAGTTTGACTGGGACAGGGAAGGTTTGGAGCCAGCAGATCCAGTGTTTGGCCCTTGGCCTTTGATTGACGCTGCTACTGTGAGTGAGGTAATAGGCAGGATGCAGGGGGGGAAGGCAGCAGGTGTGTCTGGGTTGACTGCTGAAATGTTGAAGGCCTCAGGAGATACAGGAGTGAGGTTAGTCACTGACCTGATAATAATGATTATATATGAGTGTGTTGTCCCAGATGATTGGCTGATGAGTATTTTTTTTTTTTTTTTTTTTTTTTATGTGACCGACTCTGGGCATAGGCTTCACAGCCTGCTTTCAAGGCCCAGTAGTCCTCTTACGTACCGCACACCTCTACATGTCACCACTTCGGCGCTAACACCCACCGTCCATACTGAATACATGCTAGGGCTGTCTCATACAGGACTGGTGTAGTGGTATTAGCGGGGGTATTTTTACGACATGTCGGCGGGCCTTCTGGTAGATTAGTAAAGTCTGATTTTATGAAATTCAAATCCTTAAACTGTTCCCTGCCTCAGCGGGATTTGAACCCGGGTCCTTCAGGACTGCAGGCCAACTCTCTACCGATTGAGCCACCGCCTCCCCTAAATTGTACAATGTGTACAAGGGGAAGGGTGATGCCCTGGAAAGAGGAAACTATAGAGGTATAAAGCTTTCAGATCGGATGATGAAGATAATGGAGAGTTACAAAAGGGTATGATTAGAGAAAGTGAATATTAATGAGATGCAGCTTGGGTTGATGCCAAACAGGGGTACCTCTGATGCCATATTCATTGTTCGACAGGTTCTGAAAAATATATAGGAAAGAAAAGGGAACTGTACTTTGTTTTCGTTGATTTGGAGAAAGCCTTTGACAGAGTCCATAGAGAGGCTGTAAAGTGGGCAATGAGAAAGCTTGGGATCGAAGAGTGGCTGGTTATAGTGGTTATGGCCATGTACGTGGGTGCTCGCACCCAGCTGAGAGCGAGTGTAGATTTGAGTGATGAGTTTTCCATGAAAGCTGGTGTACATCAGGGGTCAGTTTTGAGTACTTTGTTGTTTATCATGGCGCTTGAAGCCCTCTTACGTGACTTTAGAAATGGACTCCCGTGGGAGATGATGTATACTGATGATTTGGTGTTAATAGAGAATGAAAGGGAGGTGGAGGAGATTTAGGAAGTGGAGAGATGGTATGGGGCACAAGGGCTTAAGAGTAAATGCAGATAAAACAAAAGTGATGATATGTAGGATTGGTGCCAGTACTGTCAAAGAAGAGGGGGAGTGGCCGTGTGCAATCTGCCCCAAGGGCGTGGGAAGTAATTCTATCTTGTACGGTGTTTGTGATAAGTGGGTGCATAAGAGAAGTAGTGGTATTAGAGGTAGACAGCGAGATAATGCTGATTTTGTGTGTGCGGTGTGTTGGGAAGTGCAGGTGGAGATTGAACTTGCTGGTGTGACTTAAGTGTGTGGAAGAGTTTTGTTATTTGGGAGACATGTTATGTGCTGGAGGTGGAGCTGGCAGCAGCTCTGTGGCTAGAGTGAGGAGTGTTTGGAAGAAGTTCAGGGAGCAGTTGCCTTTACTGACATTGTGGGGGGTCTCCCTACGTGCTAAGGGATCTTTGTATGCAGCGTGTGTTAGTAGTGTAATCCTGTATGGTGGTGAGACGTGGGCAGTAAAGGATGAGCATATTCGCAGGCTCAAACGTACAGAAATGACAATGATTAGGTGGATGTGCAGTGCGTCCTTGAGTGCAAGGTCTGGGGGGGCTAGGTTTATGATGGAAAAGTTGAGAGGTAGGATGGGACTGGAGTGTAATAGTTTTGTGATGAGGTGAGGTAGATTGAGGTAGTTTAGCCATGTGGAGAGGATGGGTGGTGATAACTGGGTGCAGAAAGTGAGACGCGTTAATAGTAGGGGTGGGGCTGAGAGGGGTAGACCAAAAAAGACCTCAGGGTTAAGGGACTGAACAGGGAGGCTGCCAGAGATCGAGCAGCATGGAGAGCCGCCAGTAGGTGACCAACGCCAAAGCATGCAAGCATGTTGGAGCATTCAAAAACGAAACCATTATTACAATTATATATATATATATTATTATTATTATTATTAGCGTCATTATCATTATTATTATTATCATTATCATCATCATTGTTACTCTAGTTCAAAAAGTGG
This sequence comes from Coenobita brevimanus, assembly GCF_032717465.1. Taxonomy (NCBI): domain Eukaryota; kingdom Metazoa; phylum Arthropoda; class Malacostraca; order Decapoda; family Coenobitidae; genus Coenobita; species Coenobita brevimanus. The sequence continues at coordinate 60,515,529 of NC_136959.1, read as the reverse complement.
CATTAAAATAGCCATAGCAGCTATGAAACAAACATACGGTACTTATCTTTTACGCAGTATCTTCTCAGTCTCCATGCCGTAGTCTTCAACCTGTTAAAGAAAAGAATTTGCATTATTTTATTGGTAGTGAGCGTGTGTGTGTGTGTGTGTACTTGTGTGTGCTTTGGGGGGGGGGATGCCTGTAGTCCCAGGTTCATCGGAAAGTGAACCCAGTGGACTGCAGGCTTAAGCTGCCCCTCCCCAGTTGTCCATCATCCTTTCGGGGGATAGGGAGGGAGCTGAAGGATAACCATGCCGCTCCACCACCCAGTTATATCTGTGCCACCACGAGAAGGACTGCACTTCCATGCATGCCAGTAATAGTTAAAAAGCGTATGTTATATATGTTACACTTTCAGTTTACGAGTATTACCGAGACTTTGTAAAATACAAAATCCTTCCTACAAGTCATCCTGTTCCTTGCTCGTGCTACCATAACACCAATACACTCCATTCCCATCCTTCCTCCCAAACCATCTCAATCTACCCATCCTCATCACACCACCAATGCACACCCATGGGAGTCCGGAGGGGGGAGCCAAGGCGGGGCAGTTGCACCCCCTTGGAATTCGACGGCTTCACTTCTTGTTCAAGGATGATTGAGTGATTTGAGTCGATTCATGCATTCTGTCACTATGTATTTGATGCAAGTCATGTACCTCATGTAAGTATACTGTATGCCTATGCCTATTCGGAGTGTGTGTATTTTGATAAAACCGCACATATATGTATAATTTCTTTTATTTTGCTCCCCCTTACAAAAAATCCTGCTGACGCCCCTGTGCACACCAGTTCCTTCCTTTCTTCCAAGCATCTCAATTTGCCCCTCATCACAACACCAATACACACCAGTCCCATCCCTCCAAACCATGTCCATCTACCCTTCATCACAACACCAATACACTCGAGTCACATCCTTCCTCCCAAGCAATCTCAAGCTATCTCTCCATTACAGCATAGTCCGGTGGCAGAAGGGTCAAACTTCACAATGTCTGGTAGCAATCATTTTTCTGCATTTGTCAGTACTCTAGACGATGTAGTTCAAGAGTCCATCGGGAATAATGAGTAACTTCACTTAGCATTTTCAAAATTCAAGATGGCCGCCAAATCACATTATTGGCTTTGACTTGTGAACTATACAACAAAATCATTATTTTGGTGTCTAGACTTGGATTTTTGGGGACAAGGAATCCATTTCAGATCAGATATTTGCTTAATCACACCCTAGTGTGATGAGTAAGGATGGAGGTTTGGAGGGTGAAGTGCTTGAAAGGGTACAGCAGGGAAAAAAGGTTGCTGGTTCTTTGAAAGCAGTGATAAACAGGGAAGTGAGCATGGAAGTGAAAAAGTTACTACATGACAGTATTGTGATACCAACTCTAACGTATGGAAGTGAAGCGTGGACGTTGTTGGAAGGACACAAGTCAAGAGTGAGAGCAGTGGAAATGAGTTACTTAAGAGGAGCCTGTGGAGTCACATGGAGAGACAGGCTGACGAATGAGGATATAAAGGAGCGTTGTGGTGTGGATGTGGATGTGATAGGAAGCGTTATGAGGAACACACTGAGGTGGTTTGGCCATGTGGAGAGGATGGAGGGTGAAAGACTGACGAAGAGAGAGTATGTGAGTGAGGTGGAGGGGGGAAGAGGGAGGGGGGAAGAGGGAGGGGGGAAGAGGGAGGGGGGAAGAGGGAGGGGGGAAGAGGGAGGGGGGAAGAGGGAGGGGGGAAGAGGGAGGGGGGAAGAGGGAGGGGGGAAGAGGGAGGGGGGAAGGGGGAGGGGGGAAGAGGGAGGGGGAGGCTGAGGATGAGATGGAATGATGGGGTGGAGAGGTACATGAGAGAGGGGGGTTTGAGTTGGGAGCAGGGCAGTGAAATGGCGGGGGACAGGGCGACTTGGAGGCGATTTGTTTGTGGCCACCCCAAACGGGATTGAGGCGTCTGGCAATAGATAGATAGATCATTGAGCCGAATGGATTTACCTTATGGCTAAGTACAGATTACAAAGAACAAGGTAAGAAATACAAACAGTAATAAATTGTAACAAGCAGTGAGGTATATGCAAGAACTGAAAACTAGTATGACTACATTGAAATACACTGAATAAAAATCATGAAAAATATATTTAATACATTAATGTCCACGTGGTTCAGGTGTCCTTGGTGGGAGGAGTATTGATGCTCAGTTTGTAAACCAGTAAGGGCCACCTTGCCTGCATGAACTGTCCTTGTACTGCACTTAGTAGTCATAGTACCTGCCCAGTACAAGGTGAACAATGGCTTTGTCAAGGTGGTGCGCGACCCATATCTTGAATGAACTGGCAAAGGTGGGGATAATGCCCTTCGTGGGCCAATAAATTTCTGCCAAATTTTACTAATTTTGGTGGTCATATGAGCTGTCTTCTTTGAATCTGAATATCAGGGGTGATCAGATAGTTATTTGAACAACAGAAATGGATTCCTTGACCCCCGAAACCCTACCCTAGACTCTAAAATAATGATTTTATGTGGTAAGGTTGAAAAGTTAGAGTCAATAACGTGATTTGGCGGCCATATTGAATTTTCAAAATGCCAAAAGGGGATACTCGTTACACCAGATGGATTCTTTAATTACATGGTCTAGAGTACTGGAAAATGCAGAGAAATGATTGTTACCAGACACTGCGAGGTTTTAATTAAAAAAAAAAAAAAAGGGCCTGTGCCACCGGACTAGCACCAAATACACTCCAGTCCCATCCTTCCCTCCCAGACCATCTCAATCTATCCCTCCTCGTTACAGCAATACACTCCTGTCCCATCCTTCCTCCCACACCATCTCAATTTACCCCTCATCACAACACCAATACACACCAGTCCCATCCTTCTTTCCACATCATCTCAATTTACCCCTTATCACAACACCAATACACTCCAGTTCCATCCTTCCTTTCACACCATCTCAATCTACCCCTCATCACAACACCAATACACTCCAGCCTCATCCTTCGTTTCAACTCTTCAATTGTAAACCTAGTACCCCCAGGCCTCGCACTCAATGACGCATTACAGAAAATAATATCCACAGACAGTTCGTTCACAGGAATAAAACTGATAAACGAAAATATTATAGCTTTCAAATTCATCTGGAGTCCATTATGATCAATATTCTTTGCATTACTGATTCCTGTCGGGTAAGGAGGCTCTCTCTCGCCCTTTAGAGATTATTTTTGGATAAGGCTGGTTAATGTATTTGTACGCGTTTTATGCAGAGTGGCGATGCTGGACGGATTTATATAACGCAGAGGAGGACAGTAAAGCGTAATAAGCCAAAATAAATCTCTTAGGAGGAGATGTTAGGGAGCCTCCTTAACTTCATAATATTAAACTTCACTAGGATGATTTCTTACCTTAAAAGGCTCTCAGTCCGCTAGACCACCAGGTGACCAAGTGATGGTATATAGACTCAGCAGTGCATTCCCTTAGTGTGCTTGAACCCATCCTCGGCAGGCGCCAAGCCTGAAGAATCAGAAAATTGTAGATGTTAAGATATTGTCCTATGACTAACCGTTAAACTGCTAAGTAGAGGGCAAGGTCCCTATTTTTCATGACTTTCTAAAGTGAGAAGCACCATGTTTAGCCTTCCTGTGTGTGTGTGTGTGTGTGTGTGTGTGTGTGTGTGTGTGTGTTGAGTGGACATATAACAGGTAAATATTCCATGATATAGTAGCTAAAATAAGTAAAAAATAAGCCCATGTTGAGGAGTTACCGCATCTTTCATTATTTTGTAATTACTTCAAAACAGCAAAATCGTCACTTATTTCAGTTACCAGATATTTAAAGCTCCCTAACACCTCTTCCTTGGGGATTTATTTTTCTGCATACGGGTAGTTAAAAATTCTCATGTCATTTTATGCTGAGTAGAGTGGAACTGGAATGATTTAGGGGACAGCAGAGGAGAGTATGGTGTAAAAGGCAAAATAAATCTCCAAGGATCAAATGTTAGGAAGCTTAACCAACGTGAATACCAACCAGAGTTTTCGACTATACCTTTATACCGATGGAAAGTTGACAGCCTCCACTCTCTGGCAAGTTTCTTCCGGCAACTTTCTTCCGGCAACTTTCTTCTGGCATCTTTACCATCCTCCATCCATCCCAATCTCAGGGAACTCCATCCTGAAAGATATGGTTTGATTAGTAACCAAGGAGATTCATTCCTAACCTTACCAAAGATCCCTAACCCCTATCAGCTCAGTTGATGTGCAAGTGTCGTCAGGCTAGAGGGCTGATTTGACAACCAAGGAGACTCATTCCTAACCCCTATTAGCTCAGTTGATGGCCAAGTGTAGTCAGATTGGAGCACTGATTTGACAAGCAACAAAGGAGACTCATTTACTACTGTTGTGGTAGAGCACCCTATCACCCATAAGGAGGATGGTGGACGGCAGAGGGGCAATTCCAGCCAGCAGTCCACCCAGTTCACATTGAGATATTTGGGCCAACAGACTAAGCAGGTGGGTGGGTAGGTGGTTGGGCGGGCTGGCTGGCTGGCAGGCAGGTTGGTATGGAGGTAGGTAGGTAGGTGGGTTGGCAGGGAAGCACGTAAGCAGGTAGGCAGGGAAGCACGTAAGCAGGGAAGCAGGTAGGCAGGAAAGCAGGTAGGCAGGAAAGCAGGTAGGCAGGAAAGCAGGTAGGCAGGAAAGCAGGTAGGCAGGAAAGCAGGTAGGCAGGAAAGCAGGTAGGCAGGAAAGCAGGTAGGTAGGGAGGTAAGGAGGTAGGTAAGGAGGTAGGTAAGGAGGTAGGTAAGCAGAGAGGTAGGTAAGCAGAGAGGTAGGTAAGGAGGTAAGTAAGCAGAGAGGTAGGTAAGCAGAGCGGTAGGTAGTGAGGTTGGTAGTGGGGTAGGTAGTGGGGTAGGTAGTGGGGTAGGTAGTGAGGTAGGTAGACAAAGTAGCAAACTCCTAATAATTTCTAATTTGAATACACTCATCTAACAAACGTATAAACGTCATGGGATTGAAGAGGAATTAACCACTTCCTGCCTCCATCCCTCCCTCTTACATTGTTCTTGCCTTCATCCCTGCAGTTTGTCCTTCCCTACCTTTTCTTGGTTCTCTGTCTCTCTCTCTCACCCTCTTACCTCCATTTCCTCCTCCTCCTCCTCCTCCCACCAGATGCTTATTCATCTTGAGGCTTTTAACAGTGAATGGGTGTATGAAAGCTGAGTAAAATATTTAATGGATATCTGGTAAATTACCAATATGCTGGGAATCGAAGCAGGGACTCTCAGGTGAGAGCCAGGCAGCATACCACTACACCACGACCAGGTAAAAGTTAACTCACGTTGTCACAATCTTGTAACCAACGTCCCTCCGCCCCCACTGTGGGCATCAAGAGGATGAGTTAACCCCCTGGCACTCGGGCAAGATTAAAAGCATCTACTTGCCCGAGTGCCAGGGGGTTAACTCATCCTCTTGATGCCCACAGTGGGGGCGGAGGGACGTTGGTTACAAGATTGTGACAACGTGAGTTAACTTTTACCTGGTCGTGGTGTAGTGGTATGCTGCCTGGCTCTCACCTGAGAGTCCCTGCTTCGATTCCCAGCATATTGGTAATTTACCAGATGATTTTTCCTGTGTACAGTACAGGTTTCCCTCTTCATTTAATGGATATATGAAAATTTAATTCTAATTGTGAATGGATTCGTATCATATCGTTTATAAAGGCTCCAACTGGCCTGCATACGTCAGCCTTGGTCACCTAATGCCGGCTTCACTCTGTTCGATCTCTGGCAGCCTCCTTATTCAGTACCTTATCCATGAGGTCACATTATGACCTCGCCCCTGGTCTTTTTCGATCAGCTTCTCGCAGTCCTACGCCCGACGTTCACACTTCTCACTTCCACACCCAATAGTCGACCTCCATCCTCTTAATGTGTTCTTACCATCTCAATCTACCCCTCATACTAAATCAAACCTCTTATAAAACTTCCATCAAGCTAAAAAAAATCTTAGAAGAAATTTAAGCACAAACTAAGACCATTAATGTAAAAATCTAAGTAAAATGAGTTTAAACAGTACCTTTTCACTGACGCACAAAACCTTCCAACCTTGGGTCAGGGGAGATGGCACGGCTCTAAACAATCCATGAAGTGCTGTGGTCCATACTAGGAGGCTCAACCATCCTCAGAAGTGCTGTGGGCCGTCCTAGGAGCACACAAGCTATAAACAAGAATCCGGAATGAGCAAGACAAGTGCAAGGATATTTCACGATGTATTTCAAAGGCAATACCGGAATCAGGAAGAAAAATTTAAAGATATTTCACTATTTCAAAGGCTATGTCTCATGTACCGTCTATTTTTTTTTTCCAGTCAGTGAAACTCCTGATTCATGCTAACCACAGCCCCTGTTTACAGAGGCGGCCGTTTCAACCTGACACCTGATGGCGCTCTAACCCACCCTCGTTCACCGTTGCAGTCCATCCTAAGGGCTTGATCTGAAGAAGAAATGAACAGAAGAGTACCAGATATGGGCGCAAGGATATTTTACGAAATTTCAATGGGTATGTGAAAATGTCCACTTTTCGGACAAAAAAAAAAAAACTGATGGAAGTTTATATCACCTTTTTACCGACGCAGACTTGCAACCATTTAACCTGAGCAGAGCGGGGGTAGGCTGGGCACGGTAGGGCAGGACATGGCAGGGCAGGGCACGGGAAGCTCAGACATTCTCGGTAAACATTCTAGTCTGTACATTTATAATAAACTTCAGCGGGTTTCGAAATTATGGCAGTTTAAGCTAATTTCAGATATGTTTTTCGTATTTATTCGGACACTAAACAATAATTGGAGCTGTACAGTACCTTTTTCCGGGGCAGGCTTACACCTTCCATCACATCCTTGTCATGGTGGAGCAGGAAGCACATCATTCCTCACGCATGGTCATAGTGGAACAGGGAGCACTCCGATTCATCAGTGTTCACTCATGTCTAATGTGCATGGAAAAAATGCTGAACCTAGAGATCCAAAACTTACATTATTTCAGTATTGCCAAATGCTTCATAAAACAGTATAGTGAATACTAATGTGACAGTATGAAAAACCGTATATAAGCACTGCACGTATTTCAAAAGTACATACAGTTGCTCCAGTGCTGCGGGAGAAAAGGAGGTAGGGAGGTAGGTAGGGAGGTAGAGAGGGAGGTAGGTAGGGAGGTAGAGAGGGAGGTAGGTAGGGAGGTAGAGAGGGAGGTAGGTAGGGAGGTAGGTAGGGAGGTAGGTAGGGAGGTAGGTAGGGAGGTAGGTAGGGAGGTAGGTAGGGAGGTAGAGAGGGAGGTAGAGAGGGAGGTAAAGAGGGAGGTAGGTAGGTAGACAATAATGGACACTGTAGCCAACTCCTAATAACTTCTAATTTGAATACAGTCGTCTAACAAAAGTAGAAACGTCATGGGACTGAAGAAGCTAAGACATGAGTAAGGTATTTCATTTTTTAAATTTCATTACAAAGGAATTACCCACTTCCTGTCACCATCCATCACTCCCTCCCTCTCTCCAACACTGTTCTTGCCTTCATCCCTGCAGTTTTTGTCCTTCCCTACCTTTTCTTGGTTCTGTCTCCCTCCCTCATCCTCTTTCCTCCAATTCCGTCTCCTCCTCCTCCCACTAGATACTTATCTTAAGGTTTTCAACATTGAATGGGTGTATGAAGGCTGAGTAAAATATTTAATGGGTTTATGAAACCTAATTTAATCCTAATGGTGAATGGATTCGTATTGTATCGTTTATAACGGCTTCAACCTGCCTGCATGCACTGGCCTTGGTCACCTAATGGCGGTTTCACTCTATTCGATCTCTGGCAGCCTCCTTATTCAGTCCCTTGTCCCTGGGGTCGCACTATGGCCTCGTCCCTGGTCTTTTTCGATCAGCTTCTCGCAGTCCTACACCCGACGTTCACACTTCTCACTTCCACACCCAACAGTTTACCTCCATCCTCTTCCTGTGCCCTTACCATCTCAATCTACCCCTCATACTAAATCAAACCTCTTGTAAAACTTCCATCGAGCTAAAAAAAAAATCTTGGAACCAAATATAAGCATAAACTAAGACCAATGATGTAAAAAGAATCTAAGTAAAATGAAGGAGATTTAACAGTACCTTTTCACTGATGCACAAAACCTTCCAATCTTGGGTCAGGATAGATGGCACGGCTCTAAACTATCCTTGAAGTGCTGTGGTCCATCCTAGGAGGCTTTGAACCATCCTCCGAAGTGCAGTGGTCTATCCTAGGAGGCTCAACCATCCTCCGAAGAGCTGTGGGCCGCCCTAGGAGCACACAAGCTATAAAGAAGAATCCGGAATGAGCAAGACAAGTGCAAAGATATTTCATGTATTTCAAAGGCAATACCGGAATCAGGAAGAAAAATTTGAAGATATTTCACTATTCAAAGGCTATGTCTCAGTACCGTCATATTCTTTCCCCAGTCAATGAAGCTCCTGATTCATGCAAACAACAGCCCCTGTTTACAGAGGCGGCCGTTTCAACCTGACACCTGATGGCGCTCTAACCCTCCCTCGTACAGCGTTGCAGTCCATCCTAAGGGCTCGATCTGAAGAAAAATGAACAGAAGAGTACCAGATATAGGTGCAAGGATATTTCACTACGTTTCAATGGTTATGTCAAAATGTACACACACACACACACACACACACACACACACACAAAAGCCCTCTGACTGAAGGAGTTTGGATCACCTTTTTTCCGACGCAGACTCAACCCCTTAACCTCGGCAGGGGCAGGGCGGGGCTGGGCACGGCAGGGCACGGCATGGCAGGGCAGGGCACGGGACGCTCAGACATTCTCGGTGAACATTCTAGTCTGTAAGTTTATAAAATACTTCAGCGGTTTTCGACATTACGGCAGTTTAAGCTATCTAACTTCAGATATGTTTTTCATATATATTAAGACACTAAACAGCAATTGGAATTGTACAGTACCTTTTTCCAAGACAAACTTACACCTTCCATCACATCCTTGGTCATGGTGGGGCAGGAAGCAACCCGATTCCTCACGCTTGGTAATAGTTGAACGGAGTACTCTGATTCCTCAGTGTTCACCCAATTCTGTAACTAGCAAGGAAAAAATTCTGAACCCAGAGGTCCAAAAGTTACATTATTATTTCAGTATTGCCAAGCGCTTCATATAACAGTATAATGAATAATAAAGTGACAGTATGAAAAACGTATATAAACACTGCACAAAGTACATACAGTTGCTCCAGCGCTGCTGTAGAAAAACAACCAAGACAAAACCACCACAAAACCAGACAAAACCACAAAAACCAGGATCAACCATGAGAACAAAACCACACCTAGAGTTTACATACCTAATATTTACCTAATATCTACCTAATATTTACCTAATATCCACCTAATATCCAGCTCCATTCTATCTTTCCTAACATCCTCTCTCGCCCACCCATACACCTGGTTCGCTAAACCAGACTCCATCTTGAAATACCTGTTCTATCCAGCAAGGGGGGAAAAGAGTGGTGCACTTTATTATTATTATCATTATTATTATATGAAATCGTACAGGCAAACGAACAAGTTAAACAATACAATTTGTGACAATTTAAAAGAAATCAACTTTTCTGCATTTATGGAGACCAATTTTTAAGAAAAAGGTGGGGGTGACTTAGCTGTTTTGTGTGACGCTGGCCAGGTGGTGAAGTCCATTGTAGTTGTATAATTCCTTGCAGGCGACGATATCAGACATTGCAGCTCAACCAAATGTCTGAAAAAAAAAAAAAAAAAAACTACGGTACTACTGCTACTACTACTGCTACTAAAACTATGTTAAAGCATGATACATGCAGGGAAAAATATTTTACCAGACGCTTTAATCCCGTAAGGGATGGCCATGAACAAATCGCCTCCATGTCCCCCTGTCCCCCGCCATTTCACTGTCCTGCTCCTAACTCTCACCCCTCTCTCTCATACCTCTCCCACTCCATCCCTCCGTCTCATCCTCGGCCTCCCCTCCCTCTCTCCCACTCCACCTCACTCATACACTCCTCGTTAGTCTCCCGCTCCCCATCCTCTGCATATGGCCAAACCACCTCAGTGCATCTCTACTAACGTTTTCTCTCATCCACAACTACACAACGCTGCAGTAATAATATCTAAGGGCCCTGTGACCTTGCCCGTATTCGCGTCGGTAAAGGAAGCTCCCTAACACCTCTTCCTAAGCGATTTGTGCTTATTACACCTTTCATGCGCTACGTAAATTCATTATCGCCAAACTCTGCATAAATAACGTACAAGAGAATACTAACCATCCACATAAACCGCTAAAGAAGAGGTGTTAGGGAACAAAAACCGGAATATGCAACAGACTGACGAGCAAAAAATACAAACTAAAATTAATCAAAATCTCCCAATTAAAAAAAAAAAAATGGTTAAAGCCCTACTGCCATTACTAATACTACTGTTACCACCAATAACGTTACTAATACCACTACTAATACCGTTACTAATACTACTACGAATACCATCACTAATACCACTACTAATACCAATACCGTTAATAATCTGCAATAAGGAGATCAGGGTGTTAATAGAGGGATAGAGATAATTTCAGCCTGCGTTCTCTCCCTGCCGCTGCTCCTGACCGACTGACGTGCCAGGGTTGGAATGTGAAGCCTTGCTGCTCAATTCCCTGATGGTTCATATTTTCGAGATCTCAGGATGCTTTAAAACACCTCTCCCGTAGCGATTTATCCTACCTATCACTTATTATTCCCTTTGATTATATCAGTAGGGACATGGTTTGCATACAGGGAACTATTAATGTACACTCAATTTCCATATATTTATAGCTCAGGAGTGTTGAAGCACCTTTCCCGTGGTGATTCATTCCATCCATCCTCCCTTCTTATACCTTTCAATTAATTACATCAATAGGAACATGGGTTGCACTATAAGATACAGGGAAATATTAATGAATTAAATGTAAAAATAAACTAGGATGATAAAGTTCCAGAGAGCCGCCCGAACCGAACAGAGCACCGACCAAACAATTTCGAACAAGTGATTTATTTCAGCATGGAGGACAAGGGGAGGGGAGGCCATATTTTTGCCATATATTTTACTTGCTACAGGGAATATATCAGACTTTTTTTTTTTTCTTTTAACCTTAGCTTGGCCACAGATGTGAAATTGGGACGTTCGATTCACGATTTTTCGACGATCCTTTTCCTGATCAAAGGTTCGAACTGCAACTCCCCCTCCTCCTCCCTCCCCCTTCTCTCGCTCTCTCTCTCTCTCTCTTAAAAAAGAAAAAAAAAAACGCTGAATTCAAAGCTTCAAACAAATCGGAAGCAAAAATAATCAATAAAATCGGACTGAAGAGTTTATGGCTGATAGCATTTAGAAAAGCTCATTTTTAAAATACTGATAACTATAGATACAGATAGATGTACTGACAGACAGATAGATAGAGATAGATAGAAATAGACACATGGATATAGCAAGAATATAACTACTCCATCGTACTGAAAAGATAAACTAGAATCCTATATGGTATTAAGCATGTGTTTTTTTTTTTTCCCTTGCTGCCTCCACGTTATTTTTCTCAGCTTTGGAGATACTTTTCGAACTGGAGGGGGTTAGACTCTGCTCCCTAACACTTCTTCCTAAATGATTTATTTTACTTAGTACACTTTATTTTTGTCCTTACTGTCTCCACGTTATTTTTTTTTTTTAACAGTGGAGATAATTTTCGAACTGTAGGGAATTAGATTTTGCTCCTTAACACTTCTTCCTAAGCGATTTATTTTACATATTATACCTTGCCATCCACTTTTATGCCTCTTTAATCCCTCCAATATCACCATACTTTGCATAAACAATGTACAAACTATATTAGCCATCCGTATCCAGAAATAAATGGGTACTGAAGAGGTGTTAGGGTGTTTCTTTAACCGACGAGAATACAAGCCTAAGAGGTCTATGCTGAACTAAATGAAATCGACTTAAAATCGTTCATAGAGCATTCACTAATACAAAAAAAATCTCCATTTCAGTTCAGCTAATGGCCCACCGTAGTAAAACTGGAGGATCATATTGTCTAGTAACCAAGGAGACTCATTCCTTCCTCAGTATTAAGTTTTCTGACTGAAGGGTTGAGCTGAGGCAGCAAACAAAACATACGAATAATAATAATAATAATAATAATAATAATAATAATAACTACAGTGATAATAATAATAATAATAATAATAATAACAGTACAGTGATAATAATAATAATAATACAGTAATAATAATAACAATAGTAATAATCTATCTATCTATCTATTGCCAGACACAATAATCTCGTAAGGGGTGGCAATTTGACTTTGAGTTGTTTTGTGGGGAGGGGCACTAACCCTCCACCAACCCATTTACTGTCACGTAGGGAGCACGTATGGTTTGGTTATATGGTTACCACCCGGCGTTGTATATGGTTTCTTGGCTTACAGGAAACCATTTGGCTTGTCACTCAATGTAAAGCCACCTGTAAAGGAAAGAAAAGCAATAAGAAGTGACAGGAAAAATGGGAGAAATAGGAAGAGAGGGGGGCAGGCACAGAAAAAGAATGATACAGGCTAAGGAAGAAGTAGGCAGCACTACATCAAGTGAGTGGATGATGGTCGCCACCACCTACCACTAGTAATAACAGTAATAATAATAATAACAATCATGATCATCAGCATCATCATGAGTCGTGTAAATAAATTCGCCTAACCTTAAGCTGTGTATAAAATGATTATATAAACTATTGTCTTCACTCATACAGCTAACAAGAACTTTACAACCGTATGAGAGAGAGAGAGAGAGAGAGAGATGGGTTAACGAGTGTGGTATGTCTGGTATGCTGAGGAGGGACTGGCAAAAGTTGTATAGTGTTAAATGATTGGCCAGTAATGTAAGAAGCTATCTGATTGGCTACGGGGTGGTGTGGCGAGCTGTCATTGGCTGGTGAGGCCTGGGCGAGGTGAGGTTGGACAGAGAAAAAATCCAATCCGTCAAAAACCAACTGCACATCATAATAGAAAAAACAGCTAACCTCGTCATTTGTAGTAAGATTATTTTCATTTGCTTATATGTTTTTGTGTGTTTATTTAGGCATGTTTTAGTGTTCTGCTTCTGTTTATGAATTTTAATTAACTTCTTTATGGGACAGATAAAACGAGTTCAGTGACCAGCGGTGAGACATGTGAGGACAACCGAAGAGGATGAGGGACGAGATTCGGTGCTACTTGGCAAATTTTTAGTGAGCAAAAGTTAAAGATCTGGATTAGCAGTGAACCAACCGGCTACCAACCGGCTACCGGCTACCAACCGGCTACCGGCTACCAACCGGCTACCGGCTACCAACCGGCTACCGGCTACCAACCGGCTACCGGCTACCAACCGGCTACCGGCTACCAACCGGCTACCGGCTACCAACCGGCTACCGGCTACCAACCGGCTACCAACCGGCTACACACGAACATACACTTGAAATGTGCAAAGTAATATGATGGAACTTAATTTTAAATTGTTTATAATAAATGTACGTTTAATGTAATATTAACTCTATTTTATTTGCCTTCCCGTGTACTGCAGGATTAAAGTTTCCTAAAATTATAGTAAGATTATGGCAATGGATTACTTAATTTCACTAAACTTCAAGATTCCCACAAAACTTGCTACAATTAAATGAGTAACATTAAAAATGGCGTATGAAACTATTGCATTGAAATTTTCTTCACCTGGCATTTTTTTTTTTTTCTAAAACTGACTATGGTTCCATTATATTGGTGTGCCATGTTTCGAAATTACCAAAAAAATGTTAGATGAAAATAATGAAATTGACTTTTCATTCTTGTCCTGGTTCAATAAAACATGATTGTGCACAAAGCACTGGGTTTCCTTGGCTCTAATATTAAACGGACGTAACGCGATGGCTTCCTTAAAATTCCAGGCTTTAAACATAGTACGCCTATAACTGAACACCTATCCATAGGTCTACAACCACCAATAACAAACACCAACGGTACTAGAATATCTTGTGCTTTTGAACTATTCTGTAAATTAAGGATCTGAGTTCTAAATCGGCAAGGGGCCGAATGATTTCAACTTAGTAAATATTACTGCTGGCACAGTGTCTGACAGCTCGTCCCTTAATGCTCACCAGTTAAATTTTCCTTACACATTTAAAGTTTAAATCACCACTGAAGCTCAAACACTATCCACAAGCAACACTCGGTAAGGATGTTGAAAGTAAAGCGCATAGGCAGTGTCTATGGAACACCACCAAACTAAGTTCACGAAATACTATTCAAACAGGTTCATACCCCATCATGGAACCGCAGTCGCAATTTTGGACACCAACCGATTCCTCTAACCACACTGCCAGCACCTCACATTAACTCTACACAGTTACACTTATGCTGTTGTCTTCTATGATATGGACTGCAAAAATAGAACTTAAGACAGCGTCATATACAGAAACAGAGGTAAAAAGATCTGACAATTATATGGACCCATGAACCTTAAGGTTATTATATATGGACCACCCTCACTTCCCAGGCCAAGAGGAAAAAAGGTACCATAAAGAAATCAAGGTGTGGGGTTCCGAGGGTAGTCTACCGTTCTCCAGTAGATTCCAATGTAGTGACTAGCATTCTTCCCCTGATGCCATTACGTAAGAGAAGCTTGTCACACGTCAGGTACTTCACGAGCGAAGCCCCATAGCATTCTCCACCTGAGCTTTGAGGATATTTCACACACTGGCCATTACTCCAGCGAAGCCTACTGTGAAGCCTCATACAGTACTTGAGTTCCCTTGATAATTATCCCACGCACAGTACACCACTGTAGCAAAGCCCCACTTGATGCTTCACTGTAGATCCCTATGATTTCACGCAAGTTGCATCACTCGACGTATCGGTCCTGCTAAGCCTCATATGGTTCGGACTCGATCTAGTGTTTCTGTATTTAGTTTATTCCTGATGCTACCAAATTATTTTACCCAGTCTAAGAAATGGATCGGGCTAAAAGGGTTTTATTGGGGCTATGTAACCCACCCACTTGATAAGTTTGTGCTAAAGAGTATCAGAGAGATAGCAAATAAATGAAAATGTCCCAGATGTCAGTTAGCTTTTTCTAGTACAGTATACCATTACCACCATCCACTCCCTTGATGATGTACTGCCTTCAGGTAATACACTGAGGGCCAAGCCGTGGTTGCCTGCAGGATAACTAGACCTCTTGTGCAGGATGATTTGAAATACTGCTAAATCTACCTAGTATTTAGACGTTTGAATACTGCAGAGGGAGAACATGGTACATACAGTACAGTAAATGGTAATATTACATTATATTCCAGCCAGTCTTCTCTTAAATACTTTGTTCATTATCCCAGTATTTCAAACACAGCTTAAAACATAAAATTTTCTAGTATAATTCTGCCTGAGATGTTCGTAAACACAAACTGCAAAAATGAATGAAGTTTTTATTGAGACCAGCAGTCAGAGAGGGAGCGAAAAAAATAAAATTCAGTTCCATTTAAAAAGCCTGACCTGCAATAAACTTTAACATGCCAGAATAAGTGCAAATAAATTCAGATTATCTTGAATACGTGCAGAACTCGTCTTGGTGCTGAATTTCTTGCTATCTATCTAGCCATTTTCTCTATCTACGGCCAGATGCCTTAATCCTGTACGAGGTGATCACAAACAAATCGCGTCCATGTCGCCCTGTCCCCTGGCATTTTGTTGCCCCCCCCCCAACTTATACCCCCTCTCATATATATCTCTGCTCCATCCCTCCATCTCATCCTTGGTCTCCCCTTCTCTTTACCCCCCTCCACCTCACTCACATAAACTCTCCTCGTTCGTCTCATTCTCGATCCTGTCCTCATGCTAAAACCTTAAATTTCAACTTCAACCAAATACTGCTAAATTAAACGTGATAATGATAAATCTGGTTATTCTGTACCCCAGGAAACTTGCGATGCTGGATGGAAACCATCAAACTCAATGGAGCCTGATAGTCTATTGGGTTAGGCAGTCCAGCAGGATGGGCTCAGTAAGGGTTTACATCCGAAGGGTCGTTGGGGTTTACTTCACACACAGGCTTCTGCGTTCAGGGCGAGGGAGGCTGGTCACCCTCACCTTACATGTCGGCATTATGTTGCACAGCTCCGGGGTCCAGTGCTCCTGATGGGACAGTAAATAAATAAATAAATAAATCAGTGTGTTAAAATTTATTCTTGCTAGCTCCACACAGCCTTGTTCGCCTGAGCAAAGTCACTGTCAGAGGAGGCAAGTAAAGGATGTATCTACATCCTCCATCTGAATAATATTTATCTATCTATCTATTGTCTATCAAGACTGAATTTTAACGAAAAAATCCAAAGACTTGAGAGAGAAACTTTGGCGGTGGTGGTGGGGTGAAATCTTGGTTGGTGGTGAATTTTGATGGTTTGGCGGTGGTGATGGAGTGCATGCTTAGTGTGTGTGTGTATATATAATATATACAGTATATATATATATATATATATATATATATATATTTATATATATATATATATATATATTATAGAGAGAGAGAGAGAGAGAGAGAGAGAGAGAGATAGATTAGATAGATATAGATAGATAGATAGATAGCTATAGCTATAGATAAGCTAACAGGCCTCGTTCTAAAAGTAACTGACCTTTTCGCGTTTATGGTTAGTTCACAATCTGTTATTGTTACTGAATTTTTTAAACATAATTTATTTCTTAGCATGTTTTTAAATATTATTTCAGTGGCAATTCTTTATCCGCAGGTTTAGGGTCCATGTATGAACTTACCATGGGCAAAGATACAAGGGGAGGGTCACTGAATGCAGGTCACGAGGACAAGGGACTACTTCTGTTGGCGTCTTCCATCATACAATAGTACCTAAACTTATGAGGTTAATAAATACAGTATATAAATTATCGGTATGTTTCACAATCCAATATTTTTATACATCGAGAATTTAAAATGTTAATGTATAAAAAATATACTTTCAATATACCGGTATAACTATTTCCATGAACGAAATAAAACTAACCATATGAACTGCAAATCTCTTACAGAATTATCTTTAAATTAGTCATTAAACTACGTGAATAAATCGACCAACAAAAAAGGCTCCTCGTCCACCGTAACCCTCCAATACGGACCGGCAGGGATGTGGAAAAAATATGAAATATATGAAAACTCGTATGCAAGTCTTTATCGGAAAATAAGACTCAAATTGAAGCCTTTAAAGTATTTGAGTTTTTATATCCAGCCCTTAACAGTCGTATACTTAAAACACTAATTTGAATGGATAGCTACTGCATCAACCGAGCTGATTCATCTGCTCTCTTATCATACACAATCCTAACATTCAGTACTACATTATATATCTATGACCAGACGCCGTAATAACGTAAGAGGCGGCAGTTTGTCTTTGTGTTACTTAATTTACGGGGAGAGGCACTAACCCTCCGCCAACCCACCTGTTCTGACGCAGGGAACACGTTTGAGCCGGCCATATGGTTACCGCCCGGCGTTTTAAATGGTTTTCTGACTTACAAGAAACCATAACACTTGTCACACGATGTAAAGTCACCTGAGGAGGAGAGTAATAAAACGCGACAGGATAGATGACTAAAGTAGGGAGAGGAGGGCAAAGGTGAAGGAAGTAGGCAGCACTACATCAACTGTGTGGATGACGGTCGCCACCACCTACCACCAACTTTCATTACTAAAATGAAATTTAGATAGTTTAAAAACGTTAGTTCAAGTTCTACCTGTTTGTACAGTTTTCAAACCATGGCAAGTCGTACAAAAATTGCTTGTCTTAATATCCTCAGTGCTGAACTGTAACAAGACTAACTTGTTGGTAGGAAAAGTATAGAACCGTGATACTGGCTTACTCCATCACAAAACTACGAAAAATAACATGCAAAAAGATGGTTTCAACCTAATATTAAAATGAACTGTACTTTAACCTGAACTCGTGTTGATGATGGAAGTCATGTGGCGGCATCAATATGGCTGGGTAACTCGTCAAAACTGGAGAGAACTGGTGAGGATCAGCGCTGAAAAGGATTTTTGTAAAGAAAAAAAAAATCATAAAAGGGATACCAGAAATAATTGCAGTAAAACAAAAGCATGAATCGGCATCAACAAATAGGGTTGGGATGTTGGAGTCGAAGTAAAACGGAGGAACAAGACCAAAAGGACACAGAGGACATCCCAACATAAGAAGGAAACTGAATACTACAGCTAAACAAAAGCAAAAAAATGGGGAAAAGGAACTGCCGGGCCAACCCAGGAACATCGCCACTACACAAAGCATCACACCCATCCACACCTACCAACACCTGTCCATTTCATAGTTAGCTCCGAACATTATTGCAAGTATCTACAAAACATACAGGTAACCCCTGAAGACAATACTCATTAATCATAACTGCCAAGAATGAATGAATGGTGAGAAAAACTAGCACCATGTCTAGAGAGGCTATGTGGCACTAAGTCAGCAAAGAATGAAAGACAATTAAAATAGATGCAAAACACGCAGAGCAGAAAGAAGAGCAATAATATTAGAAATAGAAAAAGTAGGAGAATCGTCAAGGAAATCAGTAAGCAACAAGGGGCGGAGTAATAATGAGATGAAGGGAAAAGCAGAGAAACGGTCGCGAAGTATGAACGGGCAGTCGAGAAAAAGGTGTCTGATAGTCAAGGGGCAGTTACAGCGTAAACGAAGAGGTGGGGAGTCACCACTCATTAAGTGACCGTGAGTGAGGCGAGTGTGACCCAAGCGAAGTCTAGCAAGGACAGTCTCCCATCGACGATTGGGCTGAGTGGAAATAGAGCAAGGAAGACCAGAAGGTTTGACGAGATGAAGCTTACTGGTGGCCTGGGAGTCCCAAGAAGTTTGCCAGCGGTCACGGAAGAGGAGAGGAAGAATAGGAAAACAATCAAGAGCAGCAATGGGTTTAGTGAGAAGACGTGAGAGACAGCAGCAGAACAAGTCGGCGAGTCTGCATGTTCATTACAGGCAATCCCATCATGACCAGGGACCCAGCAAACTTGAATCGACTTATTACACACAGAAAAACGGAAAAGCCACTCTTGAATTTGGGTGACAAGGGGATGAGAAGAAGAGGCCCGTAGAGAAGAAAGTGTATTGTGGGAAGGGTTGCCAAGTCGCACCCTGCTCTGCCCGCGGAAACCCAACTGAAAACCAGCCCAAAAGTAGCCCAACACCAATAATTATTTTAAAAATCCTCTATTTATGCGAAATTAGTGTTTTATATTAATAATTCATATATAGGTCCCTATTAATGCCTGAAATGATCACTTGATTCACTTAAACTTTCCCTATTTCCCATAAAAACACTATTGCCCATAAAACAACAATGATTCTGTTGAAATATACTTATCATTACACTAGGTAATACAACATGCAAGTGAAGGTATTTTCTCTCCCTCTGAGTCAACTTTCCATCACACTTATATTATTCAAAAATCTATATGATCATCATCACTGTGTTTCGTTGCTGTGTACGTCATATGTGAAATTTGCTAACATAATTTTGTTTGTGAAATCATTACAACAGATTTTATGTCCGCATATTGCTCTAACATGAAGAGTGTTTTCAACTGTTTCATGTTGCTGTCTGTTTCTTCATTTACTTTTCACTAAATATACTGAGAGAAAATCCTCTCTACTGCAGCAGTGCTTGCTGGCAACGATAATTGGGATAAAACAAAACTCTCTCCGGAGTCTCCGCACTGGCTGCATCCACTGGTCCCTGTGGGAGTATTAGGGGGTCTCTCTCCGCCATATGTTTAAACTCTCTCTCTCTCTCAGTATATTGTCGTGATGTGGTTTAACTCCATACTAGCCCAAACAACCGCGACAGTTTTCAAACCAGCCCAAAAAACCGCAACCCGCGACCGGTAAAATCTGCCCGCGGAAGAGCTTCAAAACGAGCCCAATTTGGCGGGAAAACCGCGACCTTGGCAACCCTGATTGTGGGAATCGTAGAAGATAACAAAAAAGGAGGAAGAGGAATGAAACAGAGACTTCAGAGCGAAAAGAATAGTGAAATACCTGCCGCCGCCAGACCGGCCAACCCACCACCCCCCACCCCACCACCAAACCGCCGCCTCACAGCCACCCCAGGAGGACACCACGGAGGGCCGGGTCACCGGGAGGTCAACCCGGGGCAAGAAGGACATCGATGCCCCCCTGTCCTGAGTCCCTCTAACCCTCAACCGCCTCGACGGAAACTACGCCGTTGGAAGACACGACCCTGCGGGGGGGACAGCACTCACCAACACACCACAAAGCCAGTCAGGAGACAGGACGTGTGTGCTGGGCATTCCCCAGGTCCTGTTCTCCCCACTTACTCTTTTTGAATCAGCCCATACACCACTGACCGGGCTAATGTATGGCCCGGCCTGCACTTTATGTGCAGGGAATCTTTCAAAAAAAAAAAAAAAAAAAAAAAAAAAAAAAAAAAGCACTCACCAGGTAAGGGGTGGGACTGATCCAGAGTTAGTCCCAAGCAACACCGCGGTATTGCCTCAGTGCGTACCGGGAAGGGTTCGGCCACTGAGCCCCTCACTTGTACCCTTGTAGCGCCGCCACATCGGCCATTGTACGTGTGGGGAAAGGTTCGGCCACTGTACGCCCTTCAGCTACAGCCACCTCTGGAGAAGGCCTTGGAGTGTCAGCTATTGAGCGCACTCCGACTGGCAGAAAGAGCAGCAGAGTGTCAGCTATTGAGCGCACTCTGACCGGCAGAGAGAGCAGCGGAGTGTCAGCTATTGAGCGCACTCCGACTGGCAGAAAGAGCCTCGGAGTGTCAGCTATTGAGCGCACTCCGATTGGCAAAGACCACCAAGTGACAGCTATTGAGCGCACTCCGACTGGCAGGGAGAAGAGGAGTGGAACCGCAATATCGGCCACTGTACGCCCCTCATCCACTACCTCTTCCTACTACGGGAGTAACACCGCCACATCAGCCACTGTACGTGTGAGGGAAGGATCGGCCACTGTACGTCCTTCTGTTACTTTCTGTGGGGTAGGCAGAACCTGGGTATCGGCCACTGTACGTGCAAGGAGGGTGTAGCCATTGTGCCCCCCTCATCTGCCTCTTCCTCCGGGAGCAGCACCGCCACATCGGCCACTGTACGTGTGGGGGAAGGATCGGCAGCTGTACGTCCTTCAGCTGTAGGCCCTGGAGATCACGGAACCGCCACATCGGCCACTGTACATGTGGGGGAAGGATCGGCCACTGTACGTCCTTCGTCTGTGATCTCTGAGGTCTTCCCGGAGAAGAAGGTCCCTTGCGCGGCCGGCCTTTCACCTCTCGGCTGCATGGGACGCCCCTCTCTCACTCCCTCCAGGTGTGGTTCCCCCGAGGTACTACCGGAGTGGTGGCGCGGCCCTGTGTCGGCCCTGCCGCCTACCCCTGGTCAGTCCCGGTCTCTGACGGACGCCGGAAAGAAGAGGTGCCGCAGTCTGCCCCTGACGGCGCCCTTCACGAAAGGCGACCGCAGCACCCAGGCTCCCAGACTGGGCCGGCAGGCCCCAGAGTCCAGCCACTTGAGTTCTACTTCCCCAAGACTCTCTGCCCGGAAGAAGAGGCGACAGGCCAGCCTCCTGCAGCTGTTCGGCCCGAATCCAGAGGGCCGCCCTTCAGGTCGAGGCCCTGAGTTCAGAGGGCCTCCCTGCACCCCACCGACGAGGCTCCGCCACGAGGGCCTCTCAGATCGAGGCCCCCCCAAACGGGAGAGCCTCCCTGCACCCCCCTGACGAAGGAACCCCGGGCAGGGACGCCCCTACGAGCAGTCAACTGTCTCCTGCAGGAGGGATCCCCAGTAGAGCCCCCTCCCACGCCCGGGTGCCACTTGTGTTAAGCCCCAGGAAACAAGGGCTAGTAGTGACTTAAGTGTATCTCCCGTGACAGAGAAAAACTACGGAGACGTGAGTGAACAGTGATAGTGAAAGAGTGAGGTCAGAATAATATTAGTAACACAGTGAATTAAAATACCCAGGCAGAACAAGAAAGATCAGTGAACTCCAACATAGAACCTGAGCACAGAGAAAAGCCAAAAGATAATGAACATTGTCCCCTCGACTAAGTAACTTCCTCGAGTGTCGCGGCTCGTGCTAGAATCCATTATAGTAATACTCACTCTCTCGACCCTTGGCCCACTCCACCCATAGTGCATCAGGTCGAGATTATTAAATACACATTTTGCCTATAGACACAATACGGGTATATTGAACTTACGATCCACCAGCGAGATATAATTACAGAACTCTACCCGCTGCCTGTGCTGGGTGTGCTATATGTTATTGTGAAGTTAACTCTGTAACCCTGTCCCTATCATATCTTGTAACTCTTTGTGTGTATTGTCACAGTGTATTGAAATAAGCTAATAGATGTGTTAAGGTGTACTGCCTAGTTTTTATGCCCTGTTCCTTTGTGAGTGTTTTATTTCCGGTCCGGAAAGAGGACCCCGCTCAGTCGCGAGCGTTTTTGGCGCGAGAAGTCGCGTCAAAAACACCTCGCATAACAAATAGCATAAAGTTCCCCTGTGAGAAAACCCGCAACAGAAGGAAGGAATTAGAAAAGTAGACTCGGGAGAGACTACAGCAAAACCAGCCCTGCTAAGAGATTTGGAACCATCGGTAGAGATAGAAGTATCAGAAGTGAGAAGGCATGTTCAAGAAAATGGAAGTGGAGAGCGACAGGAGCCAAGAAGAGAGCAAGAACTAGGGAGAAAAGAAGAACAGACCACTGGAGGAGATAGAAACCAAGGGGGAAAAGAAACAGGACAGAGGGGAAAAATGGGTGGAAAGGTGAAACCAACAGATTGAAGAAGGGCGGGGACACGGTGGGAGAAATGAAGAAGGAGACGAGAGGAAGACTGAAAGAACAGCGGAGAGAGGGAGCAGGGCGGAGCAATTTATTAGAAGGAAACTGTAGCAGACGTGCATAACGCAACGGTAGGGAGAGAACGACAAGAGGAGAGGGGGAGGTGGGACGCCTAATTCGACGCAAAGGCTTGTGACCAGGGTTGACTGAAAGGCACTTAAGGCTAAACGAAGACCAGTATGATAAATGGAATTGATTTTTGAAAGAGTATGGGCAAAGGCAGAAAAAAAGACCTGACACCCATAATCGAGTTTAGAAAGAATATGGACAGAGTGGAGACAAAGAAGCATGGTGCGATCAGCGCCCTGCAAAAGATGAGACAGTTTGTAGCAAGTGAAGACGAGGAAAAGTGGAAGAACGAAGGAAAGAAACATGCGCATTCCAGTTTAACCTAGAGTCAAGGACAAGACCAAGAAAGGCTGCAGAAGATCGATATGGAAGAGGGGTGTCATACAGGCAAACAGGTGGTTGAGGTATAGTATGGGAATAGATCAACAACACTGCATATGACTTGGAGGGAGAGAAAAGAAAGGCCCAAGTAAAGGCTGCTGTAATGGCAGACTGAGTAATACACTGGAGATTATGGAGATCCAAATCTGCAGCGTAAATAGCAAAATCATCGACATGTAGAGAGACGGAAACAGTGGGAGGCAGGGAAGAGACAATACTGTTAATGGTAATGGGCAAAAACAGTAGTGCTGAGGACACAGCCCTAGGGGATTCATTCATGATGGGGGAAGACAGAGGTAGAGATGGGTTCTGAGGCAGAAATGGAAGGTGCGGAGGGAAAGGAGATCCATCCATCCACCCTTCATCCAATCCTACGTTGCCCCCCAGAGGAGCTTAGGAGACCGGGTCTAGGCAACTTGGTCCTGACATTTAAGTTGAGTGACCAGCCTCACTCATCCCTGAGTGGCATTACGTGAGCAATAAACCCCAACCATCTCTTGGATATAAACCTTCACTGACTTAGTCCAATGGAGGGCTGTAATAACCCACTAAACTGTCAGGTGACAAAATTTGGTTATATGGTTACCACCTGGCATAGTTAATTGATTTCTGGTGTGCAGGAAACTATTTGGCTTGTCACTCAGTGTAGAGTCACCCAAAGGCAGAAGGAAGAGGAAAGACAGAAGAGGGAGTGTGAAGTAACCCGTAGGCAGAAGGACGAGGAAAGAATGAAGGAAAGAAAAACAGAAAAGGATGGAGGAGAGGAAAGGGCAGACACCTGAGAGCAGCACTACATCGAGTGTGTAGATGGTGAGTGCTCCCACCTACCACAACTTGTGAAGAAAGACACCAATGTTACCACGAAGACCTAGGAAACGAAGACAAAGCAAAATATGATTTTGCCATGTAAACCTTTTCCAAATCAAGAAATATAGCAATGAAAGACCGGCGAAGGGGAAAAGGCAGACAGGATAAAATACTCCTCGTGAAGGAGGATTGAAAGTGCTATGAGCTTTTTAATATCCAAACTGTAAAGGAAAAAGAAGACAATGGGATTCAAAGTGCCACATAAGTCGACAGCTGATCATACGTTCAAGCAGTTTACGTAAACAACTGGTGAAAGCAGTGGAATGGTAGTCTTGAGGAAGGCGACTGGCTATGCCTAAGCCTAAGAAACGGTAGGATGACCACCACACACCAAGCTGTAGGAAAGAAACCCTCAAACCAAATTCTGTTGTAAAGGGCCAAGAGACAAGACATGATATAGGGAGAGAGATGTTTCAACATACGATAGTGAATACCATCGAGACCCTCACTGGAGTCTTCACCCAACAGGTGCGTGGACGACAACTCACGGAGGGAGAGAGAGAGGAACATTAATAGCCCCCTCGGCAGATGAAAAGGAATCGGGACAGATTTGGAAAGAGATTTAATACAGTGAAAATCTGGAGAAAGGTGGAAGCCTGTGATTACAAGACTAAAATAACTACCTAAAGCTTCAGCAACCAAAGATGCATCAGCTACAGAACGATCATCTAAAAAAAGAACAGGAGCCCGAGGCAGGATATGCTTACCAGAGATTCTACAGATACGAGACCAAAGTGCTGCAACGAGAATGTCACTGAAACTAAACAAAGGCCATCCAACTGTGATGTTTGGCTTCATGGACAGCATGGCAGAAACCAGCAGATGCAGGTTGAAATAAAGACTATGGGTACAGTCAGGTGTAGATCGTCAATCTATCTATCTATCTATCTACAGTATCTATCTATAGCCCGACGCCCTAATCCCGCAAAGGGTGGCAGCAGACAAAACGCCTCCAAGTCGCTCTGTCACCCACCATTTGACTACCCTCCCCCCAACTCACCCCCCCCTCCCTCATATACCTCTCAACTCCATCCCTCCACCTCATCCTCGGTCTACCCCTCCCTCTCCCTCCCTCCACTTCACCTACATACACCCTCTTAGTCAGTCTTTCATTCTCCATTCTCTCCACATGTCCAAACCACCTCAGTGTATTTCTCCTAATCTTCTCAACCACATCCACATCCAACCAACAACGTTCCTTCACTTCTTCATTCATCAACCTGTCCCTCCGTGTCACTCCATTCGCTCCTCTCAAGTAACTCATTTCCACTGCTGTCATTCTTGACTTGTTCCCCTCTTGCAAGGTCCACGCCTCGCTTCCATATGTCAGGGTAGGGATCACAATACTATCATGCAGTGACTTCTTAACTTCCATACTCACCTCCCTATTTCTCATCATTGCTTTCAGTGAACCATCAACCTTCCTTCCCTGCTGTACCCTTTCACGCACTTCATCCCCCAAAATTCCATCCTTACTCATCACACTACCCAAGTACTTGAATGCACTCACACACTCCATTTCCTCACCATCCAACCTCACTGTACATTCTGTGACTTCATTCCTCTTAAACACCATAACTTTACTTTTGTTTACATTAACTTTCAGCTGCCTCCTACACACTGTCCCAAATTCATTCACCAAACCTTGCAACTCCCATTCATCTTCACTCAACAATACTGTATCATCAGCAAACAGCAACACCGGAAGCTTCCAAATCTCACCCTCATTCATTAGAGCCATCCCCACATCCACTGCCCTACCTTGCACCTCCTTTACAACCCCATCCATGTATATATTAAACAGCCATGGAGACATCACACAACCCTGTTTCAGTCCCACACTGAGATAAAAAAATTCACTCAGCTCACTATCCACTTGCACCTTAGCCCTAGTTCTTTCGTACATACTCTTCACAGCATTCAACAATTTCCCATCCAGTCCATATATTCTTAATACCTTCCACATACCTTGCCTATCTATTCTGTCATAAGCTTTCTCCAAGTTCATGAAGGCAGCATACACTTTCTTTCCCTTCTCTAGATACTTCTCCACTAAACATCTTAGAACAAATATCTGATCTACACACCCTTTTCCCTTCCTAAATCCCCCTTGTTCTTCTCCAACTAGCTCCTCTCTCATATGCCTAACCCTATCAATGAGTATTCTACCATATATTTTACCAGTCACACTAAGAAGGCAAATACCCCTATGGTTACCACATACTTCTCTCTCCCCTTTTCCTTTATATAAAGGAACAATTATACCTGATTGCCAGTCCTCTGGAACCTTTCCCTCTTCCTAAGCCAATCTACACAACTTCCATATTCATTCTACAATGATCTCACCTTCATACCTCAGCATTTCACCACACACTCCACCAATTCCTGGGGCCTTCCCCAGCTTGATCTTCTTCATTGCTTCCACTACTTCCGTCCTACTGATCTCTTCCTCCCTCCTCTCATCTCTCCTCCCAGCCATTCCCCAACCACTTATACTCGCACTGCTGTCACTCTCTACATTCAACAAATCCTCAAAGTGCTCCTTCCATCTCCTCAATTTCTCTCTCTTCTCCACCAACAATCTATTATTCCTATCTTTCACTCCCCTACTATTTCCCCTTTCACACTGCCTTACTTTCTTTACCTCCTTCCAAAACAATTTCTTACTCTCCCTCCATTTCACACTCAGATTCCTCCCAAACTCTTCATCCACTTTCTTCTTACTCTCCTTCACCGGTCTCTTCACCTCCCTTCTCCTACTCATATATACCTCTCTCTTCTCTCTCTCATCTTCTCTCCTACCTCTACTCACTAACCATTCACTACAGTAGTTCTTTTTATGGTGTGGGGCACTAACCCACCACCAACCCTTTTAGTTGCCTCGTACGACAAGCAGGGATACTGGGGGGAGTATTCTTGAAACCCCCCCTACCCCCAGGGTAGTACATTTAACACAGAGGGCATGTTTGCATTCAGGAGTCCATCATGGCACAATTTTGGCCGCAGGAGGTCTAGTATTTCTAGGGATGGCAGTGAGGGCAGCTCCTGAAACATAGACCAAGAAAAAAGAAAGCAATTCATGGGGAGAGGAAAGGAGAAATATAAATGTCAAGAAAACCTCCCAGTAAACCAATGAGGTTGAAACCAAGTACAACACTCATTCCTTTGGAAGGGTGTTATTAATAACTCTTTTGCAACACCAAAATTTATCATGAAATACATGGTACCAGTTTTCGTTTTCATTTTTGAAGGCTCCAACGTACTTGCATGCATCGGCCTTGGTTACCCAATAGCAGCTCTCCATGCTGCTCAATCTCTGGCAGCCTCCCTGTTCGGTTCCTTAACCAAGGTCACACTTAATGACCTTGTCCTAGGTCTTTTTTGGTCTACCCCTCGCAACCCCACCCCTAATATTAACGCTTCTCACTTTTTGCACCCAACTATCATCCCCCATCCTCTCCACATGCCCAAACCACCTCAATCTACCTTTCCTCATCACAACACCAATACACTCCAGTCCCATCCTACCTCTCAACTCTTCCATCATAAACCTAGCTCCCCCAGGCCTTGCACTCAGGGATGCACTGCACACCCACCTAATCGTTGTCATTTCTCTATGTTTGAGCCTGCAAATATCCTCTTCCTTTACTGCCCAGGTCTCACTACCATACACCATTACACTCCTAACACATGCTACATACAAAGATCCCTTAGCACGTAAGGAAAAAAAAAAAAGTCTACCAATGTGTTAATAGCCAGACGCCAAGATCCCATAAGGGATGGCTGTTTGTTTTTGAGTTGTTTTACAGGGAGGGACACTAACCCTCGACCCACTTGTTGACACATAGGGAACATGTATGGGCTGGCTAAATGGCTACCACCAAACATTGTAAAAGGTTTCCTGGCTTACAGGAAACCATTAGGCTTGTCACAATGTAAAGCTGCCTAGAAAGGAAAAAGGAGTAATAAAAGGTAATGGAAATGATGGGAGAAATAGGAGGAGAGGAGGACAGAAACAGAAAAAGAATGATAAAGATGAAGGAAGAAGTAGGCAGCTCTACATCAAGTGGGTGGATGATGGTCACCACTACCTACACTAAAAATTGCAGTGCATTTAATAGTCTTCACATGACAACAGCATATTTTGATGTGTATACTACTTGGTTTCCTTGGTAATACTTCTTTATATAAAACTGATAGGTAGGGATTACATCATCCACTTACTTTATGTAGTACTACCTGCTAGTCAATCTACACTGAATGACATGCCAAATGATTTCTGGAAATCCAAGAAACTATTTACTATGCTGCGTGATAACCTTACAACAAGTCCTTGGGGTAGGGAGGGATGAATCTGTTGCATGTATTCCCTGCTGGCAAAAAGGAGGGGGATAGCAGGGATTAGTGGTCCCCACACCTTTAATTCTCATTTGCTGGCAAAGGAAAGGAATGCCATGGATGTGGGTCCTGTACCTACCCAGGCCCTATGAAAAACATGGGGGTTTGTATGGCCATGTGGAATGTGAGAAGCATAAATAATGAATGTAAGAGGGTTAAAGTGATACATATGTTGAAGAGTGATGGGTATACAGGGTAATGGAAGTGATAACAATGATAAGGTCATTTACAGGTATGGATGGCAAACATCATATCAACTTCTTCTTCCTTCAGGGTACTGGTAATCTACAGTAATTATATACAGTAAACTTCTTCAACTGAGCTAAATAAGAATCGAGTTTATTGTTTCCATAATATACTGTGCACATGATGATATGATTTTTGCTTTGATAATAAAAAATCACCTACTCTATATATGGGTATCAACTATGAGTTATTTAAGAGGAGCCTGTGGAGTCACATGGAGAGACAGGCTGACGAATGAGGATATAAAGGAGCGTTGTGGTGTTGATGTGGATGTGATAGGAAGCGTTATGAGGAACACACTGAGGTGGTTTGGCCATGTGGAGAGGATGGAGGGTGAAAGACTGACGAAGAGAGTGTATGTGAGTGAGGTGGAGGGGGAAAGAGGGAGGGGGAGGCCGAGGATGAGATGGAGGGATGGGGTGGAGAGGTATATGAGAGAGGGGTGTGTGAGCTGGGAGCAGGGGAGTGAAATGGCGGGGGACAGGGCGACTTGGAGGCGATTTGTTTGTGGCCACCCCAAACGGGATTGAGGCGTCTGGCAATAGATAGATAGATAGAACTATTCTGAAATTGAATACAGTATGGTATTTACACCTCTTACCTTCTAAAATAAAGATGAAGAGGGATGTCTTCCCATGGTGGCACCCATATAACTGGGTGATTCTGCTGCCTAGGTATACAGACATTCCTCAGTTGCCCCCTATTGGTGAACTGCTGAAGAAGGGCAGTTTCAGTCTTCAGTCCACTGGGTTCACATCTTGATGAGCCTGGGGCTGCAACAGCAACACTGACCCCACTAATTTTCCTGTTTACTTCATTCTTCCAAACACCTGACAATTACATATACAGCAGTGTAAGAAGGGTTCTTCATAGGAAATGGGTTAATGGTGATCACCAGACAATCTCTCAAAACTCTTCTCCCCCAACCCCCACCTACCAGGGATGAATGACCATGACAAAGCTACCTCCTGTCTAATTTAACCATCTCTCTCTTTCTCTCTCTCTCTCTCTCTCTCTCTCTCTCTCTCTCTTTTAATCTGTGTCCAGTACTTATCATATCCCTGATGAGACAATACCCTCAGCCTTACAATTCAGAAATCCTACTCCACTCTTTTCATAAGCTTCATCACCATTAAGAATTCTATCCATCCATCCATCCATCATCCAATCCTACCTTGCCCCATGAGGAGCATAGCAGCCAGGGGCTAGGCATGTTGGTCCTGACATTTAAGATGATAGTGACCAGCCTCACTTATCCCTGAGTTGTATTACATGAGCAATAACCCCTACCACCCCTTGGACATAAACCTTCACCGGCTCAATCCGAATGGAGCGCTGCAACTGCCCACTAAACCACCAGGTGCCATAATTTGGTTATATGGTTGCCACCCAGCATAGTAAATGGTTTCCTGGTGTACAAGAAACCATTTGGCTTGTTGCTCAGTGCAGAGTCACCCATAGGCAGAAGAATGAAGGAAAGAAAGGCAAAAGAGGGAGTGTAATGTCACCCTCAGGCAGAAGGACGAGGAAATAATGAAATAAAGAAAGACAAAAGAGAAAGGAAGGAAAGGAGGGAGGAGAGGAAAGGGAAGACACCTGAGACCAGCACTACATCGAGTGAGTGGATGGTGAGTGCCCCCACCTACCACAATTAAGAATTCTACCGTACAATAATTCTTCTCAAAATTAGAAGGGTGAGATGCTTGCCTCCTGGTTTAAAAACAGTCTATTATACAACAACCACATAACTGTATGATGAGTGTTTACAGTTCTGTCTATTTAGGGGTTACAAAAATATAACTTCACAATGAATCATGTTGCAGAGTAGACAAACATAATACAAAATTACACAAGTGTCAGCATATACAGCCATACATATATTTATTTTTCCGCTATTGACAACTATGATAATACTCTGCCTAAACTACATACATTTCATGGAGATGCATCATTTCTATTCAGCCAAAGAACTGTTACAAAAGGAATGATCACATTAATTGAAAGGTGTGGATATTGGTCAACAATACATTAATAAGAATACATACTTTGCATAATGGTTAATAGTGACTCAAACAAGATTAAAAGCTTCTGGATCGGAATAAGCATTGTCATCATTCAGTACTGTACAATGGAATTGTAAAAATTAACATTTTCGTAATATACAGGCAACCATTCCTCTTGTATATATTCTTTGGTATTAGCAGTCCATATGAACACTTAGGGATGAGAGGTGTTGCCTCTGGACTGAAAGCACCCACTCCCAAGGATTTCAGCAAATCTGAGCATCAAGTGGCAGTTATAAAAATATCAGGACACATTGATATCCATCGTGTGTACAGCTGAACACAAATGCAAGATGATACATTCACCTCTGGAAGATCCTTGCTTTAACGTTGTTATACTATATATATATACATATATATTTATATCTGCAAAAATAAATAGAGATGAAAGTTCAACAATACATTCAGTTGCACAGTGTTGTGACCATTCATCCTTATCACCTAAAATGCTGAATGTGCTCAAATTGTTTAAGGTGGGTTAGATAAAGCTCTTCAAATGAGCTATAATAAGCTTTGTTGCATTAACCCAGCATTTGAAGGGAGCCAAAAGTCTTGAATGATAAGGTAGACATATGAAGAATCAGGTACAGAAATTTTTCCAAGCTTCATGTCAAACGATGAATTCGCCCAGAGGGACAAGGCAATTAATTGACTGACAAGTGTGCAAAATCACACAACAAAATACTATGATAATGGAAACCGTCATCCTTCATGGGTGTCAGTTACCTTAAAATAAATTCTAAACTAGAATACATTTGATAGTGATTGATAAACCCTCCCCCCCTCCTTCCTTATTTTTAACAAATCAACATACAATTACTCATGTGAAACATCCTCCATGGTCATGTAGTCTTTTAATAATTAAGAGGAAGAAGATGTTCATGATACACACTACTGATGACTAGATGGATAATCAAAGTAATATTAATCATCATCAGTGTGCATCACAATCATGGTCCCAGCAGCTGCTATGACAGCAAATATTTATATATTTAGGATATGATTGGCAAGTGCTGAAGAAAGCAATACTGACAAAAGTACCATAAATAAGAAAAACATATTATTGTAGGGACTGAAAATTATACTCCATTACAGTTTCCAGTTCACCTCATTATATAATAAAAGTTAAAGAAAAAATTTTTTGACATCACGCGGTAGACAAATAACCACTTAACTTATATGAAAGCACAGTAAAAATTTCCTATGAGTACATTCCACTCTCTCTCTCTCTCTACACCACACTGAGTGTTGGTTACATGTTACTGTACAAACTGTATTAACAAAAGCAATGTGGAAATTATAAGAATCTAGCTGATCTTTAACTAGGTTTTTCTTACAGTAAAAACATGAACTTTAGGTAATGGTATGATGAAGAGAAGTAATGTGCAATTCTATATGACAATTATAAAAGAAATGTGACAGCTACAATAAGCACACCATCTAATGAAGATTGTAAAATCACAAAGGCAGCCACAACGATGATAATCTTCAACCAACATCATCGTCATTTACTCTACTTGTGTTCAGAGTCCACTACAAACAGTCACCTACATAAGTATCTAATGCTCTATTCTTTTTTCTCCTCTTCTCGGTTGTCAGTCAAGGTGCCCACAATCTGTGCATACTCTGTCTTGTCATCAGTTTTTACTTCAGCCTTCTTATCACCCTCTCCCTTACCGAGATCAAGTTCAGCATACACCACCTGCAAAGACCATTAAATAATAAACACTGTTCACTGGCAGAATACCAGACAAAGTAATATACAAGTTACTCATACACCAATAGTATCAAAAGGAAATTATGGTAATGTACAGTATCTATTTGCAAACAGATGCCAAATTCTGAGAGTTCTTAACCATCCTTCACAATCAAAACTAAGCACCTGTCCCATCCTCTATGCTTCGAGATGGAGAAGCTACCGAAAATGGTGGATTTGAGAATAAAACCTTCCACTTACTGAATCACAGAATCTCAGCAAAACTGTAAAACCACAGTGTCTAGATATGCTCTCACATCTACCAAACGCTCCAGATGAAAAGCTAAACAAAAAACATACGTATGCTGTTTCAGAGCACTGTCCAAGTCCTTAAAATACTCAGTGATGCTGTGAAACTGCTCTGGTGTGATTTTCTTTTGCTTTCAACAAGAGTGATTAGGAGAAAAGAAAGCCTAATCTAGGCATGCTATGAATACAGGACACAGCACTAGATCCTTTGAGGTCATTAAATCTGTAAGCTTTTATGATGCAAAGATTCAGATTATCTCTTGGTCAGTCATTAACTAGGAGTTAGTTTAGTATTAATTATCTTTTTTACAGAACAGATTGCATATCTAGATTAAATGTACTTGGGCTCATCAGCAGAAAAAATCTTTTTATAAGCAACATGAAGTCACATTACTATTCTCAAGACAGAAAATTTTAATTAACTGTATTAATCCACATTGAAAACATACAGTCTGGTTTACTTAGCAAATACATTGCAACATTTCCATGTGTAGTGTTCTGAAAATATAATCTGTAGATGATCCAGGCAATTTCCTTGCTAAACAGGTGCAAACAGACATGCAAAAGCTTAAGCAAAAACAATGCAAAAAATTTGCCACAAACACCTTCCCCATAAGGCAAACACTAATCACAACCTTATAATGCACACGCTATGAATCAATTATAACTGTCACATAATTATTTTCACAGGCCTTACCCATGTAATATGAAGCAGTCAAAACAACTCTTTTGCAACAAATTTGTGTTGTTTTTTTCAGTAAATACAGTACTTGCAGTTGTTCAAGTCTTAATAAGCTGCAAAAAAACTGTCCTACTAAATTAGTACAGTTCACTGTATTCAAGATTCAATTTTGCTTAGTGGACTGATTTAGGCTACTTATTGACAATGGCATGAATCTTTGTAGGTAACTTAAACACAAGCTCGTAAAACCACACTTAAAAGCATCAATTTTGTTACCTGTCACACATCACTTTGCAGAGGAATAGTCTGCTGAAAAAAAAAAAAATCAAAATATATGTAACCCATCAAATAGCAGAATTCAAACTTCTGATGTAAGAAAAGAAAATCTGATGACAGCAACATATGAGGCCCTCTTGTGCAAGAAATGAGTATCTGATGAGAGAAACCTATGTGGCCCTCTCAACCAAAGAGGGTCAAACACCATCAGTCATGAGATCCAGATTTTTGTCTCCAAGCACGGCTCAACTCTCATGCCTTTGAACTGAGATTCCTGACCTTCTCAGGAAGGCATGGGGAGTTAGGACTCTCCAGGGCCACAAGTCACAATTCATAAGTGCAGGAATAAAGCTATCCTTGCAGAGAGGGAAGGAAAGGGAGTTTCACAATGGATGATGTTTGTCCCTCTCTGGATGGGAGGACCTCATATGAGGTGCCTGGAGGTAAAGGGGCCAAGTTGCCAATGTGATGTTTTCAGTAAACTTCTCTCCGAGAGAGAAAATGGATTAAACTACCAATTTCTAGGGTAAACTAAAATTTGTCATTTTGGCATGTTGACCCATTTACCTCTGGGCACCTCATATATTCAAAGGTTTGGCATAATTTTGAAAGCAGCTAGCAATATTACATGCACTTGAAAACTACTTATATCAAGGATAGACATAAAGTACATCAGATTCAGCTTACGTACAACGTATTTTTCATGTCATTAACTTGGTTTATTCAGCTAAGGTCCTTAAGGGGAAAAAGAATATCAAAGAAGAGTGCAGGCTACATAAGGGACTACAACACAGTGTATAACAGCTGGGATGCCTGATACAAATACAGTACTGGGTATATTTATAATTCCTACCCCCCCTACTCTCTTCACCAGAAATAGGGTAGTTAATACGCCAATGGCCCTTGGATGATGGGAGGTTTTGCTAAGGTAAATAAAATCATCTGATGTCAGCCAGATTAAAATATGCAAGGTATTTGCTGTCATTTATGGGTTAACTCCAGGGGCTGATCTACGGATATTTAGGAGGTGTTGTCCAATATCTTTCTAAAGCAATGAGGTTTCAGATTCCCTTTTTTCTCGATCAATTAAATAATGTGTGTTAACCAACGACAGACTGTACAATATCTGTCAGATGTAATTACAGTAATATGACAAGTACTGTATACTGATCTCAATGTGGTAATATACAGGTGTTGCCCAGGCAGTATAAGCAACATCACTTGCTCTACCCATGAAATGACTGTTTATAACTCTTGGATGACATGTGATTTGTAGTAGTAGTAGAGTAACCCTGGTCTGTCTGGCTGAGCAGATCCATCAACTGAGGGCAAACAATTTCCCCTGCAGGGCCATCCCATGCAGTGAACTGAAGCTCCCTTGCTATGCAGAGAAGAGTGTAGAGGTTTGGTTCCTGGACAGATGCTGCACTTGTGTCTCAACCCACTTAATGGGGGCACCACATTAGGCTCCACATGACGCTGGTAAGAAGTTTCCCTGTAACAAGTGCTCATCAGGTATTAGGAAATGTTCAATACATGTGATCAGCTGCAAGTCATGGGTTAATCGAGATAATTTTTAACCTCAGGATGACTGAAAGCTTCTTTGTGGAGAGTAAAATTATTCACCATTGGGAAAAACAAATGTAAACCAACTGCCAGTCATTGGTGAACTATTGCAATCTGAATATGTACTATTTATCATATGCTTGCCACCACCAGATGATTTCATTTTACTGACAGAATCTTTGGAACTGAAGTGATTAAGTATGGCTATATCTAATTCCTCTATTTATAACAAATATTTTCTAATCTTAATAAAACTACCTAGAAACAGCAAGAAAAAATAATTTTGTCTGGCTGAAGGGGTTAAACGTTAACTATCCTACTTTCAGCTGAACACATTAAAGTGTATGTAACTACACACACAGTACAGTAGCAGCAATGTGTGAACTATCTGAAACATTTTATGATACCATGCTAGCATCTACCAAGCTGGTCTTTTAGGTTAGAGGAAGAATGCTGGGAACAGCAGAGGCAAATACAATACTCTTTTTATCATACAGCTGTATTTATTTTCACTGAAAGGTGATGATAATGATACTAGTACTACTACTGAGCAGCAATAATGAGGGTATACTGTGTGGATATAGATAGTGGTGTACCCACTGCATGCTAAAAGTAAGTTTGTATTCTTCAGGTGACTCAGAAGCAGACAAAATGCAGTATTATTTGTTTTGAGAGACCATAATAGGATTAATTTATAGTATAAAGCAATATTTATCTAATATTAAAACACAAAAAGTCAATGCATAATATAGGCCTACTTATTCTATTCTCAGACTGTAATTACAGGACCCTATCAATCCATTCCTGTACAAGCCTGAAGCTAGGCTACTGTAGTCCAGAACATTCCAGCAGGTTTGACTGACACAGCACCAGTGAAATTACATGATCAAACTCCTTCAGCTACCTAGTTAGATTTCAGACCTATATGACAGTTGTCCTTGGACCCAAAGAACTAGATCACCGAGTACTGCACAGAAAACATTACAGAACATGAATTGCCATTTTCCTAAGTAACAGAAATTTGCAAAATCTGACAGAATTGCAAAATTTTCTCCTAGTACTGTACGATATACAGAACCACTGATTAGTTTCTTTTTTCCTTTTTTTCCACAGTCAATCCAGTTCACTGTACAGCAAGTCCTTCCTCCTTGCACTCTCTGCAATCAGGCCATCACAACAGTCAAAGATACCACAGTTTGTCTTTGACCAAACCTTTCTCATATTGAGTCACCATAATATAAACAAACAAGTTGATGTCACTTGTTACAGTGTAGTAAAATTTATATTCTTGGCACCACTATCAAACTCCTTCAATGTTATTATCAATCAGTGAAAATACTACATTGCCTTGAGAAAACACAGTCACCAGCAAATGAAAAACCAGTACAGAATTTTATTATCACCATCTGGTGAATTCAGGGAATTTGTAATCATATAAATTCATACAAAATTCTCATGGGAAGCACTGAATTGAGGACGGTCAATGTATAAAAACCTTAAAGTTACACTTTCTTGATGTACTTACCTTTCTCCTTAACATAAAGCACAGTCAAGCCATTGAAGCCAATACTCTCATCACTGTCAGAGGCTTTCTAGCACCTCATCCTTACTACTTTTTTTCTAAATATTACAAGTTAAAATTTTATCTTATGTTACTATAACAATGACTGCCAATATTAAGTGGATATACAAGTAGACAAGGTAAAAAAGGAATACTCAAAAGTGTAATATGCAAACTGTACCACTAAAGAAAAGTTGTTACAATTCCTCCTAAACTAACATGAATACAGTGTTTAATTAAATCTATGATCAAGCAGTGAACCAATATCCTGGTTAGATATCTTCCACCCACAGCTTGGGCAAGCCTTATTAACTGAGCAGTTTAGTGCTGGAACTACTGAATGCAGCATATCACTGGTGCCCCAGTAAACTGCTTATACCTACAGTTAATATGCGGGATTCAGTGAGAATGAGAGGGCAAGAGAGGGAGTATGTCTGATGATAAGCAAGAAGTGGAAGGAGAATATAAGAGAGTATGGAACAGTGGGTGCAAGGATTGTATGGGTGAGGATGAAAGTAGGTATACAAGCATGGGCAATTGTATGTGTGTATGCTCCAACAGAGGATCGAGTGGCAAGAGTGAAAGATGAGTTTTGGGCGAGAGTAGAAGCATGTATGGACAAGTTTTGAGAGGAGCGAGAGAGTGCTGTTGATTGGAGACATGAATGGCAAAGTTGGGAATGTACGAGTGGATGGAGTAGTTGGTCAGTGGGGTGTGCCAGCTGAAGTAGATGGGAATGGTAGTGCTTTGGTAGACATCTGTGCTGGTAAGGGGTTGGCAATAGCCAACACCTACTTTCGTCATAAGATGATCCACCGGTATACATGGAGAGTAATGAGGAGGATGGATGGTGAACTTGTTGAACGAAAGGCAATGATAGACTACATGTGTGTGGATGAGCGAATGAGAAGACAAGTGTTGGATGCAAGGGTGTGGAGAGGGTGGGGGAATGGAGTCTCGGACCATCACTTAGTGATGGCCAAGGTAGAGCTGCAAAGAAAGTGGTTGAGGAGACGAAGGGGAAGACAGGAGGAAGCAGCTCCTGTGAGAAGAGTGGAGAAATTGCAAGATAGTGAGACAATGACAGAGTATAAGAGCATAGTGGAAGAAAGATTGGGAAGGTATGAGCTAGAGCAGATGGAAGGGGTGGAAGACGTATGTAAGATATTCACGGAAGAGATAAGCGCAGCGTGTGAGGCGGTTTGTGGAGTGAGGAGGAGATGCAAGGGTGTGCAAGGGACAGCATGGTGGAATGATGAGGTGAAACGAGCTGTGGAACAAAAGAAGAAGGCATATGGTAAATGGTTGGCGAGTAGAGGTAGGGGAGAAGATGAGAGAGAGAAGAGAGAGGTATATGTGAGCAGGAGAAGGGAGGTTAAGAGACTGGTGAAGGAGAGTAAGAAGAAAGTGGATGAAGAGTTTGGGAGGAATCTGAGTGTGAAATGGAGGGAGAGTAAGAAATTGTTTTGGAAGGAGGTAAAGAAAGTAAGGCAGTGTGAAAGGGGAAATAGTAGGGGAGTGAAAGATAGGAATAATAGATTGTTGGTGGAGAAGAGAGAGAAATTGAGGAGATGGAAGGAGCACTTTGAGGATTTGTTGAATGTAGAGAGTGAGAGCAGTGTGAGTATAAGTGGTTGGGGAATGGCTGGGAGAAGAAGAGATGAGAGGAGGGAGGAAGAGATCAGTAGGTCGGAAGTAGTGGAAGCGATGAAGAAGATTAAGCTGGGAAAGGCCCCAGGAATTGATGGAGTGTGTGGTGAAATGCTTAGGTATGGGGGTGAGATTGTTGTGGAGTGGATATGGAAGTTGTGTAGATTGGCTTGGGAAGAGGGAAAGGTTCCAGAGGACTGGAAATCAGGTATAATTGTTCCTCTGTACAAAGGAAAAGGGGAGAGAGAAGTATGTGGTAACCATAGGGGTATTTGCCTTCTTAGTGTGACTGGTAAAATATATGGTAGAATACTCATTGATAGGGTTAGGCATATGACAGAGGAGCTAGTTGGAGAAGAACAAGGGGGATTTAGGAAGGGAAAAGGGTGTGTAGATCAGATATTTGTTCTGAGATGTTTAGTGGAGAAGTATCTAGAGAAGGGAAGGAAAGTGTATGCTGCCTTCATGGACTTGGAGAAAGCTTATGACAGAATAGATAGGCAAGGTATGTGGAAGGTATTAAGAATATATGGAGTGGAGGGGAAATTGTTGAGTGCTGTGAAGAGTATGTACGAGGGAGCTAGGGCTACGGTGCGAGTGGATGGTGAGCTAAGTGAGTTCTTTGATCTCAATGTGGGACTGAAACAGGGGTGTGTGATGTCTCCATGGCTGTTTAATATATACATGGATGGGGTTGTAAAGGAGGTGCAAGGTAGGGCAGTGGATGTGGGGGTGGCTCTAATGAATGAGGGTGAGATTTGGAAGCTTCCGGTGTTGCTGTTTGCTGATGATACAGTATTGTTGAGTGAAGATGAATGGGAGTTGCAAGGTTTGGTGAATGAATTTGGGACAGTGTGTAGGAGGAGGAAGCTGAAAGTTAATGTCAACAAAAGTAAAGTTATGGTGTTTGAGAGGAATGAAGTCACAGAGTGTGCAGTGAGGTTGGATGGTGAGGATATGGAGAATGTGAGCGCATTCAAGTACTTGGGTAGTGTGATGAGTAAGGATGGAACTTTGGGGGATGAAGTACGTGAAAGGGTACAGCAGGGAAGAAAGGTTGTTGGTACACTGAAAGCAGTGATGAGAAATATGGAGGTGAGTATGGAAGTTAAGAAGTCACTGCATGATGGTATTGTGATCCCTACCCTGACGTATGGAAGCGAGGCGTGGACCTTGCAAGAGGGTAACAAGTCAAGAGTGAGAGCAGTGGAAATGAGTTACTTGAGAGGAGCATTTGGAGTGACGTGGAGGGACAGGTTGACGGATGAAGAAGTGAAGGAACGTTGTGGGGTAGATGTGGATGTGGTTGAAAAGATTAGGAGAAATACACTGAGGTGGTTTGGACATGTGGAGAGAATGGAGAATGAAAGACTGACTAAGAGGGTGTATGTAGGTGAGGTGGAGGGAGGGAGAGGGAGGGGTAGACCGAGGATGAGGTGGAGGGATGGAGTTGAGAGGTATATGAGGGAGGGGGGGGTGAGTTGGGGGTGACAGAGTGACTTGGAGGCGTTTTGTCTGCGGCCACCCTTTGCGGGATTAGGGCATCAGGCTATAGATAGATAGATAGATAGAATATTTTTGAAGGCCTTAGTCATACAGTACTGTATATGCATGTGTATGCCTTTTGTGGCCTGGTGATGGCAATTACGTGATGATGAGTGCCATGGAACTCTAAAACCACCAGTGTGCCACCAACAAGTAGCTTGGGCAAGCTTTTTAATGGCTGTTTGCCTTTACTGCTGCCAACCTTTAACAAAGGCCTTGGATTTGAAGTCATGAGTTTTCATCTAAGCCAGATGTGTATGTACTGTAATCTCAGCCTGAACTGTGTAAATGGGACTGAGCGCCCCCACCCCCCTGTTGGTGCTATACAAGGTCGGCTACTGGTCTTTTGGTCCTACTCCACTTACATGATATATAATACCTCCTTGGGATAAGGGTAACCATCCACCTCACCCATGAAAATAGAGGACACGATCACCTTGAAAATGTTCTCCATCAGAGTACAGTACTGCGAAAAGCAAGAATGAAAGTTTAAAGTGTGAGAAAGAGTACAGCAAGAAAAGGAAGAGAGACTGCAGGTACTGTACATGGGCACTGACAAGGATTAGGGGGGTGAGCATGAAATAAAGATGTTATTACATGACAGTTTTAAAATCTCCATATTAATATATGGAAGAGAAACTTGGACTACACTGGAATGACACAAGTCAAGAGTGAGGAGTGTGCAGAATGAGTCATCTGAAAGAAGTGAGTGCAGTTACATGAAGTGATAGAAAGACAGATGTGGAAGTTTTGAAGCCTTGTGGTGTTGATGTGGATATGCTGGAAGGTGTTAGAAAAATCTTGAAATAGTTTACCCATGTGGAGTTAATGGAAAATGAGAGTCTGACTATGAAAGAGTATGTGAGTGAAGAGGAGGGAGAGAGGGGAAAGGGAGACTGAGGATGAGGTGGAGGGATAAAGCAGAAAAGTATATGAATGAAAGTGGTGTGATATGAAGGGAAAGCAGCCTGATGGTGGAGAATACGGCAAAGCAGGCGGTTAGTTCATGACCACCTCCTCTATGATTAAGGCATCTGGCTATGAACACAGACAGATTATCTTTCATATCATTAAACTGTTAACCAAAAGGCCTCCATGTCATTCATTATTCATTGCATGATGATGTTATCAAGATTCAACTGTTCTTAAATGCCTACCCCAAGTATATTTATTTGTCAAAATTTGCCATAGCTTACTTGACCTGATCTGAGAAGAGAAGAGCTGTTAGCTTTTGAAAGTTGGCAGCTAATTGGTTGTCCGAGTGCATTCATTATTAACGACACAATTTATATTGTTTGAATTCTATGGGTGACAGTAGCTGTTTGACAACATGACTGCACAAATATTATATCTTATATAGTTATTGGCACTGATTACTTTAAAAATGGGGCCTTACAAAGTTTATCAGATGGCCAAGGTACATGAGAAATTTTGAATTCTCAGGACAAATCAAAACATGTCCAGGTAAAGTTTTACGAGCATAATACTGTACCTTGATTTTCTCTGTCATGTCCTGGCAAATTACAGTCAATTATGTCATTACTGCAACACTTGTAAAATCTAACCTAGTAACACATCATAATTCCACTGAAAAATAGCATATTCCCTGAATTTTGATGAATGGTAGACACATGGAGGGTGGGCTGGCGCTCATGGGATATCCCACTTGACTGAATAGATGAATATTTGAATATACAGGAGAGTGATTTGCTCTTGTATCAGTTTACATATGCTTTCTGCTTTCGTATCATCAGTACGTATTCTATATTTTTAATTCTGAATATCTAGTTATAACTTACAACAAAGCTGTGACAAAGTAGGGGCTGTGGGTTATTCAGAGGTGACAGTGACATACAATTTCTTCACCTGTGTCTACCTGTCATTTTTCACTGGAATTCTGATGTTTTACTTGGTTAGGTTTTACAAATGTCATAGTAATGACATAATTTACCTTAATTTGCTTCAATATGCACAAAACAATCAAGGTACTGATGAAACTTTACCTGGATGTGTTTTGATTTGTCCTGAAAATTCAAAATTTCGCACATATCTAGGCCATCCGATAAACTTTGTAAGAGCTCGTTTTCAAATTATTCTATCCAAGTAACTATATTTAGTATAATATTTATTCAGGCAATATTATTGTCAAATGTTTATGGTAACCCACATAATACAAATACAGTCACCGCTCACACAACACGCAATCCTAGTGCACGAAACTCACATAACACGGAAGGCAAAATCTGAGGCAAAAAAATGGTCACAGAGTGAAAATGATACATACAGTAAACCCTCATTATACAATGCCTCATTGTACGATATTTCGCTTATACAATGTCAAAATTTTAGTACCCTATGCCCACTATACAATGGGTACAATTTGCAACAACGATGGATCAACCGCGGCTCAGTGAACAGCGAATGTGCAAACGCAACAAAAACGTCCTCACACTGTCGGTATTAGACCACACACTCTTGTCCACCGGTCCAGCCTCATTAGCTAGCCCTGCCCAGCCAGCTAGCCCAGTCTTATCGATTGGTCCAGCCCCATCAGCCAGCCCCACCCAGCTAGCCCAG
Organism: Coenobita brevimanus; assembly: GCF_032717465.1. Classification (NCBI taxonomy): domain Eukaryota; kingdom Metazoa; phylum Arthropoda; class Malacostraca; order Decapoda; family Coenobitidae; genus Coenobita; species Coenobita brevimanus. The sequence goes on along the minus strand of NC_136959.1, from coordinate 60,472,629 downwards.
TCTCATCCGCCAGTCCAGACTCATCACCCAGCCCCGTGCAGCCAGCCAGCCCTGCCCAGTCAGCCAGTTCTGCCAGTGATGAGTGAGGGCTGTGAGGCCCTAACTGTCCCTTAGCCTCGGAGGGGACATCAACAATCCTATTTACTTAAGTAATAGTAAGAACTACTGTATACTGTTATTTTCATGTTTTTCCCCTCTTTATTCATTATTAATGTGTTACTTTACACGTTTAAACATAAGGATATTTCATGTATGTGAGTGTTAAGGTGTGTGAATGTGCGAGTTTAGGCAGGTCTGGGAACGTATCCCCATTGACTACATGTTATAACAGGTTCAATATACAATGGATTGCTATACAATGGGGTTTTCAGGAATGGAACCCCATCGTATAATGAGTGTTAACTGTATAATGCGGTTGGAGGAAGGTGGCCATTTTTCTGAAAACCATACTATGCTGCGACGATAGAGATAATATGGCCAGAGGCCCCAGCTTATGGCTCAAACAGTCTTAACTTGGAAAAATAAGGCCATAACATGGTGGGAACTGACATAACACGGCCAGTGATAGTCACAGCAGGGGTTGCATCAGCCAGTGATGTATGGCTGTCACGGGTCTGCGAGGGGTGTTGTCACGGTCCATTGAGCGTTCCTGCTCCAGCTGAGCCTACCCTCTCCCCTCGGTCTGGTTGCACATGTGCTCTGTGTGATCTTTGCTCTTTTTTTTGGCCATGGACCTCCACTCCACCTCCCTCCAGCAAACCCACAACCTCTTCCAGTCAAGGTGGGGAATCCTCTAGTGTTCGTATGTAATGAAGTTTTTATTAGGTAAGTAAATGTCCTGGAAAAAAACCCTGAAAACTGCCCCAAAAGGTGAACTTGAGGCTGGCTTGAGTACCATGAAACCCTTTAACATGTAAACATATGGCCCTATAATGTGGAATTTTCATAAAGCAGGAGCTTCAGGGTACAACATTCCTGCATTATGCAAGAAGTCACTGTAATTTACAATGTGTCGTTAACAATGAATGCACTAGGACAACCAATCAGCTGCCAGTTTTCAAAAGCTTAAGGCTCATCTCTTCTCAGATGAGATCAAATAGGCTATAGTTCTTCATCTTCTATTTTTTCTGGAAATAACAGAACACCTACATTAAGCACAATTAGATGAGTGTAGTATGACTTAATGAATCGTAAATAACCACAAGATATATGCTAGGCAAACTGCTGTTGCCCACTGATGTGCTGAGACTCTTCATTTAAAAAATCCAAGTGCTCGCTTCACAAGGCCCGCCCAAGCAAAAGGTAGTATGCAGGTAGTTTTAGCCAGTCTCTCTTGTGCCCCGCCCCCTTAGCCCCGCCCACTCACCCATTGGCCCAAGTACTAACCAGGCCGATGGGTGAGTGGGCCAGTCTTGCCGTGCCAGTATCAGGTAAACATGTCAGGCACTCTTGCTAATTTTAAGGAAATTAATGAAGGAAATAAATGTGGAAAATTGCAAAATGGTTATGATACTGTGGTAACTTACTAGACATGACAGACAGATGACTTAATATGTTTAATAGTAATAGCAGCACAGCTGAGATGTGTAACTGCCAAGCTCCGAACTTACTTGGTGCTAAAACTCAGCTGCTGTCGTGGGACAAGGCAGATTCGTTTTTTTCAAACTTATTTTGATTTAGTTGGCAAATTTTAGTGCTCCCTTTGTCATACAGAAATGAATTCAATGTAAAAACATATAATATGATACTATTTCACAGTAAGGCTCATTATTCTGTCAATAAGAAGAAGAATTAATTCAGTCAATCTGCAACGAGTAGAGCTGGAATAGGGCGGGCCATTAGTAGGGTACAGGGCACAAAAGGCTCTGGCTAGTGCTACTCGTATAGTAGTTCAATTCTGCAGTCTGTGTGTGGCTTGTGCCATGGCATACTCCTTGATCACAAATTTATTAGCATGAGTGTATTATACTTATACAACTAAAAGACAGTAATAAGATTATTGAGTGATGGTAAGTGCTGAGTATCTTTTATTTAGACATGCACAGCTGAGGCCCTACAGTTCAATCCTACAAGTCATCATAACTAAAAAAGCTAATTATGAGTCATACCTCCTTTTTGTCCATTTGGTTTGGTTCAATATTTATCTGTGGTATTACTATAGGATCAACAGCTTTGTCCTCCGTATGCTTGTAAGAAAACAATCAGAAATAAGAGTGCTGACAAAAATCCTCACTTTTTTTTTTTTTTTTAAATAAAACAAATGATTCTTCACAACAAAAAAGCAACATCATTTAAGGATATTAATAACATATTTTCTATGCACTTACTGGATGTAGAAAGGAAAGTCAAAGGACTACACTAGTTAAGCATTCTTAATCCAACAGGCATGTCACTGTCATATCTGATAAGACAGTGTTCTAATAATGCAATTTTTAACTATGCTATCATGTACATTATACTAAACACTAAGCTGGAAAAAGGGAGGGAAAAGAAGGTAACTTCTTTTTTTCCTACCTCTCTCTCATTAGTCAAAGGTTTGTCAGGATAAATATTGGTGATAACCGTTTCTTCAGGCACTTGAGTTGCTTCATGAAGCTTGCAATGAAATAGATATTGCTAAAGTATACTGTCAAGTAAGAGAAATGAGTGCAACATTATCACTAACAAAATCATATACAGGCCTACCCCGATAACCAGGAGTGTTGCGTACTAATGGGAATATTCAGTCAGCGAGTATGTCGGATGTCGAAGCAATTTTCCCCAGAAGATACTGAAGAAAAGCAAGAGATGCATTCCAGCCCTGAACCCAAACTCTCATATAACTTACTCAATCAACAGAGACTGACACAGAAACACCATAGGTAATGTTATTATCCTCATACACAATATTAATGTACTGCTAAAACAGGATACATCAAACATCACATGCAAGAAGGTAAGGTGATGGGATGTACAGTGTTGAGATGCTTCAGGGCAGTTGACAGCCAGGCAGGCAGCTGGCAGCACACCAAACCGGGGTGGGGGAGGACAGGAGGATGAGGATGGAGACAAGCAGGGGTGGGGGAAGGTGGGGGAACTGGAGATAAGCTGGGGTGGGGGAGGGTGGGGGGATGGGGAGGGAGACATGCAGGGGTAGAGGAGGGCAGGGGTATAGGGAGCAAGACAAGTGGAGGTGGGGGAGGGAGACAAGCGGAGGTGGGGGAGGGAGATAAGCGGAGGTGGGGGAGGGAGACAAGCAGAGGTGGGGGAGGGAGACAAGTGGGGGTGGGGGAGGGTGGGGGGATGGGGGAAGACAAGCTGAGGTGGGGGAGTGGAAGGGAACAGGAAGGGAGACATGAATGCCAAACTACCCTACTACCCTCCCCCCCCAGTCTCACTCACTCATTTTCTCTCTCTCTCTCACACACACACACACACACACACACACACACACTGGAGACAAACGAGGATGGTGGGAAAGGGTGGAGGGATGGGGAGGGAGACAACCAGGGTTGGGGGAGGGAGACATGCCTGGCAGTGCTGAGCAAGGAGGGGGATGGAGGAGGGACTGGGAGGGGGGGCAGAGAAGAGAGGGGATGGAGGGAGGACCTGGAGAGCCTCATGCACCACCACATATGCTTTCAGACGCACTTGTTTCAAACCTAAGGAGGGGTCGAGTGTTCCGACTAGTGAATTGACGGTCATTCAGACTGTGGAAATATTCCCCCATTTCTTTTGTTTGGTCTAGCAAATCATCAGTTAGTGACATACCAGATCTCAGGGTATGCCTGTACAGTAACCCCTTGATTATGTCATAATTCAGTAAACGCCATGCTGGATATTGCATTTTTTAAATAATGTCATACTACCCCTCCCGGCCCCTCTACAGGGAGAATAGCACCTACAAAAATCCTATACAGTACTGCATAACTACTCAAACAGGAAAAACAACCCCAGATAGTTTTCCTGATAAACAGTATTGTACACAGTATTTTACAGTAAACTATACAACTACTGTATACTGTGCTCACCATTCTGTAATACAGCTCAGTAAAAGATTTTGTTGATTATTCCTATATGGTCTGTCATGTGCTGTTGGTTAATGCCATTTAAAAATATATATATTGCTTTAATTCAGCCAGAATTCTGCTTGATAGATAAAGCATTGTTGCATAATGTTGCATTACATAATCAGGGCATTACTCCATTGTACAATTGCAACAAGATCTAACAGAATAATATGCATAATACTGTATACCTTGCATACAACACAGATTATTGTTTCTATCTATTAGGTCACTGATAACAATCATCATGGTTTATATAAATTATATCAACACAATCTGCTGAATATATGCCTAAAACTTCCATTAACACTTTCATTGCCAATGGTATCTGTGGACTCCTCTCTCACAGAGTGCCACTGGTACCCATGCACTCTTTATCAAAATGCCATGAGCAAAAGTTGGAAACATACAGTATTTTTTGGCATTGTTAGGGCTCCTCAGCTGTCCACCACTCATTATGTTCAGTAAAGCATCTGAGGGGAGGGGATTTTTAGGATGATTTTGATTTTATGCAATTAATTGAGATGCATTTTTTTAAATTGTGCATTCTATTACAGTACAAAAATAGTGGTCTGCTGCTTTATTTACTATAGTACTACAGTATTTGGCATCAGCAGTTTAAGGTAATTCTGTTACTAAAGCTAGCATTTTTTTTTTCTGTTCTAATTTTGGCATTATGGCATACTTCTTTCCATTTTCTGTGGACTGTTTTAAATGTATTGCTACCACAAAAGAATCTTTAGATTCCTTGCATTCTTAGTGTCACTTGGGTAGTCCGGCCCAACCAATAGCACATTTCCATTATTCTCAATTTGGCATTACACAAGTTCCATAAATCGCTGCAACTGATTCTGGGGTTTTTATGGCTACACACAGGTGTACCTGTAATAGGCATAAAGAATTTGAGGACAATAGTACAAATACAGCTGCTAAGTCTGGAAAAGCCTTGGGACCTATTTGGGTTGACAGGACCTTAGCCCTGTATCAGTAATGAAAGGGTTTAGTAAGGTACAGTTCCAAACTAATGTATTCTACAAATACAGTACTGTACTTGAGTATGATCATTTGGAAAAAAGTTGCCTACATACCAATTACTACTGCAATAAAATAAAAAGCTCTCACAAGTACAAGTACAGTATTGTACATTATATGTACAGTACTGTAATGCTAATTAGATGCCTGTACATAAGTCACAGTGCTTACCTCCTTCTCATCTGGGTTGTGCTCATTACGTGGGCTTCCTTTAGTTGACATATCTTTAGTAAGGGACTTCTTCTCATTGTCCTCTAGCTTGGTGTCCTTCATGTAATACAAAGAAGCATGCTTAAGGCTAAACAGTGATTAAAGGATGGTCATGGCAGTATAAAATCTACTGCTCACAGACATGAGACATACATGGTACTGCAGTGGGCACATTCAAGCAGCTTCAGACTGGTTACAAAAATTAGATACTGAAAATTAAAATAATGCTGATGCTTATATGGACACTCACAGAAGACATGCAAGTGTATGATATCTTTATTAAGCACTGTAAAAATATTCTTACTGCATATACGTAGCAATATTTAACAAGGAGTATTCCTTTTAAGTTGGTATTTTCAGTGTCCAGAAAAAGCCACTTTTATAGAAAATTATTTAAACAATAACAGCAAAGCAGCAGACTGAAAATGCATTAATGGAAATCAGTTTAATAAATCTACATTATCTTGGACATAGCTACAATTATTCATACCAGTGCATTTCTTCTTCCTCTTGTTTGTCTGGTGGCACTGAAACTTTTGAGGGTAAGTGATTTTAAGACAATTAATTGGGAAAAATCCCAGTTCAGTAGTAATCTGAATCTGGTTAGAGAAGCAATATATCATTTCTTTTAACATATCCAATACTATCTTATGAAGTTTCATATTATTAAACAACATGCCCTCCCCGTAAAACCAATAACTCAAAGTCAAATGGCCTCCCTTTATGGGATTATGGCATCTGGCAATAGATAGATAGAGACTTTCACTAACTAAAATGAATTACTGTCCCGCACAGTACAGCAAGACCTCACTATAACGGACTAATTGGGGCCCAAACCATTCTGAAAAACACAAATTTCCGATAAAAGAGACATCCGGACTTCCCCCTGCTAATCCGGACTTTTTCCGATATATCAAACATTAGTTCAGATTGCATGAACGGTTTTTAAACTGTTTTGACTACCATTGTGGTACTGTACTGTGTTATAACTTCACTACAATCAAAGGGTATAATATATATAATAATACTGTACTGTACACTGATAAACATGTTTTTTATTTACCTTATTGTTGTGAACATAACTGATGTGATCAGCCAGTCTGGACTGCTTCTGGCTTTATCAAACTTTTTCCGATATATGGGAATTTAGTCTGGTAGCTCCTCGAGTCCGATAAAAGCGAATTCTGGTCTATTGAAGTCCGTTATATTCAGGTTTAGTATATTTATTTAATCCACAGTGGCTTTGAGTAAAGCTATCCATATGACATTTTTCTTAATCTGCAGTTTTGCAGTTTTCTTTCTCTGTTTAAATGTATTAATACACATTCAGGCCACTACTATTGCAAGTTGCTTTCTACTGTCACCTGGCTGTCTTTGCCTCAAAAATTTCATGACCCAGCATTAAGAGAATTCATATTAATATCATGCTTTTCTTTATGCCACAGTAATGTGAATTCTGATACAGAGTGATCTGCATTACCACTGTAGCTTCACCTTGCATATAAATCATTGATATATTATGTATTACTAAAGAACTGCTTGATTTTTCAGAATAACAGTCTTGTTACTTCAGAAATATGCACAACACAGTGTCATCACAAAACAAAGAACGAGACCACACACCTGCTCCTTCTTTGGCTTGCGAAAGACTTGAGTAAGCTGTCCAAGGCGTGACTTGATGGTGGCGGTGTGTGTGGGTGCTGTCCCTCTGGCACTCTCGGTGTCGCTGCTGAAACAAGCATGCATCAGTATGTGGTCAGTGCAGGCATTACAACAGTCAGGATGCATGGACAGTCGGAGATGTTAGATATGAATTAGTGATAGATAGAAATAATTAGTATAGTTACCATTGTACTGTACAATGTACTTTACTACATAGCTCAATGAACTGTATCAAAATAGCGTCTGTACGAAGGGTAGCAAGAGGATGGAAAAATGGCAGAATGTAAGAGAGAAGTGCAAGAAAGACTGAGTAAATATGCTCTGGAGCAGATGGGGGAGGCAGAACGTGTGTGCTAGATATTCACACAAGAAATCTGTGCAGCATGTGAGGTGGTGTGTGAAGTGAAGAGAGGATAAAAGGGGTGCAAGGATTTGCATGGTGGAATGAAGAGGTGGGACAAGCTGTGGTACAAAAGATGAAAGCATATAGTGAATGGATGGGAAGCAGAGGCATGGAGAAAGTTGAGGTATGGATGAAAGAGTTATATGTAATGAGGAAGAGAGAGATGAAAAGATTAGTAAAAGAGAGTAAGAAGACAGTGGATGAGGAATTTGGAAGGAATTTGAGTGTGAAGTGGAGGGAATGTAACAAAATGTTCTGGAAAGAGATAAAGAAAATTAGACAAGGAGATAAAAAAGTTCATGGGGGAGTGAAAGACAAAAATGGTACATTGCTAGTGGAGAAGGAAGAAAACATGAGCGGATGGAGAGAACACTTTAAGGAACTCTTAAAAGTACAGAATGAAAGTAATGCGAGTACAAGTGGCTGGAGAATGGCTGGGAGAAGGAGGGCGGCGAGAAAGGAGGAAGAATCCATAAGATGGAAGTAGCGGAAGCAATGAAGAAAGTCAAAATGGGGAAAGCCCCAGGAGTTGATGGAGTGTTTGGTGAAATGCCGAAGCATTGGGGAAGAGACAGTAGTAGAACGGATATGGAAGATGTGCAAATTGGCCTGGGAGGAAGGTAGAGTCCCGGAGAATTGGAAGTCAGGTATAATTAATCCCCTGTACAAAGGAAAAGGGGAAAAAGAAGTGTGTGGAAATAATACAGCACTGTCTTCTGAGTGTAAGAGGAAAAGTGTATGGAAGGATACTTACTGACAGAGTTAGAGAAATAACAGAGGAAATAGTTGGAGAAGATCAGGGAGGTTTTAGGAAGGGAAGAGGTTGTGTAGATCAGATATTCATTTTCAGGTCTTTAGTGGAAACATTTCTAGAGAAGGGAAAGAAGTTGTATGCAGCCATCATGGATTTGGAGAAAGCATATGACAGAGTGAATAGACAAGGACTGTGGACAATATTAAGAATATATGGAGTAAATGGAAAGCTGTTGAATGCCTTGAAGAGTATGTATGAGGGTGCTAAAGTTGCAGTACGTGTGATAGTGAACTGAGCGAATTTTTCTACCTGAATGTTGGACTGAAATAGGGATGTTTCATGTCTCCATCATTGTTCAATCTGTGCGTGGATGGAGTTATGAAAGAGATACAAGATAGGGTAGTGGATGTTGGAGTGGCCTTAATGAAAGTGGGCAGTGTTTCAAAACTTCCTGTACTGTTGTTTGCAGATGATACTGTACTGTTAAGTGAAGATGAAGGGGAAGTGCAAGGCTTGGTGAATGAGTTTGGGAGAATGTGTAAGAAACAGAATCTAATGGTGAATGTAGAGAAGTGTAGAGTTATGGTCTTTGAGAGAAATGAAATCGCTGAATGTAGAGCTAGGCTGGATGATGAGGAAATGGAAAATGTGAGTGCATTTAAGTACTTGGATAGTGTGATGAGTAAGGATGGAAGTTGGGAGGATGAATTACTTGAAAGCATGCAAAAAGGAAGAAAGGTTGCTGATTCTCTGAAAGCAATCATAAGAAATAGGGAAGTGACCATTGAAATAAAAAGTCGCTGCATGACAGTACTGTGATACCAACTCCAGCGTATGGAAGTGAAGCTTGGACCTTGTTGGAGGAACAAAAGTCGAGAGTGACAGCAATGTAAATGGGTTATATGAGAGGAGCATGTGGAGTTACACAGAGAGACAGACTGACAAATGAGTAAGTGAGGGAGCATTGTGGTGTAGATGTGGACGTGACAGAAAGTTAGGAGAAATACAATGAGGTGGTTTGGCCATGTAGAGAGGATGGAGAGTGAGAGACCAATGGGGAGAGTGCATGTGAGTGAGGCAAAGGGAGGGAGAGGGAGAGGGAGAGGGAGAGGGAGGCCAAGGATGAGATGGAAGGATGGAGAGGAGAGGTATATGAGAAAGGGGTGTGTGAACTGAAAGCAGGGCACTGAAACAGCGGGGGACAGGGTGACATGGAAGAGATTTGTTTGTGGCCACCCCTTTTGGGATCAAAGCATCTGGTAATAGATAGGTAGGTAGAGATCTGTACAGAGCTTGCACTATTTAAGATGCGAAAATAAAGAGTATAATTCAAAAAGGCTGCCATACTACATAACTCAACATTCTAAGCAAACAAATGTGCTTGGGAGACTGCAGGTACTTTGAATTAATTTAGTGAAACTATCAAACTAGAATTAAATTTTCTTCATTCAGTACTATACTACATGCATTTACCAACATCAATAAGCAAACTGAGTATCCAATATCTGCATCAGACACTACCACTTATGAATACCTTTAATTGCAGTATTTGTTGAAACCAGCTAACCACTTCTGGCTCATTATGAAAAGCTTAAAAAAGAAAGAAAAAGAAAAAATCTGCAACAAATATAATAAAATATCAATAACAGAAAAATCCATATTACCACCTTCTGGGTGTACAGGCCCAAGGCAAGGTTACTGCAGTCCAAATATTAAAAGGTACGAGACTGACCTACACCCCTGGTAACATTATGTAACTGAAAAACTTTCATAATTCATATGATCAATAATATCCTATGACCAATTTCCCAGGATGCTTTCAATACTTAAAGTAATGGACAAAACAAACACTCTAACTTTGACTCTTACGGTAATAGCATGTTCTCCATTTGATGCATGAGTCAAGTTAGAAAGACTTGCAAAAGATGACCTTTCACATGGATACTGGTACAATACAGTAACCACTTTCTTCCATCAGATTAGTTCCAAGAAGGATATACAGTAACTGCACTGTACTGAAAATCAGGAACACATTTACAAGTACTTTTTAATGTAAGGGTGAAGGAACCAAAGGCTAGAAGCCTGCAAGATTGTTCTCTTGAAGCAGGAAAAAAAAAAATGGGGGGGGGGGGAGCCAAGTTCAAGATCTGTTCATTTTGAGATGACTGATGACAAATATAGATGGAGGAAGACAGCTCCATAGTTGACCTGTTGCATACATGGAAGACTGGGAGCATCAATTAACTCTTGCATTCGAGAGCTGGACATAAAAAGATTGAGAGTTGCCTGCCAGATGGGTGCTACATGACTGCCATAAAGGAGGGTGGCTACAAGCAGAGAAGTCAGTAGAGCAGTAACCACTGAAGCAGCGATAGAAAAGGGATAAAACTGCGATGATGTGGTGATACAGATGTTGCAGGGAGTCAGTGAGAGGAGGAGAGTTTTTGCTGAAGGGAGCCAGCATGAGGAGGAGAGTTAATGTTGAAGGGAGTCAGTAAGAGGAGGAAAGTTAATGCTGAAGGGAGTCGGTAAGAGAAGGAAAGTTAATGCTGAAGGGAGTCAGTAAGAGGAGGAGAGTTAATGTTGATGGGAGTCAGTAAGAGGAGGTGAGTTAATGTTGAAGGGAGTCAGAAAGAGGAGGAGAGTTAATGCTGATGGAAGTCAGTAAGAGGAAGAGTGTTAATGTTGAAGGGAGTCAGTAAAAGGAGGAGAGTTAATGTTAAACGGAGTCAGTATGAGGAGGGGAGATGATGAGATGATAAAACTTCAACTCCACTCTTGAGAAGAGCTGTTACACGGGAAGTCCCCCTACACATGATGGATTTAATGTACTGTACTAAACTGCATAAAAATCGATCAGTATACACAGTACAGTACTATATTCAAATGCCACGTTCTCCATACACTGGTAATCTGTATAATCTTCTTATATCTAAATACTGTTGATGATGCTCTGAGACTTAATTAGGCCATGCCATTTAGCTTTAGGCTGGTGTCATGATGATGTCATCACTCCAGTAACAACAGCCAACTAAGACTGATATGGTGGACAGTCTCAACAAAATAAGTTCATTAAGAACAATGTCTTCTGAGGGTTTTATTGATGGTGGAGTGATTACAGTACAATGCTGCTGAAGGTAGTGCAATGTTTTTACATCCAACTCTGGATATAACATTCAAGGTCCATCATATGAAAGCCAGACAGACATGAAACCTGGCTTCTAGAAAGAGGTACCTTCTTTTCTTCCATCCTCTTCTGTCTTTCTTTTCTTCATTCTTTCCTTGTCCTTCTGCCTAAGAGTGACTTTACACCCCCTCTTCTATCTTTCTTTCCTTCATTCTTTCTTCCTCCTTCTGCCTGTGGGTGACTCTACACTAAGTGACAAACCAAATGGCTTCCTGTACAATAGGAAACCATTTACTACACTGGGTGGTAACCATATAACCAAATTTTGGCGCCTGGTGGTTTAGTGGGTAGGTACGGCGCTCCAATTGGATTGAGCAGGTGAAGGTTTATATCCAAGAGATGGTTGGGGTTTATTACTCACGTAATGCCACTCAGGGATGAATGAGGCTGGTCGCTCTCATCTTAAATGTCAGGACCAACTTGCCTAGCCCCGAGCTCCTACGCTTCTCATGGGGCAACGCAGGATTGGATGAATGAATGAATGAAATGAATGAATTATATCTATCTATCTATCTATCTATCTATATATCTATATATATATCTATATATATATATATATACTGTATATATATATATATATATATATATATATATATATATATATATATATATATATATATATATATATATATACATACAGTACTGTATCATCATCAGCCATTACAAGCCGACTGCTGAACAAAGGCCTCCCCCAACCTATATATATATATATATATATATATATATATATATATATATATATATATATATATATATATATATATATATATATATATATATATATATATATATATATATATATATATATATACATACAGTACTGTATCATCATCAGCCATTACAAGCCGACTGCTGAACAAAGGCCTCCCCCAACCTTCTCCATGAATTCCTTGACTGAACCAATCTTTGCCATGTTTTCGGTGCAAATTTCTCTATCTCATCTCTCCACTTCCTGTCTGGCCTTTTTCTGCTACGTTTACAATCTCTTGGTGTCCAATCAGTCAACCTCTTGCTCCTCTCTCTCTCTCTCTATCTATCTATCTCTATCTCTATCTATATACCTAGGCTGCTTCCCCCATGGTGAATGTGTTTGGAAGGGTGAGTAAGAAATGGAATCTAAAGGTGAATGTAGGGAAGAGTAAATCCATGGTCTTTGAGGGAAATGAAGTCACCAGATGTATAGTGATGTTGGATGATGAAGAAATGGAAAATGTAAGTGCATTTGAATACTGTACTTCAGTAGCGTGATGAGAAAGAATGGAATTTGGGGGCGTGAAGTGCTTGAATGGGTACAACAAGGAAAAAAGGTTGCTGGTTCTTTGAAAGCAGTGAAAAGAAACAGTGAAGTGAGCATGGAAGTAAAAAGGTTACTGCATGACAGTATTTTGATACTGTACCAACTCTAACGTATGGAAGTGAAGCTTGGATCTTGTTGGACGGGCACAAGTCAAGAGTGACAGCAGTGGAAATGAGTTATTTGTGAGGTGTATGTGGAGTTACATGGAGAGACAGACTGACAAATGATGTCAAGGAGTGTTGTGGTGTGGATGTGGTGTGATAGAAAACATAAGGAGAAATACACTGAGGTGGTTTGGCCATATGGGGAGGAAGGAGAGCGAGAGACTAATGAGGAGAGTGTATGTGAGTAAGGTGGAGGGGGAGGGAGGGAGAGGGAGGGCAAGGATGTGATGGAGGGATGGAGTGGAAAGGTATATGAGAGACGGAGATGTGAGCTGGAAGCAGGACAGTGAAATGGCGAGGGAACAGACGACATGGAGGCAATTTGTTTGTAGCCACCCCTAAAGGGATGGCAATAGTTAGATAGACAGATAGATATATATGAGGCCACCTATGCCACAACTGGCTAAACGCCACAGAGGACAAATTCTGGTTTATTGCATATATCACTTCACCGACCTTCCCTCTATCAGACAGTGGCATTTAGCCACTTGTGGAGCAGACCCATAAGGCTGAAAATATAAGAAGAATAGCATTAGTGTTTTTCCTTATGGCCTTGGCTGCTCTTGTCTATGGTAACTGTGCCAAAGGTGGTCTAAGAAATGTCATATCTGCATTGTGTGTGGATTGAGGATACCATACCACAAGTGGGTTCAGTGACAGTGTACCAGCAGTACCATAGGGACACTGCCAATCCTACTGAAGTGGTTGGTGCAAGAGAAGAAGAGGAGGATGTGGACAATGTTGATTTTTTACTTGACTATCATCAGCAAAGGCAAGAGTACACAATAGTAAACCATAGTTGTAATTTCCAAGTCAGAAAATATTAATTTATTGCAAAATCATCATCATTTCCTTTAATTAACATGTTAATAGCAGTCTACCCTAATAACTTTCAGTGACTGAATTTCAAGATTACTAATTGTTACTAATTTTCACTTAAGCCATTTCAAGGACTTGCCTTTTCAAGAGCTTCAGAAAACATACTGTCTTTGAAAACAAATATATTTTACATGGTTCACGACTTATGCAGTTTAGTATTCCCAAATTTTAACTGCCTTTTCTCATGTTTTTTACATTTGGCACTTAGCCAGTTATGGTGTGAGTAGCCTCATATATTTAGGTACCATACCCATTTGAGGCTATTAAGTGAGTCATTTCTACAGGCTACAGTCTAGAAAGTTTTCTGCCTTTCAACTAACCAGGTTTCAAAACAATATGAGAATGCCAGGAGCAACTCTCTTCCACTCAGGGTTTCTTCACCTCTAAAACAGAAATCCTTCCTGTCAAATAATATACAGGTATACTGCCCCATTTTTTCTCCTCATGTGATTTCTCACCCTGCATTCAGTTCTACTATGCTTTATACAACACACTTTCCAAATTCTGAAATCTATTACCAACCACGTAATACACTTCATCTCTCAAGTATACTAGTGCCCACACTTCATTATTTGTACAAAATCCTTTGATGGATGAGCAGCTTTACAATGTATATTCATGGTCATTCTATAAAAGTCCAGAGGGGAAACTGACCCATACTGTGCAGACATCACATTTTGTGTCTGGATGAACGACTTGCCCCATCATTTGTGGTGCATGGGCGAAGATGTGGATTGCTGAGCGAACAGTGCACGTGGAATGTTTTCCTCCACAATATTAATGCTTTACATGTGAGAAGCCTTATGCATAAGAGGTAAATCTTGACTGGGTGCAAACATGTGAGACCACATATAATGACAAATACCCACTTAACTGCCTCCCCAGACTGGGGCTGGTTCTCTCGCCTGTGGAGTATGAAGTGTGTTAGACTCCAAACCATCAACGCTGAACAGAATACAACTGTCTTTTCACTCTTACGTGTCTATTCATTACATTGACTGCAACAATTTAAAGATGCAATAGATCTCTGATATCACCATCATCATCCTTAACTGCCTCCCTCATCTCTTTCTCATCTGACTTGCTGGCTGTCGACCTATTCCATCCAATTTCAGAAAATCTCCAGATCTCATCTCACAGTCTTGTGGAAATGGCACACACTACTGTCACACTTATTTCACGTTGCAAATCATCATCCTCATGATCATCCTAGCCCTACTTCCCAACTAATAAAAAATAAAAGAATTCAGATATAGAAAAAGAAAACCACAACAGTAGGCACAGACCCTATATTAATTCACTTACTAAAATCTCTGAAACCCCCACCTCCATCACATAGGCATATGTCCTTCATGTTATGTAGTCCATTTGATTAAATTGTATGGAATGCTTGTGAGGTTGTGTCCTGTTTTAAAACAGGACAAGCAACAATTTTCATGATCATATTCATACAATTCAGCTATTCATTTTCCTGACAGTTAGTTGTACCTAGGAGTTTTGGCGGGCCCTTTTTTTTTTTTTTTTTTTTTTTTTTTTTTTCTGTCCTACTCTTACATAAGAGGTGCCTTTTATGAACCAACCAGCCTACTGTATTTCAATAATTATTCTCTACTGTCCTCACTTGTCCATGCTTTCACTTATCATACCATCTTCTAGTTCATCTATTCTTTGTTCCACCCTCAATCCCACTCTTTGTCCCATAACATCTAATCACTTTGATCAACATACAGTAATGTCATCCCCCGCTGTTTGCAGGTTCGCATATTCATGGATTTTTCTGGGAAATTACTGTACTTCAAAAACTCACAGGGAGATATTTCCTGCTTTTCCCACATCAACTGTTCCTTGTGGTTCATAAGTGATTTTTTTGCTCAACTGTGGTTCATCCTGCTGTACAGTACAGAATATTCATAATTCACTGTCTGTCATGTACTGCACGACAAACTCTCATCATCATCATCATCATCATCATCGCATGGGTGAGTACAGTGTAGTGTACGCAGAAGGGCCTGTGTATCATCCTGTACTGTCTTTTGGGGAAATATTAATGTGTCATGAAATGCATTTACAAGTCTCACAGTGGGCTTGTAGATAATGGGAATTATTAAAATGATGAAACCAGTGATTTCTGTGGAGAGTATGGATTATTCACGGATTTCAACCATTCGCAAGGGGAGTCCGGTATGTAAACCCCGCGAAGAGCAGGGGCTGACAGTACAGTAATCCCTCTAATATCCGAACACCCAATATCCAAACATCCCCACTAACCGGACATAATCGTCCCAGGATCCAAAAAAAAAAAAAAAAAAAAAAAAAAAAAAAAAAAGAATTTTTCCCGCCCGTAATTTGAACTTGCTGCGTGCGGCGCGGGAGAGCATTGTTGTGGCGCGTCATTCCTCCGATGTCCGACAGAGCGCCGCTGCATCCTCCCCACTTTCTGCCTGTCTCTCGCTGCGAGTGCACACTTGTCGTTATGGCTGCCCACATACTCTCTTTTGTGGAGGTGCCTTGCCTGCTACAGGCACTCCTGCTGCTCTCGGGCCTCCTCTTAGTGTGTGTGATGATGGCCCCGCCACCTGAGAAAAGGAAGAGAATGGTGTTGACTCTGGAGAAGAAACGGGAGATACTGGAAAAAGTAGATGCGGGGTGGTCTTCTTCCCGCATCCTCCGCGAGTTCAACCTGGCCTGATCTACTTTGTTCGATATTAAGAGATCCCGAGACAAACTCATGCAGTGCACGGCTAACTTCTCGTCAAGAAGCAAACGCAACGTGGAGAGGAAGGTGATGTTTACTCCCAAGTTTGCTGAAATCGACCGCTCCACGTTGATTTGGTATCGACAGCAACGTGCTGCTGGTGTGTTGGTACGTGGAACGGAGCTGAAGGCTGCTGCTGAGAAGTTCGCCAGGCTTCACGACACCCTAGGCTTCAAGGCATCCGAGGGTTGGCTCTTTGCGTTCAAGTTACGGCATGGCCTTACCAACCGTAAAGCTCATGGCGAAGCTTTGGATGGTAACGAGGATGGAGTTGACGAGTTTCGGCACAAGGTGAAGGGCTTGATCGTCAGGAAGGGCCTCACTCTCGGTCAAGTCTACAACGCTGACGAAACTGGTCTATTCTATTGCTCTTTGCCAACAAACACTCTAGCCGAGGAGACAGAGAAGTATGTACCTGGCCGCAGGCTCTCCAAGGAACGGATATCTGCTTTGTGTTGTGCCAATGGTAACGGCATGCACCAGCTTAAGCCCGTTGTTGTTGGCTGTGCAAAGCAGCCTCAGTGTCTTCGTAGGATGATGGATGTCCTTCCTGTCGTCTGGTACCATTCTTTGAAGGCATGGTTTATAGCCGTGATCTTCAAAGACTGGTTCCACCGCCACTTCGTCAAGGAGGTCATCAATTACCAAACGGAGACACTGGGAATCCCACGCGACCAGGTAAAGGCCCTCCTTCTCCTCGACAGTGCACCTGCCCACCCATGTGACAAGGACTTGGTGGCTGAGAATGGCCGGATTAGGTGCATGTTTCTGCCACCTAATACGACTGCTCTCATCCAACCAATGGACCAAGGAGTGATCGTGGCAACAAAGCGCCTATACCGACGGAAGTTCTTGGACGAGGTGATGGTTGTTCTCAAGGACGAGGACGAGTGCAGGGAGGGACGGGACACACAAGGCCAGCCGACTTTGGAAAACCTTCACCGCTACAACATCAAGTCTGCACTGTACAACTGGGCTAGTGCATGGAAGGAAGTCTCTGTGAAGACTCTGGAAAATGGTTGGTCTCGTCTGCTTCTCGGAACGGATGTGGAGTACGATTTTCTAGGGTTTGACGTGGATGACTTCCATGCACGGCTACGTATGCACGGCGACGATGTTGATGTGGACGATGTTCATGAGTGGTTGGATGACGACGAGGGCGATCCTGGGTATCAGACATTGTCTGATATCGAGATCGCGTCTTCAGTTGCAGGTGTCAGTACCGAGCTTGAAGATTCCGACGAGGAAGGCGACGATGATGCGGACTCCTCTCAGCAGGACACTACTCCAGCCATCCCCAAGCTGAGCTCACTCCGGGAACACCTAGAGTTCATCCTAGACTACGTGGAACACCCGTACTGCAACAGGGAGATGGGGCCCTTGGGACTTGGGGAGGAAGTGCGTGCTTTCAGGCAGCGCATCATCAATCATCAGAATTGTCGGTTATTGCGCCAATCAACCATTGACGGTTTTTTCAGGCCCGTGACCCCCGCTGTGCCCAGCCCTGGCTCCACTCCATTGCCTTCCCAAGACAGGCCCTCATGCTCCGAGCCACAGCCCAGCACATCAGCCACGGTGGAGTCACTGCTCGACGTGAGTTTGTGTCTGTCTTCACAGTCGTCTGCAGTGGGTACACCATCACCACGACCCAGCGACGCACCCCTAGGTCACCTGCCAGTGATACTCTCGGACTCTGACAGTGAATAAACAGCAAGAACTTCTCCACTAGACCACACGGGAATTTACACTGTTGTGCAGTGAAAAGAAACAGTGTGTTGTGTTAAGGATTTACAGTTGTGAGTGAAAAGACTAATTTGGAACAAAATTTAACGTAAATAGACTTGTTTGTTTTTGCTTTAGAAAATTATTAGAAGAATGGGAAAAGTTAAAGTGCAGAGTGCAACACTTAGTAAGTTACAATGGAGCATTAGTTAGACAAGAGTGCGCACTGCGAAGAGAACGACTTCTGAATGCGATTGACTAAGTTCAGTGCAAGACTTCATGAACAGTGTTCTGGAAGCGCTCCAGGAAATCCTTCTTACTGTCAGAGTCCGAGAGGAGGCGGTTATTCATCAAGGTGGACATGGACTTGCTGTAAGTAGGCAGAATGTTTCATACTGTACTTTTTTCCATACTATACTTACCTCAAACACCTCATTTCACTCTTTAATGTCCTTTATTGGTGTGAATAGGGTGTCAGGAGCTATGCATATGCAGTAGGAAGGTGTTTTGCTGAGTTAGGCTAGGTTAGAGTCCATAAGTACCAGTCCAGGAGCCAGTAACCAGAATGTTTAATATTGTATGAACCTACTTCTAAACCCTCATTTTATGCTTCTTTTGCATTAATTTCAGTCATTTATGTGCCTTATTGGTGTGATTTGGGTCTTAAATAGGTGCTATGCATGTCCAGAGGGAGTTGTATAGGTGTTTCTCTGAGTTAGGGTCCATAAGTACAAGTCCATAAGCTGGGGCCCAATATCCGGACAGGACCAGTATCCGGACCTGCCTATGGCTCTATTACATCGGATATTGGAGGGATTACTGTACTTCCTTCCTCCACAAAAATCATGAACCATTAATGAGTGAATATGATTTAAATTGCATCACTTTTGAACACCAGGCCAGAAATGCTAAAAGATGAGAGCTTGAGAAACAGAACTACAACAGCTTTAGATGAACAATAGCTGGCTCAAACACCAACTGTAAAAAGACTAAACTAGCTTTAGAAGGACCAAAAATAGAACATGAGATGAAATTATGGAAAGCTACACTTTATAAAAAATTTGCTGCTGACTTCCAGTTATTGTACAAGGTATGGAGGATGCACAATGAACAAACGAGAATGCAACAGAAATATGTTACAAAGGTTATGAGACAACAACTGGGGTGTAGAAGCAATTAAAAAAGCAACATTATTACAATATACAAAACAGACAATGATCAAAACACTAATTCTGAGCTGAAACCAACAGATGTTAAGCATGTTCTACATTATACCTTTTTTTTTTTGAGGAGGAGGAAATTCTTGCCATCCTCCAGACAATTTTCTCAATTTTGGAGAAAACATATGTAGTGAAAAGGTTAGAAATTGTTGCTATTAATCTTTCTCCTTAAGCTGATGATTATTATTGACAGAATGTAACTAGAACACTGCATAATCTGAAAAATGTCACTGACCTAATTCTAAAGCATGTACAGTTGCTCACCGACTTAAGAACTTTTGGATAAGATTTTCTTTTCAAGGATTTCATGTTATTATAACAATACCATTTTAAAAACATTACATATATAGAGCTGTACTGTGAGTCACTTATTAAGTGTCTAACCTTTACAAACTCAAACCTCAAACACCTTCACTGAAAGATCGACAGAAAAGTTATTTAAAAAAAAAAAAAAAAAAAAAAATGATGTACAGAATATTTACTACCATAAATATACACATGATGGATTTTCAAAAAAGTGCCAAAGTTTACTGAAATTTTTACTCATGAAAATACAACTGAAAAGCTTTGCTAATTTGGAAAACTGAATAAGAGTTAGCCCACTAAAACTGAAGCACACAAGACAGCCAATCTGAAAAAACACTGTCAGTCCAATGATAGTTTTCATTTTAGTCCAGTTACCTTCAACTTATTTTCAGCTAAGGGGAGGTCTCTTGTCATGAGTGGATGACTGAAGGGTATATCGAATGCCTCTAGATGTAAAAGTCTCCCCCAAGCTCAATTAAACTGCCTGATGATAGCAAGGGAAAAAAAAAACTGGATTTAAGAGGCAAAATAATACAGGAAAAAAAAATTAATACGGTATAAACTAGACAAATGAAAAAGCAATAAACAAGACAGAGAGTTAATAATAAAAAACACACAAACACACACACATACAAAACATGGGTACTCACTGTTCTTCCTTGTCGTCCCTTCCTTCTTCGAGGTCCGGCGAGGTAACAGGTGCTGGTGGGTCAAGATGGTAGGTTGCTCATCAGTATAATTTTATACATCATCTCCTAACCCCTTCAATCTGATGACACAGTTTTAGGTCATTTTTGCTACTTTCAGATGCTCTTATTCAGCCCTGGGAGAAAAATCAGGTTATGTTGGTGTTACATCTGACTTATTTAGAAGTCTCTCCCAAGCTGAATAAAATCACCTGATGATCACCAGAGTAAAACTAGAGTCACATCCTAAGACTGAAGGGATTAACCAAGCAAATTCAACACTGTTAAGATAAAAAGGTGTTGGTACCGTCTGTGGGCTGTGTTGATCTGTGGGTGACTATGATTCATATCCCCATACATTTAGGAGGCTAACACAGATCTTCCTGGACCATTTGTCATATGTATTACACATTATTAATTTAGCGATTGTTGTTTTTTTTATTACCAACAAAAGACTGAATACTAATACAAGAAAATATTAACACACCAGATACTGAAATAAATTAGTAAGGAAGAAGTGCTCGGTAGCCTCGTTAACCGACAAGAATACAGGTCTATGTTGTGAGGTCAAGCAGACATGCACTACAGCAGCATGTGGTAAATACTGCAATGGTGGTTTATGCTTGTAGATACATCATGAGAGGCTGACAATAAAATATCAACTCCATTTAACATTTATTAAAATCCTTATGCCTACTTAAAATTACATGGGTAAAAACACTGAATACATCATAATGAACATGATTTTGACTGACCATATCAATGACCACACTGTATGTTGCATAAATGAGACACACTGCAATTTATAACCTCAATTTACTATATTAATCTTAATGATAATCATAAGCAATAATACATAAAAACAATGGCCTTTAATTCAATTTTTTGATATGGGTAAAAGTACTTGCACTTGTTAAGAAGCATAATGCCATAAATTTAAGTAATGTATCATGAGCAGGTGCCTCCATATCTTCCTTTTACTATATAAATTGCAATAAAAATAATTTCAGTACTGTACAGTACAGGTATTTAATTCATCAAAATATAGAAGTGGACCATAGAGTACTGTGTGTAAATATATATATAGAGACCGATAAAAAATTAAATAATTATTTCTCAAATCTTGATCATGAGTGAAATGGCAACATGAACACCAAATCACAAGGATGTTGGACTAGATCATCCATACAGTATTCTGATTTGCACACACCCATGGACAACCCGCAGCAGCAGGACACACAACCACTAATGTCAGGTGTCTGGGGATGAGGCACAATAAACCAGACTTTAATAGGAAGTTTATGTGCCCTGCTGCAAAGGATGACCTCCAGAGTGCTCATTAAGAAAGCCCAGCTTGACCTCTTTGCCGAACAACTTCTAAAGAGACTGTACATCATTGGTTGAGCCGAGAGGTCAGGAACCATATCACTATACCTCCTCTCACATCACGGAACAAGTAAAAGCTAGCATGTGACCTTCCTTTTGTGATGTCTAAAATGTGGAATGAGTGAAACAGCAGCACACCTATTTAGCAATAAGGACTGGCAACATTAAAGGTCTTAAACTATCCGTGATATAAGTGTTCACACACATCATAACTCAGTGTATAAATATAACGTTCTCCATGCACACACATCAGTGCTCACCATTAGAAGTCTTTATACTGTATGTCCCTAGATGATTTACACCCTTTCTAAGGCACAATAACCATTGGCTGTAGAGCAACAATTTCATATAAAACAGTCCATGTAAACCACCTGAGTAGTAACTAAAGAAACAAGCCTGACTATGATGCATGAAGTCATTGATGTACACCCAGTGGTTAAGGTGGTTTGGGAATAATTTCACCCAGAGACATTAAGTAGCGTAATAAATGAGATTCACATTTTCGCACTTGAAACATACATACATGCATACATGATTTGGAGCCTTTGCTATCACTAATCTCCTGAATGAGTCAAAACCCCCAACTATATATAGGATTTGTGTACTGATTTATCAGATTCATTCACCATTCTGATTCAACTTGGTCAGAAATACTAGGCTCACACATCAGTATTCTTTTTTTCATTGTTGACCTCATCCACTTGAGTCTGTTCCAAGTTACCATTCCCGTTGGCCACTCTGCTGTCAGTCTTGCCATTGACCTGGTCAGTTGAAGCCTTTATGGCGTCGTTGGCCATGCCATTATCAGTTTCGTTGCGCTCGGGGTCTTGGATGTGGGCTTTGCTCTCGGCGCGTGAGGCTGTGGCAGACCGGGCCATGGGTTAGTCAGGGAAATGTTGGTGTACAGATCAACACACCAACTATCGTTTTCTGTTTCATTTATATCATTAAGAGCTGCAAATATGAAGCCAATGGATGGCTTTTTGTTGGCAATAAAGAGAAACAAAACACTTAATGACAGAATAACAGCAACTTAGCTCCTGAGTACATTAATCAAATAAATATAAAACATATTACACAAAGCAATTTGCAGCCAAGCTAAGCAGAGCCAAATTTTAATTATAGAAATGTAAATATTACACATTAAAGTTTATACATGTATAAAATATTGAATCTTAGGGTAATCTAAGAGTAAAACTACTTGAATAAAGTTAAAAAAAGGAGAGTAATGAAAAGTACAACATAATAGGAAGGGTATTATTCTTATTATATCAGTCCTTTTACCCTGCACCACATCCCATTATACCTCCAGTAGTTACATTAGCTCATGCATCACTGAACTCGGCATTTCTTCAGAAAGTTACATTTTTCTTGCAACCACCCAAGAAAAACCATCTAAAAAGAACTCAGTAGTACTATGAATATACTGTAATATACTTTTAAAGAGGAGGAAGGGTGAGATGAACACAAGCCAATTCTGTCAGCCAAAACACTTGCCAGTGACCCAAGCCTTCTCACCTAATTCAACTCATCTACTCGGCACAATCTAGAGCTTACGGCCGTATGACAAAAACTGAGAGCTCAAAGGTGTGGAAAGTCCACAGTTTTGATGATTATCTATGATGATACATCATGTTTGACTTTTCTGTATCATTGCTGACTACACTTTGCAATGTGGGATGCAGGCTAATCACATCTAAGAACTGCATTATCAAAAACTGGCTGTCTATAACTGGGAGTTTGCTGCACCTTCACACACTCAGTTTCAATAATACAGCATTAATGACATATTAACCACCCTTCATCTTATGCATCCACGCAGTCTGACAGCCCCAGTACATTAATTTACAGTCATACTCTAATGCACAGTATTGTATACAAACAAAACACAAAACTACCTTTGTATAAAATATACAGAATTCTGTATTTTTTTAATATAAGATGCAAAGTAATGTCATGATAACTATCAATTTAAAGCAAATGTTTTATACAGCACAGATGAGTCATCAACTAATACCAAGGAAAATGATCATAAATAAACATTGCATCTTATGACTGGGAGGATATTGGAAACCTATTACAGTACATATTACTATATAAGTATCTGTCATTCTCATGATGTATCTACTAACTGCATTAACATTACCTAACTTGTTCAACATTTCATGCAACACATGCAAAATAAATTAATATAAGCGAAACTGATTTTCGGATAAGTGTTTTGTTACCCAACAAATCAGTTTAATTTCATCAAACTTTGTGTTTATATGGAGTAGCTTTAAGAAAATTTTGTATCAATATTATAACAATTTTCAGAAAAGAAGCCACTGCATGTCATGCTGTAGTAGTAAAGAAAAGGTAGACTAGCATAATAATTCAAAACTGAAAAATAAATCATGCTGATACTCATGCATCATTAATTATAAATAATAAAGTCTAATAAGACAAGCTGATAAAACCATAATAATGTAGTAAAACCTTGCTTAATGAAGTTATTCTATTATCATAATAATGTGTGTGCCTTATGTGGTAGATATCATTGTTAATATCTCAAACTCTTTCTCCCACCCAAGGATGGAGTGAGGTGGTATCCAAAAACAAAGAATAGGGAAACACCATAGAGGGAGAATGAAATCAACACTATACCCAGTGAAATGAGTCAGACACATAATTCATCACCATTCAAGCTCCATGAATCTTGATTACTTTAGACCTAATCATCAACATATATTTTGGGGATACTTTTCTTTAAAAGACGCACTTCACATTTCTGTTAGGTAGTTAATCCACAAATTATGCAGTTAAAAATGAGGAGCTAAACCTTTGCAATGTGTCACCCAGACATAACTCAACAAACAAGTTGAAGCCCCTATCAGTTCCCAAGCCACATCAACTTTGATACCTGTACCTAGCTTTCTTACTCATTTACCTTAACTGGGCACCTTCTAGCTTAACCATGCTTTCTCCCACCTTTAACCTTACTCACATTTACTCTCTTCACCACCCTGTTCACATCCATTCTCGATGACAACTTTTGTTGTAACAGACTGCCTTACTTCATATCTTTCTGGATCATACTGTTTCCTATCCTATCCACTCTATGCACTCCACACATTCCCCACTAACCCATATCCACTGGTCTTACTGTCATTTTTATGCAACACAAATATGCCAAGATGTTAATGTGGACACAAAATTATCTTAATGAAATCCTCTCGTACCCTCCACACTATGACCTTTGCCTAGCATCAAGGCCGTAAGAGCACCATCAGTTTTTCTTTCCTTATGCCACTCTACACTTCCTTTAAAAGTTTACATCCAATTTCTATTACTGACCTTAGGTACTTATAACTCACTCACCAATTCAAGTCTCCATTCACTGGTACATCTCACTGAGTCACCTTCTCTCTCATTATTTTTGTTTTACTTCACTCATAAAGGTTCCAACATGCTTGCATGCATCAGCCTTGACCACCTAATGGCAGTGCACACTCTCTCTCTCTCTCCTCGATCACCTAATGGCAGTGCTCTCTCTCTCTCTCCTTCCATTCCTTTTTCATTTCTTTGGTGCATACCCTTTCAAATTTACAACTTTTTGCAAACCTATACTTTCTGCTGGGAAATCTACATTATCATCACACTGAAAGGTTATTCCACATGCTAGCAAGTATTGTATTTCTGGTGAGTTTCTGTGTCTGCTGTCTCCACTTTTATTTGATTACTTTATCCCTGAGTTGAACAAACGAGGTATCATAACACAACCTTCACTTACTGTAAAATCTCAACAAATTTCTCCATCACCTCCACACATGGGTTACTTACTGGTGGGTGGGGGTGCCCATCATGCACTCACTCAATGTACAGTAGTGTTGTCTTATGGTCTCTACCCTGACTGACATGTCAAATGGTTTCCTGTACTCAGGAAACCATTTACTACACTGGGTGGTAACCATATACCCGGGGTTTTGGGCTAGGTTAAGTGTTCCCCATATCCCCCTATCTGAAATCACTAAAGCATAGCAGACATTTCGGAGAGCCTCAGAATGCCCAATATCTGCCCAGGGAACCAACCCAATGGGCAGATTTGTATGGCCATGTGGAATGTGAGAGGTGTGAATGAGGAGAGCAAGAGCGTGGAAGTAGGGAATGTGTTCAAGAGTGTGAGATATGCTGTGATGGCATTGTGTGAAACAAAGATGAAAGAGTGTGAAGTGGAGGAGTGGGAGGGTGTAAAATGTGTAAGGTCGGACACAAATGGGCGAGGAAGATGCAAGGAAGGAGTTGCTTTGTTGATAAATGAAGTGTGGCAGAGTGGAATAAGAGACTATAAATGTGTCAGCTCGAGATGTATGTACCGTATGTCAAGTTCAAGCTTGAGAAGGTGAAAATGGCAGTGATTGTAGCATATGCACTGTGTGATGACAGGAGTGAAATAGAAAGACAGGTTTTGGGATGAGCTGGATGAAATACAGTAGTAGGAGAATTGCCCAGGAGTAATAAAGTGTATGTAATGGGGTGGCATGAATGGGAGAGTAGGCACTGGTCCTGTGAATGATATAATGGATAATGATGGAGTACCAGGAGAAAATGATAATGGGAAGTGACTGACAGACATGTACATAAATATACATGGTATAGAGGGAATGGAGATTGTGTTGAATGGAGCCTGATTGATTATGTGCTCATACAGAAATCGATGCTGGGAAGTGTTGCTGATACGAGGGCAGTGAGAGGATGATGTAGAGGTTTGTCAAATCATATGACTGTGGTATGCAATATCAAGCTGAGAGGAGTGAGGTGGAAAAAGAGAGAGAGAGGAGCGGTCAAGGATAAGCTGAGAGTCGAGAAGCTGGGGATCAAAGAAATGGCAGATGAATACAGGGCCAAAGTAGGGGAGGAGTTAGAATCAGTGAATTGTAATGAAATGGATTTGGACAGCCTGTGGAATGCATATAGGACCTGCTTGGTTGCGACTGCTAAAGCAGTGTGTGGTGTGGCAAGAGTAACAACAATGAAGACTGGTATGGCATAGTGGGATGAAGAGGTTAAGAGGAAGTAGTGGCTACAGTGGATACACAACAAGGTTCAGCTGAAATAAGAACTAAATATACTGAGAGCAAAAAGCACATACAGATACTAGTGAAGAGGAAAAAGAAGGAGGTAAATGATGATTTAGGAGGAAAAATGAATTCAAATTACTCTGAAAATAGGAAGTTATTCTGGAAAGAGGTGTGGAAATGTGGAGGTGACAGTGGCAAGAAATGTGAAAGTGTGAAGGATGTAAGTGGTAGATTATTAACCCATAGGGATGAGGTAAGGACCAGATGGAAAAAAATATATTTAAGGTCTGATGAATGGAAATGGAGAATGCAAAGTGACTGTTAACATGACTGGTTTTGGGGGTGTACAGAGAAGGAATGCAGTGCCAGGAAACATGACACTCGCAGAGGTGAGGAACACTGTGAAACAGGATAAAAAATGAGAAAGCAGCTGGGGTTGATGAGGTGTATGCAGAGACGATTAGGCGACCACTCCCAACCCTCCAACTATCGTCCAATTGCTTTAACATCCTGTATTTCAAAAGTTTTCGAGTCAATTCTCAATAGAAAAATTTTAAGGCATCTTTCCCATCACAACTTTCTTTCTGATCGTCAGTACAGGTTCCATCACGGACGCTCCACTGGCGATCTTCTCACCTACCTTTCAGACTCCTTGTCATCCTCCTTTCGGGACTTTGGCGAAAGCTTTGCCATTGCACTTGACATCTCAAAGGCTTTCGATCGAGTCTGGCATAAATCTTTAATTTCCAAACTGCCCTCTTACGGTTTCTATCTTTCTCTCTGTGCCTTCATCGTTAGCTTCCTTTCTGGTTGTTCTATAGCCGCTGTTGTAGACGGCCATCGTTCTTCTCCTAGATCTATCAACAGTGGTGTTCCTCAGGGCTCTGTCCTACCACCAACTCTCTTCCTTTTATTCATCAATGATCTTCTAAGCTGTACATCTAATCCTATCCACTTATACGCTCTCATCTTAAATGTCGGGACTAACTGCCTAGCCCTGGGCTCCTACGGTCCTCATGGGGCAATGTAGAATTGGATGATGGATATATATATATGGAGCCTCTGTGGTACAGTGGTAGAGTGTGCGTTTCACACGCTGGTGAGTGCGGGTTCGCCTCCCGCCAAAGTTGTAAAAACTTGGGAAGCGTTCACCAAGCCACTTGCTACTTTGGCGGACACAAAGGGTGCTGTGTTTGAACCAGTGTTGCATACTAGTATGCTTGCACCCAATCAGCTTAAGGCGGGCCCATTATTATTGGTTCACAGACTACACACACATCCAAAGCCTCTACAACACTACAATCACACTCACAAGCACTTCTCACCCTACATACAGTCTCTACCAGACAGCCAAAGCCACTGGGTAGAGATACAGATACATTGGCTGTATCGTCCCTGCTTCGGTAGGGATAGGCCGGTCCTGCAGTGGACCTCAATGGCTGATGATGATTAGAGAGAGAGAGAGAGAGAGAGAGAGAGAGAGAGAGAGAGAGGCATACCCCGGTTTAACGATGTAATTGGCTAGGTAAAACCCCATCATTAGGTGGGGTATCGTATATCGGGGTACTTTTAACATGTAAAGCAATGTGTGAGTGTTTACCAGCCTTAGGTTTTCCCCCAAACTGAGCCCAAAAACCCACCCACATGAGCCCCAAAACAAGTTTAAAGCCATTCTAAATGGAATAACAGCTGTCATGGAAGCTAACCTAAGCCTAACACCTGTAAATAACTCACTAAAACCAACAAATCTTAAAATCATCAACTATAAGTCTGGAAAAAATCAAGCTTAGTCACCCAACCTATGGCTAAAACACATTAATCTAAGTCTAAAAACAGTTTATAAACCAACCTAAACACACAATTTTAGTCTAAAATATCATCAAAATTGGTAAAAAAATCAAAACCTATCATTAAATCAGGGTCTGGCCACCGTTAGGTGGGGTGTGGTGGTATTTCTATCCTCATCATTAAGCTGGGGTATCACATCCAGGGGTATAGTATATTGAGGTATTGCCATATATGCCATATTTTTTACATGTCTGAATCTGGGCAAAGGTTTCAGGGCCTATCCCAAAGTCCCAATAGTTCTCCTTGGGGCCTAGTAGCAATCCTACATCTCCACATGTCACCACTTTGGCACTAACACCCACCATATTGAATACATGCTAGGGCTGTCTCATACAGACTGGTGTACTGGTATTACTGGGGGTACTTTTATGACATGAGGGTGGGTCTTCTGGTAGATCAGAAAAGTCTGCTTTTCATGGAGTTCAAATCCTTAAAAGGTTCCCTGCCCCGGCTGGGATTCAAACCTGGGTCCATTAGGACTGCAGGCCACCTCTGTACTGATTCTGCCACTGTCTCCCTCCACAAGAAAACTTGGAAAATGGCCATGGAGGTCAATGTTGTCTTACATAAATATACGCGTACTTGATATAAACTTGCAAACCAATACAAGAATAAGAATGCAGAAAAATTGTAGGGAATGTATGGATAAATAATTTCACATGGAAATGTACTCTAATCTAACATTCTGTCCTTGAAAATACTGGCAAAAAATTGGTGCACAGCATAAAACTCAATATAATAAAAACTGAAAATCAATGGTGTATAAACTGGAAAGCAAATAAAAATCTTGCACTGTAGTACTGTATATGCTTGCAATAAGTGAGTGAGCTGTTACTGTGCACACATACTGTTTACTTCTCTTGCTGTAAAACACAGAGATATTACCTCTATGGTGGCTGACCAAATCGTTGGTAGGTCTTATGCGTCACCTATGTGAGACTAAAGAAACAGCTATATCACATATGTGGAGACTGAATAATGATCATTACATTTAACTAACTCTTTCATTGCCAAAACTGCTCACAGGCAGCAAGATGAGATTTTGATCTGTGGAAAAGTATTCTCAAATGAACTTCCTCCAATAATTAGAGTGAGTTAACCCATTAACGCCCAGCGTCCTCAGTATAGGATGGAACTGGTCATTTTCAAATTTAATATAGAAAAGAACCCCGGGGTAGGAACCTATGAGCTTCGCGACCCTGAGCCGATAGGCGGAGGGCAGTACGCCTGGCACCCTTCCAGGAAAATCCCTCGCACAAGAACTCTGGGAGCTAATGGGTTAAACAACAGCTGAATAAAGCATCAATAATAAAATCAAGCACATTAAAACCTTCCTCAAAACCACTAGATAATACTGTCCTACAGATGCATTTGAAAAGATCCAGCAGAAATATGGCAAACAACTGTGCTTTAATGTTGGGTGAGGTGTCAGACAGTTGCTCCTGATGTGCAACAAACAACTGAGTCACTTTACTTTCTAGAGGCAGTGTACAACAGTACCATGATACAGTGCAGTGCAGTTTCTCGGACGTGGTTAAATGTAACACTTTCACATAATGGCAGTGATGTGAGTGTATAATACAGTTACTGTATCTTGTCATTGTGAATGAATGGTACATACCTATATCAGTTTTTAGATACCAGCACCTTGGGTAATAACCATATGTTAGTCATTTTAGGTCTCATTAGAATAAAATTCTATGCAGCAAAAATGAGTCTTTGTTACATATTGTATTAAAGTACCCATACATGAATAATCTGTGCTTGCCAAACTGCAGAGCCTTATGGTTTGTATGTAGGTATTTCATTTTTTTCTTGTGTTTTGCTATGAGAAATATATGCTTACAGTATTAAGATATAACAACACAGCAACTCCTGGTTTAATACTGTTGTCATAAATTGCAAGGTTTTACTGCATTCAGGAGAATGCACTGTTTGGTAAACTGAGCTTTGTTTACTTCTTGACTGTTTTGTATATGGGACTTCTGACATATGCATTATAGGCAATATCCATTACCCTATCATTCATCTAATATTTGTACACCATCATGCAAAGGAGAGAAATTAAGCAGTTGTAAGATGGAATAAGCAATAGTATCAAAACAACGGTCATCCTATGTTCTCATGGTGACAGGAGGCTTTTTCAACACAGTTTCCTTAATGATTAATTTTGCATATTGCACCAACATTCTTTTATGTTAACCCGTACCATGCTAGTGACATAGGTCTACGTCCCCTTAAAAAATGCCGGTGACGTAGATCTACGTCCTGCAGCACTTAGAAGTCATTGCATGCAACCGAAGTAAAATGGAAGGTAATATCATATCTTGCTAGCTTCAGACATTTCTCCGCTATGCTTACAACACCTGATTTAGGAGCGCAGGAGGTGAGTGAGTCTTCACAGGCTCACAGCTGCTCTGCTCTGTCCGTAATCTTGAAGATTTCAGAGGTTGAGTGGCACAACCTGACTTGATTCAACCTACTTTCTGGCTTTGGTGATTACTTTTATTAGTGCCAGGGATCTTATATTAATGTATTAAGCCCATTTACTCACACAAACAATCCAGAATCTGTTCACAAACTCACAGATGCTCTGCTCTCTCAGTAACCTCGAAGATTTCAGAGGTAGAGTGGCACCAACCTGACTCGATTCAAGCAACTTTCTGGCTTTGGCGATTACTTTTATTAGTGCCAGGGATCTTACATTAATGTATTAAGCCCATTTAGGCAGAAAAAAATATCCAAAATTGGTTCACAAGCTCACAGCAGCTCTGCTCTCTCAGTAATCTCGAAGATTTCAGAGGTAGAGTGGCACCAATCTGACTCGATTCAACCAATTATCTGGCTTTAGTGATTACTTTTACTAATGCCAGGGATCTTATACTGATGTATTAAGCCCATTTAGCCCCCCCAAAAAAAAAAAAATCCAAATCAGCTGGCATAGAGAGGTATCAGTCTTTTTATTTTATCTTTTTTTTTTTTGCCCAGCGTGGTACAGGTTAATCATTTAAATTTTGCACATTGCTTGAGTATTCTCTTTTACATTAATTACAGCATTTAAATTGTGTATTGCACCAACATTCTGTTTTACATTATTTTTACCATCTGAATATCCACACAAATTGTATAAATTACACACAGGAGAATATGAATGTGTCCTAAGTAAAAATGAACTGGTAAGGAAGAGATGTGAGTGAGCCTCCTTAAATAATGAGAACACAGGCCCCAAGACACATCTACTCACCAAAGCAGAACATCTGTCGGTAGCGGGTGTAGGCAGCAGCAATCAGCGCAATGATAATCACCAGGATAACAATGATAATACCTGCCACTGCCCCTCCACTCAGGGTGTCTGTTGGAGGAAATAACATTATGTAGGAGACCACAGTCTGATGTATCATTATTGGCTACAAGTTCTGATGCCAAGGTTTATTACAGATGACTACATTAGAACAAGAATATCGGAATAACACTGTACAACAAAGCGCTATCCGGTGATGCTAACTTTCTTTTAATACAGTATTGTAATACACAAGAAGCACAATGAAAGCATACTGGAAAAATGAAATTTCAGTAAATATGCAGCAGACAATAGGCATGCCAACAGAAAGACATTATAAGCAACATGCAATTTATACCATGCATCACCTCTCATTACAGGGAGTCTTTATGAAAACAATTCACTCAAGGTTGAATCACTACTAGTACAATAATATAAAACTTATCCCTGATTTTAAAACTGAAACAATAACTCTGAGAAAGTGTATTCATTATGGAATATGACACCATATGTCACATTACATACATTACAAATACAAAAATGCTGATGATAATATACTGTCTAGTACAAAGTGAGTAACTGGAAACTTAAGCTCATGCATCATGCCTTACATCCATTGATCTTGTAAAGGATACTTAAATTTCTTACCCTCTCCAAGTGTTGGCAAACTTAAGAAATATTATTGTTACACACCATTATTGTTACCCTACTGAAACTTTTTCTGTAGTAGTGCTACAAAATACAATACTGTACTTTAAAAGATGATGGTGGCTGGACCACTGGTCAATAAGAATGTTAGCTGAAAGAGCAGGAACAGTGTCTGAGAGAGTAGAGCAAGACCATGAGAGAACAAGGCCACTGGCTTGGCGACAAGGGACGCTAGCACCCTGACTTACTTGACTTGGTCTCATCATCAAAAACAATACCTTCAGACACTGATAACTCAGAGGGTGGGATTTTGTCATGGTTGCTTGAATCAGACACACCATCTATGGGAGAGACAGACAGACACTCAGGTTACACCAGTGCATGGCATGTGCAGCAACACAACATTCATCTTAAACAAAAGATTGGGACAACAAAGTTTTCAATTTAGTATTGCAACCAGTCAAACTATCTTTCATTCTGAGCAATGTTTCCCCCCAAAAAAAATCTCTAACATATGAAATCACAGTTTGACAGGAGCTACCCTAACTAAATAAATACTAAGCTTTCTATTGTAATTCGGATCCACTGGGCCTAAAATATATGGTAAACATATATTCATTTAATATTACAGTACATAAATGTAACTACTCATCAAAGTAGCCATCAATAATTAAATCTTTAATAATTATCCAGTATTCATGTCTCAGTGCCCTTGCTCACCAAACCTTTACCTTGTGCTGAGTGTAGATTTGGTAGTGATACATCAAATCCTGCGAGAGTGGTTTGAAATAGACCTTTAAGAAAGATTTATAAAGAACTGCATAATTGCAAGTGCACTATCTGCCAATGCTGGCATTTTAAATTGTTGCAAATGTGAGTCACAGTTTTCCACTCAGAATGAATACAAGTAGCCTACTGATTTAACAACTCCACGTCCAGACATCAAAGCATGCAAAGCTAAAATAACACTGGCAAAAGCCAAAACACATTCTGCCTTTGTCTTAGTACAGAGGAAAGGGAAACATGATGGAAACATCAAATGATATAAACTGATTCTGAATCAAATGACCTTATATCAATAGGCAATATCTGACATTATCCTATTAAAAAAAAAAAAAAAAAAAAAAAAAATCTGTAAAAGAAATGTTACTGCATGAAATTCCCTCTTCATGCAAAGGGATGTTAGCAAGATGCAAACATTAAGACACCATAATGTCACCAGAAGTAAAAGCAAGATGTGTGCTGATGCAGTAACACAGATGTTATGACACTCAAAACACCTTAACCAAAAATATATTAGGGCTTGGTTTAAAAGTTTCACTAGTCTAGCCTTCACTTACAAAATCTTTACAGAAGATATGAGTTCCTAAGCTCGTGCAACAACAAAAAAGTAGTAGTAGTAGTAACAGTTAATTGTATAAGACTGTGTCCCTTCTAAGGACATCAACCTACCTGCAGGAGCTTCATTCATGGAAAGCTTGATTTTATACTGTGTCTCTCCGAGGTCATTCTCTACAAACAAAATGTATTCCTTGTTTGCATCTTCCTCCATGAAGGCAGAGATGAGCAGCTTTGCAGTATACAAGCCATTGCCTAAGTCCTGTAGTAATGAGGAAAAATGGGGAAAAACCATTAAAACAGCAATAACAAAGCTAACATGACACCTGAACTGTTTATCTTAATTCTTATGCATTACATGAAGCATATTTATTGAATTTTGCTGAGAAAAACCATGAATTCGACTGTAACATGCTCAACCTTCATCCTGACAACATCCTTTTTAGTTTACTCTATAAACATTAAAGTAAGACCCCTATTGCTGAACAAGGTAATGAAGACTCTTGTAACCCCTCCACTTATATAAGTCTCTCCTGAACTGACACTACTGTATATCATTAGGAGGTAGCCAAAAATAACATACACATTACTGTACAGGACTTAAATACAGAAAATATCTCATATATGAAAGAGAAAAACATCAATTAAACCCACCTCAATTCCTGTTGTATAGCGACCTTCAATGGCTGGGATGGGCAAAGTAGTATCAGGGTTGTCAAAGCTATCCCCAAACCTCCATTCCTGTTTGATGGGCTCTGGGTTGGCTGAGAAGTTAAATCTCACTTCATAGTCACTGCCTGGACTGATCTGGTAGAATGTGGTGAGGGGTTTTGCATCTGGTTTGACTGTAATAAATAAATGTTGTCAATTAACCATAGGTTCATGATATCTGAACTCTTGCACCTGGGCCTGATATTAACCATGGGCGGGATTCTTGAAGATAGTCATGATGGATTTCCTGTTGTAATTTGGATGTGTTTTTGCAGGATGAACTGGGGACATGGAAAGTTCCTCTTTTCTTTGTCCATCTGTCCAAAATAAATAAGTTTTTTGCTCATACCAGGAATGGTTTTTGACTAAAGAACCAAAGACAGGGAAAGACTCTACTGAAAAAAAAAAAAATCCATCGTAAATACCTTTGACAATTCCACCTCATGTCTGACCAAAATATGGCCCTATAACGCACTTAATCTCATAAAGCGGAACCTTCCGCGGACAATATTTGCGTGTTATGCATGAGTTTGCTGTATATATATATTTTGTTTCATACATACTGACCAAGGCTGACACATGCAAGCATGTTGGAGCCTTTAAAAACAAAAACGAAATGAAAACATACTGGCAAAGCTACTTTTCACAGTGTGTCTATATATACCTTAATTGTAATGCACCTATATATATATATATATATATATATATATATATCTCATCCATCCGTCATCCAATCCTATGTCACCCCATAGTGAAGCGTAGGAAACTGGGGCTAGGCAATTTGGCCCTGACATTTAAGATGAGAGCAACCAGCCTCACTCATCCCTGAGTGGCATTACGTTAGCGATAAACCCCAACAATCCCTTGGATATAAATCTACACACAATCAATCTGATTGGAGCATCTTAATTACCCACTAAACCACCTGGCGCCATAATCTGGTCTTATGGTTACTATCCAGCATAGTAAATGGTTTCCTACTGTACAGAAAACCATTTGGCTTGTCACTCAGTGTAGAGTCACCCATAGGCAGAAGGGAGAGGACAGAATGAAGAAAAGAAAGACAGAAGAGGATGGAAAGAAGGAAAGACAGAAAAGGACAGAAGGAAAGAAGGAAAGACAGAAGAGGACACAAGGAAAGAAGGAAGGAAGAGAGGTAAGGGCAGTCACATGAGAGCAGCACTACATTGAGGGAGTGGATGGTGAGTGCCTCCACCTACCATAGTACATGAAGATACTGTACATATATAAATATATACTGTATATATTTTTATGTAAGAATGAGGAAACTAAATGCCAGGAGCCCACAAGAGTATTCCCTCCAAGAAAAAACAAGATAACCGAGAGCCAAATTAAAGATCTGTTCATTTCATTTCAAGATGCCTGAACACACAGCATTTTAAAGTTGCTGTAGAGAATACAGAAAGAGGGAGACTGTTCCAGAGTTGACTTGTTGCATACATGAAGGAGTGGGAGTAAAGGTTAACTCTTGCATTACAGAGTTGGAGAGAATCAGGATGAGAGTTTGTTGATAGACGATTGCAACGCGCCTGCCATATGGTGGACGGATGAAGCAGATATTTCAAAGGAGCACTGACCATTCAAGTAATGATAGAAAAGAGGTAAAGATGAAACAGGGTGGCGAAGAGACAGAGGACGGAGCCAGTAAGAGGAAGGGAGTTACTAAGACGAAAAGCCTTTGACTCCACCTTGTTGAGAAGAGCTGTATGTGGGGAGCCTCCCCACAAGTGACAGTTATACTCTACACAGGGGCAAATAAAACCCATGTATAAAATCAATAACGGTGCAGGGGTACGGAAGGCATGGAGTCTGCTTAGCACACCTAATCTACTGGAAGCAGATTTTGCAAGAGAGGTAATATGATCTACCCAAGTATGTTCAAAGATGATGCAAGACTGAGTTGGATATTGTTAAAAATTAAAGGTTACTCCCATGGCATATTCTGTCGGGTTGAAGGTTGTAAGAACTGAGTTTCTGATACATTTAAAACAACAAGATTACTTTTACCCCAACCAGAGATATGAGCCAAGTCAGACAGTAGGTGTGCCACTGCCTCCATCGTTTCACTAATCACCTGGAATCTTCCTACTTCCCCAGTCTTCTGCAATAACTTCAGTAACCACTCCTCTCCCTCTTGGCCTTGTGCTTTTACCAACTCTATAAATACTTTTGCCATCTACAAATAAAGAAAAGGCTATATGCCTTTTAAGTACTGAATGTACTGGAGATAAGATGGTCCAAAGGCAATTACCAGTGCTATGACATACTGTACTAGGAGTATACAACACCAAAAAAAAATAAAATTACTTACAGACAACATTCAAAGGAACACTAGCATTCTCTGGCACCATAAGCGTTTTGTGTGTAATGCTACAAATCAGTAGCTTCCCGTTATCTCCTGGCTCGAACATCCGTCTCAAGGTGGATATACTTTTGTATATGCCCTGCAAAGAGAGGAAAATTAATCAGAGCTGCAAAAAAAGAACATACAAAATAAACTATACAGTATATGGCACTCTTAAAATGCAGTAGTCTGGTTATGCAGACAGCATTAGCAGCAGAGAAGAGCAACACATTTATGCCAATCATGCTATTTACAAGTGGATCTACAATGAGTGACAAGCCAAAGGTCTCCTGGAACTTGGGAAATCGTTTGTTATGCCAGATGTCAACTATTATTTCCTGTGGGGTCTAAGCAGGTGGGAGGAGAGGGGCATCCCTCACCATCTATATTTATTTAATTGTAAAATTATAATTAGTGAAAGATAAAAATGGTAGATTACTAGTGGAGAAGGGAGAAAAAGTGAGCAGATGGAGAGAACACTTTAAGGAATTGTTGAACAAAGAGGATGGAAGTAATGCGAGTATAAGTGCCTGGGGAATGGCTGGGAGAAGGAGGGAGGTGAGAAGACAGGAAGAAATCAGTAGGATAGAAGTTGTGGAAGCAATGAAGAAAGTTAAATTGGGGAAAGCCCCAGGAATTGATGGAGTGTGTGGTGAAATGCTGAAGCATGGGGGAGAGATAGTAGTAGAATGGATGTGGAAGATGTGCAGATTGGCCTGGGAGGAAGGTAGAGTCCCGGAGGATTGGAAGTCAGGTATAATTATTCCCTTGTACAAAGGAAAAGGGGAAAAAGAAGTGTGTGGTAATCATAGGGGCATTTGTCTTCTTAGTATAATAGGAAAAGTGTATGGTAGGATACTTATTGACAGAGTTAGAGAAAGAACAGAGAAATTAGTTGGAGAAGAACAGGGAGGCTTTAGGAAGGGAAGAGGTTGTGTAGATCAGATATTCATTCTTAGATCTTTAGTGGAAAAGTTTCTAGAGAAGGGAAAGAAGTTGTATGCAGCTTTCATGGATTTGGAGAATGCATATGACAGGGTGGATAGACATGGATTGTGGAGAGTGTTAAGAATATATGGAGTAGATGGGAAGTTGTTGAATGCTGTGAAGAGTATGTACGATGGTGCGAAGGCTGCAGTGCGTGTGGATGGTGAACTAAGTGAATTTTTCTCTTTGAAAGTCGAGTTGAAACAGGGACGTGTCATGTCTCCATGGTTGTTCAATCTGTACATGGATGGGGTAATAAAAGAGGTACTGTACAAGGTAGGGTAGTGGATGTTGGAGTGGCCCTGGTGAGAGAGGACAGTGTTTGGAAACTCCCTGTACTGTTGTCTGCAGATGATACTGTGTTGTTGAGTGAAGACGAAGGGGAGCTGCAAGGCTTGGTGGATGAGTTTGGGAGAGTGTGTAAGAAACGGAATCTAAAGGTGAATGTAGGGAAGAGTAAAGTGGTGGTCTTTGAGAGAGGTGAAGTCAGTGAATGTACAGTGAGGTTGGATGGTGAGGAATTGGAAAATGTGAGTATGTTTAAGTACTTGGGTAGTGTGATGAGTAAGGATGGAGGTTTGGAGGGTGAAGTGCTTGAAAGGGTACAGCAGGGAAGAAAGGTTGCTGGTTCTTTGAAAGCAGTGATAAGAAACAGGGAAGTGAGCATGGAAGTGAAAAAGTTACTACATGAGAGTGTTGTGATACCAACTCTAACGTATGGAAGTGAAGCTTGGACGTTGTTGGAAGGACACAAGTCAAGAGTGACAGCAGTGGAAATGAGTTATTTAAGAGGAGCCTGTGGAGTCACATGGAGAGACAGGCTGACGAATGAGGATATAAAGGAGCGTTGTGGTGTGGATGTGGATGTGATAGGAAGCGTTATGAGGAACACACTGAGGTGGTTTGGCCATGTGGAGAGGATGGAGGGTGAAAGACTGACGAAGAGAGTGTATGTGAGTGAGGTGGAGGGGGGAAGAGGGAGGGGGAGGCTGAGGATGAGATGGAGGGATGGGGTGGAGAGGTATATGAGAGAGGGGGGTTTGAGTTGGGAGCAGGGCAGTGAAATGGCGGAGGACAGGGCGACTTGGAGGCGATTTGTTTGTGGCCACCCCAAACAGGATTTAGGCGTCTGGTAATAGATAGATAGATAGATAATTAGCTACCCTATTCTTTGGTAGAAAACAAGATCTGGGTGATGATAGTGCTGAATAACTGAACAAATAAGAACAACTTAATTCAAATAAATTTTGTATCATAGGTGAGCAAGTCTACTGGATTGGAAGAAATTTATGAAGAAAGGATAATGATTACGGTGTTGCTGATGGTGTTGCTCAACCACAGTTTGTCTAATCGAACAGACCTGTCTATTGCAGGAGAGGAATTGCCCCTGTGGGGTACCATACACAATTTAGTTGCAATTTCTAGCTTCTCTATGCCCTCTTGCAAGGAGAAAGCGAAAGTCAAGGTTGGTGTAATGCCTGGGAAATGGAAACTGATGGTTCAGTAGTGTGTTCGTATATGTGTCTGTGTGTGTGTGTGTGTGTGTTTCTGATGAGATGCCAATAACTGTTCCCCTGATGTTTCTTCAACCTTGTCCTTTACCTTCCTCTCACCAAGGGAGTAAACAAACTAAGGGTCATGAGATCATAGAGCCTCCAATCATCTCCCAGACTGAACCTCTGAAAAACTGTCACTTGGGCTGGGGTGTTCTAACCAACAAACAAAGTGTCATCATCATCATCATCATCATCCTTATTTCTTTTTTTTTTCCCACCTAAGGATGGAGTGCGGTTGTGGACAAACACAAAGCATTACCTACCCCTTTATCTGCTGGCGTTTCCTCTGTTTCTGCAGATACAGTAATGTCACGTTCTCCAAGGAACCATCGCATGCTGACTGCTGGACGTGCTGCTGCCACTGAGCATTTGATAGCAGTCTTCTCTGTACTCGTCACACTCAAGATCCTCTGGTTGTCAATTTCCAGGACAGGACTGGTTGGTCTCACTGGAAAGAAACTGGATGTCAGGATACAAAACAAAGTATGACACAATCAGCAGCATAAAATAGCACTACCATTACAACAGACATGATTCAAAAGCTTCCCTAGGCATTATTCTAACACAATTTCCTACTAACAAAAGGGGTGGGTGAGACCTAGAACACAGAAGGAAATTGTATCAACAGATGAATTACTGTACTATATTAAGAGTAGCCAGTGATATGGGCCATTTATTCATTGATCATTCACTTTAATAATCTTGTCTTCATTCTACAGGCATATGCAATCCATTCTATGTGCCTCATATGAATAAACTCCTCTTGCCACACTTGCTGGGTAGAACCATTCTGTCATCTGAGACATCATATGTTATGTGCATTTCCATTCATACTTATTTACCTAGTGTGTGAGAAAGAGAGGGATGGAGGTTGATGAGGCTAGGGAACTGACAAGAGATCAAGCTGGCTGGATGAAAACCGCACAAAGGATGGTATGACAAGGGTATGGCATCCCCTATTCGACCGACAGTTGTAAGACTGGCTCAATCTGATCAGTGATTGAGGACCTATGTGTCGAAGGTGAAGCCAGGATTCTGGGAGCTTAAATATTGTCTGAATGAGTGTGCTGCCCATTCCAATGGGCATGCTACTGATCAGTTTTCCCACTACTGTGTTTTTTTCCTTATCCTTCCTTTCTGAACCCTACCACCTCCCACCCACAAAGACACAGAATAATTATCTCAATACTTTAGCCTGAATTTCTAAACATCAACATACATTCACTTATGATACCAACCATCTTTATACAGTACTGGCATTCCATGAATCCTCTGATTCTGTAGCTCAATTACTTCAATATTTTTCAATACTCAACTCATACTGATGTCAGCATAATACCTATAATGAAATACTTCAACTCAGTTATAAAAAAATGCATTTGTATGTCATGTCTCCATGGTTGTTCAATCTGTACATGGATGGGGTAATAAAAGAGATACAAGGTAGGGCAGTGGATGTTGGAGTGGCCCTAGTGAGAGAGGGTAGTGTTTGGAAACTCCCTGTACTGTTGTTTGCAGATGATACTGTATTTTTAAGTGAAGATGAAGGGGAGCTGCAAGGGTTGGTGGATGAGCTTGGAAGAGTGCAAAAAATGGAATCTAAAGGTGAATGTAGGGAAGAGTAAGGTGATGGTCTTTAAGAGAGGTGAAGTCAGTGAATATACAGTGAGGTTGGATGGTGAGGAAATGGAAAATGTGAGTATGTTTAAGTACTTGGGGAGTGTGATGAGTAAGGATGGAAGTTTGGAGGGTGAAGTGCTTGAAAGGGTACAACAAGGTAGAAAGGTTGCTGGTTCCTTGAAAGCAGTGATAAGAAACAGGGAAGTAAGCATGGAAGTGAAAACGTTATTACATGACAGTATTGTGATACCAACTCTAACGTATGGAAGTGAGACTTGGACGTTGTTGGAAGGACACAAGTCAAGAGTGAGAGAAGTGGAAATGAATTATTTAAGAGGAGCCTGTGGAGTCACATGGAGAGAG
Organism: Coenobita brevimanus; assembly: GCF_032717465.1. NCBI lineage: Eukaryota > Metazoa > Arthropoda > Malacostraca > Decapoda > Coenobitidae > Coenobita > Coenobita brevimanus. Next base: position 60,431,144 of record NC_136959.1, on the reverse strand, counting down.
AGGCTGACAAATGAGGATATAAAACAGCATTATGGTGTGGATGTGGATGTGACAGGAAGCATTAGGAGGAACATACTGAGGTGGTTTGGCCATGTGGAGAGGATGGAGGGTGAGAGACTGATGAGGAGAGTGTATGTGAGTGTGGTGGAAGGGGGGAGAGGGAGGGGGAGGCCGAGGATGAGATGGAGGGATGGAGTGGAGAGGTATATGAGAGAGGGGGATGTGAGTTGGGAGCAGGGCAGGGAAATGGCGGGGGACAGGGCGACGTGGAAGCAATTTGTTTGTGGCCACCCGTACGGGACTGAGGAGTCTGCAATAGATAGATAGATAGATGTACCGCAGACCCTCACTATAACTGACGAACTGGGGGTAGTCTGGTTTGATAAAGCCAAAAGTTAGTTAAAATCTGAGGTCCCCCACTCCCCATAGCTGAGATTTCAAATATGTTTGAAAATAAATGAGTACAATATCATGATGTAGTACTAAAAATTAAAACTATGCCCATTTTACATTAACTTGGCCAATAATTTCACCCTTTTGCTGCTTATTTCAAATCCTTGTCATAAACATTTCTTTACGACTAGTATCGTATTACTATAATATGTTTTTACAACTCAGCAATCACAATGGGGAGAGGGCAATTTCAGGCCTGGTTGAAGTAAAAATTGTAGAAAATTCATGTACTGCTAACCAATGCACCATATTTAATAAGCAATGTTTGTCATAGCAGACAAAAGTTCGGTGAGCTCTGAGGTGTTCGTTAAATCTGAAATCCATTATATCAAGGCTTGTTACAGCAAGGGTCTATTGTATTTTGAGTCTGAACCCCTAAAGCCAAAAACAACATTGGCCAAAATAAAATGAAAGCTGTTCTGAGCTGAAGAGGTTCCTAAGACTGTTTCTAGCCACAGCGGACCAGAGACATCCCACCAAAGCTGAACATCTAACACTGTCCAGAAAAAAATAACATCTCCATGTGAAGGCATTACTGAGATTGTTTTTAAATCCTAAAATCTGGCCATGAGTCAACACAAAATTAAAGACATTCCTGGGAAAAAGGAATTATGTCAAATTTGCTTATATAGAGCTGACTTATGTCATGCCTACTCAAATATTTCTGATATTTCGCCAATGTGTAAAGAGGTTTAAACCATAAATGCAGGGGAAAATTACATTTTCTCCAACTATCAAACAGTTTCACTAACTTAACTACCGAAGCATACAGCAGTCCTTTTCTGGTTTTTGGTTATTAACACCACCAATGGTAATGAGCAAAAATCACATGGCTTCTCGAATACACTAGCACTTAACAGATTAACATAGACATATGCTAGTTGGTTTGTTGCACTTGACAGAAGCAAGTCTTTGCACAAATTCAGTACCTGCACTAAGTAGTAGTTGCATGAAATTGAATATTTTAGTTATATGGTAACAATGAGTCTCCTTGTTTACCAGTCAAGTTAATTTTCCAATCTGAATACAAATGGGCATCAACTGACTTTTTTAAAAGGGGTTAGAGAACTTATTCATGTCAGAACAAATGCACTCCAGTTACACAACCTTTTGAAGACACTTCAGTCACTGACCTGTAACGATGACATTCTTTTTTCCAACTAAGGAGTCTCCTACAACAAACACTTTGCATGTCCAGTGTCCATGATGTTCAATGTTGGCGGAGTTTATTACAATGCCACACTCATTTCCAACAGTGTTGGCTGGTTTGCTGATGCCATCATACACATTGCTGTACACATCCTCAACCTGGAATGAAAAACAGGTATCAAGTACTGGATGCATTAAAACTAAAAACAAAGTGTACTAACTGGCTGTTGTTGTTGTTAGACTCATCTACACTGTGAACCCAGTGGACTGCAGGTTGCTCTCCTGCAGTAACAATCCTCCAGTAGGGAGACTGAGATGGCATCAATTTTGTACCCTACCAATGGCTGATTTTTCTTAAAATGTTTTTACAAGAAAATGTTTGGCATAGCCAATGTATATGTAAATGTGGCAGTCAAGATGAGGTCAATTTCTATGTGTGTGTGGGGGGGGGGGAGCACACATTAACCCACAGGTGCTCAGATTTCTTCAAAAAGAACAGAATGTGGCATTTGAAGGGTAAATAAATGGGGAAACCCCTGGGTACAGACCTAAGAATTTTGCACTATAAAGCTGATAGCAGGAGGGTGGTCTGCTAAGCACGGTACCCTTCCAGTAAAATCCCCAACACAAGAAGGCAGGGCATTAATGCGTTAAATACCAGTAATCCCAATTATCAACTGGGGTGCCAGTAGGGTGCAGGACCCCCCCCCCCCGTTCCCCGTAGGTATGCCATTGATAATAATCTTTAATTTTAAGTATGAAGTTTTACTTGCACGTCATTTGATATAGTTTCTAACCCTTTCATATCATGACGTCTCTCCTTGGCTAAATAAAATTGTTCGGTGGTAGCAAAAACTGATATCGTCATACTGTTAAAGCCACATCAGTAGTTATTAAATCAAATGAACAATCAATGAGAGAGAGACGGGAGGGGGGGGGGAATAAACACGCACGGGCCTATTTAAGATAGATTCCCAACAGTAACCAGACAATTAAAAAAAAAAAAAAAAAAAAGTGGGGGAAGGGGGGAACAGTGTACTCTCCTCTTCTTGTTATCGCCCGTCTTTAGAGCGCGGCGCGATAATGTTTTTGCCTGTGTGTGTGTGTGTGTGTGTGTGTGTGTGTGTGTGTGTGTGTGTGTGTGTGTGTGTGTGTGTGTGTGTGTGTATTCCCATTATATTTCATGAACGGCTTGAGCTATCAACATGAAACCTTCAGGGTTTCAAGATGTGGCCAAAATCTTGGACTAGTTCGAAAATGGGCACCCGGGGTCAAGGTCACCAAAATGGCTGCCAAAGGTTAACTAGTTTTTATCGCCCGCTTTTAGCACCAGTTTCCTGATCGGCTAGAGCTATCAACATGAGACCTTCAAGGTATCAAGATATGGCTAAAATCTTGGACGAGTTCAAAAATGGGCACTCGCGGTCAAGGTCAAGGTCACCAAAATGGCTGCCAAAGGTCATCTAGATTTTATCGCCCAACTTAAGCACCATTATATCTCATGAACGGCTTGAGCTATCAACATGATACCTTCCGGGTATCAAGATACGGCCAAAATCTTGGACTTGGCCAACAGCATATTCTGGTGGGCGACTGGCATTCGGCTCCCGAATGCTTTTTTTTTTTTCATTCCTCCTGCAGTGCCATGACTTATCCCCCCCCCCCCTTTTTACAGGAAAAAAATGAAAGCTTCTGTATCCTCCTTTCCGTGTTCATTTTGCAGAAAACCGATAATATCTACGATAACATTCCTCTTTAAATATTATTTGTTTTTGTAACAGGAAAGAGACTGGGAAAGCTTCTGCACTCCCTTTTCCTTGTCTTTCCTCTAAAACAAATACTTCCACGACAAGGAATATACAGTACCTTAAGTTCGTTGGTGAATCTTGTCCCTGTTGCAGGACAGTTGTGTTTGCTCTCTCTCTCTCTCTCTCTCTCTCTCTCTCTCTCTCTCTCTCTCTCCCCTGGAGTTGTATGACAGAGGTTAAACAACTCAGGGTATGAATGGTGAGAGGACGAAAGGTCAAGGTGGCTGTCTATTAACTGTGGGATCGTTGAATGGAGATTATTTCTAACAGCTGCACTGTCAGAGGATCTTCCCAGACAATTAAAAAAAAAAAAAAAAAAAAAGGCTAGCGGGAGTAAGCTAAAAAAAAAAAAAAAAAAAAGTCTAGCGGGAGTAAGCTAAAAAAAAAAAAAAAAAAAAAAAAGTTACGCTACGGCTTATCACCTTTAATACGATACCTCCTTTTCAATGCTTATTCTTGCTACTGAGAGAGAGAGAGAGAGAGAGAGAGAGAGAGAGGAGAGGAGAAATAAAACCCACATAACAATCTCACCTGTAGTATCCTGCCTCCCTCACTCTCCCAGATGCAGTACCGGCTCTCCCCGTTCACCCCGCAGTCAAGGTTAAACTGTTCCCCGGGGTTCACGACGATTTCGGAGTAGTCGAAGATGAGGGACACGTCTGAACCCCGCGCACCTGAAATGGCAGACGGAGGTTTAAAAAGGGGGTGCGTAAAGAACAGCACTGCATGCTGAAAAACAAGCATAGGGTACAGATCACAACCGAGAGCTACCTAAAACATCTGTGCAATGCTGTGTGCTGATAAACACGGTACACTCCTCAAGGAACTAAGTATTTTTTCCCAAGAGATGGTGAATACCGGTACATTAATTTTCAGACACAAATGAATACAATCTAAGTGAACAGATAATGGTACCGTATCTGAAAAAGTATCTTTCCTCGCTGAACATGGCACAGTCTATTTACCTACTGTTTCAGGCCTGGTCAGCTTAACTTTATGTTCAAGTTCTCTTTAGGGATAAGATCAAAATGGCTCAAGGGTCTGGACAAGGCCTAATCCAGCACGAGGATGGTACTGTCGGGCTGATATAGCAGCTCTCCTACCAGAGGGAAACCCCTTAATACATATTGTTTGCGAGTCCACGAGCAGGTATTCCCAAAATATTAACGGGAATATGTTAGATTATCACATTTTTTTTTTAACGGTGGAGTACACGCACATACAGTACATGTGAACCTAGAATGCTGTACGGTGCTAATAAAACACACACACACACACACACACACACACACACACACACACACACACACACACACACACACACACACACACACACACACACACTAAAATGACATATCCATAAAGCAAAACATTTACCTCAACCAGTTAAGCATCACAAATTACCTTCTTGATTGCCCATTATGAAAACAAGACCAGCGTGCCGACCTACTAAAATTGGAGCTAAGGCATACGTTATTTCGACATGCTCTGACATAGCTGCTGCTCCTTAGAAAAATACAGAAGAGAGCCAAATTCAAGATCCATTCATTTCGAGATCCCTGGAAACGCTGTGTTGAATTTAAAAGACTGGAGGTCGTAAACAGAGGGAAATACAGACTAAGGAAGACAGTTTCAGAGTTGACCTGTTGCATACATGACAGAGTAACAGTTAACTCTTGCGTTATTGCGCTTGACAGATCAGGAGTGAGAGCGTGCTGTCATAGTGCTACGCGTACGCGCTCGCCATAGTAGAGGGATGCAAGCAGATAGTTTAGAACGGCAGTGACCATGGAAGTACCACAGCAGGAACTGAGACGCAATAGTGGGACGAAGAGAGAAGCTGGGAGCATGGTGTAAAGGAGACCATGACTTGGAGTCAGTAAGAGGAGACTGATGATAAGGCGAAAAACCTTTAACTGCACCCTGTTTAGAAGACATCTCCGTGTTGAAGCAAATATAAATATCTCCTGGAATGTCTGGGCAAAACTCTGATAAGCGTAAGGACAGGTGAAAAAAAAAAAAATTACGGGTACAGTAGCTAACAAAAGCTTGCTACTATTACACAGAGTTGAATTTCACTTTCCTCCCTGAAACATCAATAAGAATCATCTCTGGGCTGAAAAAAAAATAAATAAATAAATAAATAAAAATAAAACCTCTCCCAACTTTGGTATACCAGCCATGTATAAAGTATACGCTATATGTACTCAAGTCAAATAAAACATGTAACCATACTGTAAGAGACGGTGGCCTTGGGAAGGTTAAAATTACTTCTAAAAAAAAGGGAAGGGAGGGGAAGGAACAAGTGACAATTGCTTACTGTGAACATAGCCTAATTCGTAGCACGAATACAATGATGAAAAAAAAAAAAAAAAAACTTCACGCGTAAAATACCAGGAAGACAAACATAACTGCTAAACTGTGAGGCCTTTGTTATGTAATGTAGGCAGCAACACACATGAAACTAACACGGCACAAATAAATGCAAACCCCGCCCACGTTTCCTTTATGAAGATGTGCAACGTATATATTGTCATCTTCAGCAGCAATGTCTTAAAATTAACAACAATCGCAGGTAAAAGGAATGACGTAAACAAGTTACTGCGCAAACACAGTGTTGGTGCAAGAGCTACGTGGTGAGAATTTTAAAAGCCGAAAAGGTCACTGTTATTTTTAATTTCCCCGTCTTTCTTATAAATGCCATAGCAAATCCCCCCCCCCTCCTTCTCTCTCTCTCTCTCTTTCTAACGAGTAGGTTAAGTGGGCATCTCCTACGGCGTGCTAGTAGAAGTAAACTCTCTTGTTGTGCATATCACGACGCTGCACTTAGCATGTGTGTGTGTGTGTGTGTGTGTGTGTGTGTGTGTGTGTGTGTGTGTGTGTGTGTGTGTGTGTGAGAGAGAGAGAGAGAGAGAGAGAGAGAGAGAGAGAGAGAGAGAGAGAGGGGGTGGGGGGGGGACTGTGCTTGCTGATAACCTAAAGATGAGCCAGTAGCATTATAGTAAGGCCCCGTTCACACTTACACTGTACACGCTACGGTGCTGAAGGCCACTCTAAAACCATACTGATGTGACCTGTAGCTGTTTCCCGTGGTCAGGACATCGCCATGCTTACGCAGAGGACCACGGATGACCACAGTGCAACAAATTTCCTCTACCGGCGTCATCTGTAGCGTGTACCGTGTGTGTGTGAACGGGGTGTATCGCGTGTGGGTTATGTCCTCTGCTGATGTTCTTTTATGATCTCCAGAAAAAAAGAAAAAAGAAAATCATGTGGATGTTTTGTCATGGCAGCATTTTCATAAGGATAGCTAAGGGATTCCTACTAATGCAAAAATTTCCTGAACACACCGGCAGTGTCAAGATGGATGGAACTGGTTAAATCTGCAGGTATATATAAATAATAAACTAACAGGATCAGGATGGGTAAAGAAATGAACTTAATAAACCCGAACTGGTAAATCACACTGCATCATCGAATCATAGACTGGGTAGCCTAAAAGAATACTACGAATTTTCACGTTTATTACACTGATATATTCACTGTGTTTCGTTGTACAGACTAACAAGGAGAAAAATCAGTTAAGCACTTGATAATACGAAGATAATTACTTCTACCTTGTATTAAAAAGTGTTAAGAAGTGGAATAATACATAATCCTTCAACATGGCAAAAACAAAGGCCTCAGGAACAATTACTGACAAAGCAGCGTAAAAAGAGTGAAAGTCGTTAAAACACACACACACACACACACACACACACACACACACACACACACACACACACACACACACACACACGGGATCCGGCATGTGTATACATTCCATGCCAAGGCCACACTGTAGACAAAACCTCATTGTCAAGCCATAAGATGCTTCGTGAGGGGAAAAAATGAGGAAGACGACAGCAACTGGATGCAAAAACGATGAACCACCTTGATACGTCTTGGGGAGGTGACGGGAGGAGGAAAGCTTTGAGAGATGGTTTGGGAGGAGGAGGAGGAGGAGGAAAGATGTGGGATGAGGGAAGGAGGAAAGGTAGGAGAGAAGGTGGGGGAAGAGATAGGAGGAAGGACGATGGGAAAGAACGTAGGAGATGAGGGAGGAACAGTCTGAAAGAAGGTGAAGGTGAAGGAGAAGGAAGGGGAGGAACAGTCTGAAAGAAGGTGAAGGTGAAGGAGAAGGAAGAGGAGGAAAGGTGGAGAGAAGGTGAGGGATGAGAAGGAAGGAGGAGTAGAGTGAAATGGGGAGGGATGTGGAGGAAAGCAGAGGGATGAAGGAGACGGGAGGAGGGGCAAATGGGGGATGAGGTAGAATGAGTAGACGAGGAGGAAGGCAGGAGGCGAGAGAGGAGGGAGGTGAGGTAGATGAGAGAATGGGATGGAGGAAAACTAGGTAGGTGGTAGACGACGGGGAGATGAGAGAAGAGGAGACGGGAGAAGAAGGGGAGACGAGAGAAGGGAGAAGTAGGGGGTGGGGGAAGTAGAGGGAGGAGGAAGTAGGGAGGTGAGCGAGGAGTGGGGAGGGAGTAGGATGAACTGGGAAGGAGGGAGTAGGGGGAAATGGGATGGAAGGAGTAAGGGGAAATGGTGTGGGGGGAGTAGGGCGAACTGGGGAGGAGGGAGGTATTGGGAAATTGGGGAGGTTTGTTTCACTTTCACCGTAACTTCCCACGCGTCGAGGACAATAGTTTCTTCGCCACAAAAGCAACACGAGTTTAGCGGAGTTTGGCAAGGCGGTGTTGAGTTTCTTTCACACACGCACTTGCTTCCTCTCTGTGCTGGCCTACCCTGGTTTATCGCAATGGTTTATCTCAAGCAAGGTACGGTATGGGGAAGCTTGGATTTAGGAATAGGCTTTAACCGGTTCAAGCTGATGACGCGAGGCACCAGGGTTTTATAATTTATTTTGGTAGACAATGTCATTCAGATTTATGAAATTTTTCAGATTGGGCGGGGAGGTTATACGTAGCTTTAACTCCTTCAATCTGATGATGTGAAATACCGGCAGTTTATACTTTATTCTTGGTACTTTCTGACGATATTTTAAAGATTTTTGGGATTTTCTCGAAATGGAGGGCTCATATATAAAGAATGTACAATATATATATATATATATATATATATATATATATATATCTACCTAGGCTGCTTCCCCCAAGGAAAGGGAGGTAGCCGAGACAGGACGACTCACTCTCCATTTACTCATCCATTCAAACATTCATTCGCATCTTAGCCCCAAAGGGGAGAACGGACAGATCCTCACCGCACCACACCGCACAAGGGTCAACTGGGCAATGCAATCAGTGACATCAGCAGCAGGGCCCGACAGCAGAACTGGTTTACCCCTGCCACATCATAACAGACCCATCCCCTTACCCGCACCTGACTTGACTAGCTGATCAGACCAAATGCGGGAGAATATCCCCTCAGGGCTGCGTCATCACTTATTCATTCACAATTTCTCTCCATTTATTTCTGTCACGCACAGCCACTCTTCCTTGCTCAACAGACATCCCTCTCGCATCCAACGCTCTCTTCACACTGTCCATCCAACCTATTCGTGGTCTTCCTCTCAGCCTTACACCTCTCACATCAGATCTAGTTATCTTTTTCACCAATCGCTCATTATCCATTCTCTCCATATGCCCAAACCATTGCAACACCCTCTGCTCAACTCTACCAGCCATCTCCCGAACAACTCCAGTTCTCCTTCGCACTTCATCATTTCGCACCCGATCCATACGCGTCACTCCACACATACTCCTCAGACATCTCATCTCCATTACATTCAAACTTTTCCTCTCTGCTACACCCATATTCCATGTTTCAGCCCCATATAATGCAGTCGGTACCACAACACCCTCATACAGCCTTCTCTTTACATCCATTCTAAGCGAACGACATTTAAACACTTTTTTCATTCCTCCCAGCACCTTTCCTACTTCATTTATTCTAAACTTCACTTCTGCATCTATTCTTCCATCCACAGCAACATGTGACCCTAGATATTTAAAACAATCTACCTCCTCAAGCAACTCACCATTCAAAACTATATTCATCCCCCTACCATCTATCAACCTCGTACACTTCATCACTTTACTCTTATTCTCATTTACTTTCAATTTCCTCCTTTCACACACCCTTCCAAACTCCTCTACCAACTGTCTCAATCTCTCCTCTGAATCAGTCACCAGTGCAGTATCATCTGCAAAAAGCAGCTGCTTCAGATTCCACTCTCCTCCATCAACATTTACCAGACTCAGACCACCTAAAACTCTTGCATTCACCTCCCTTACAACACCATCCATGTAAATATTAAACAACCAAGGCGACATCACACATCCCTGTCGCAGCCCCACTCTCACGGGAAACCAATCACTCACAGCATTTCCCACTCTTACACACGCTCTACTATTTACATAAAAACTTTTCACCCCTTTTAGTAACCTACCATCAAGTCCATACAATCTTAAAACAGTCCACAAAGCCTCCCTATCAATTCTATCATACGCTTTCTCTAAATCCATAAATGCCCAAAACACATCCTTGCCTTTCGCTAAATACTTTTCACACACTTGTCTCACAGCAAACACCTGATCAACGCATCCCCTCCCTCTCCTAAAGCCACACTGCTCATCACTAATCACTCCCTCTGTACCCTCTCTAACTCTCATAATTAACACTCTACCATACACCTTACCTACAACACTCAACAGACTTATATATATATATATAAACTCCTTTACTACAAGGTCTCCCATAGGATGAATAAAGTCGTCTGGTAGCAGCAAGGATTATAAAGATACATAAACTACACTTTTTTCTCTAACATGGTCTAAAATTGCTGCTTCTCCATCTTGAATGCTGCTTTGTAACACTATAGTAACTCTAGAATATGAATATAATGCTAGTGACGAAGAAGTTCTATGGGCAGGATGCAGAGGCACAGCATTGCCTTCTACCCCGAACTATGTGAAATAAGCTACAAATGAATGAAAATATCAGCCAGTGTACTGTGAAACAACTATACTCGACCACTTCAGATTACATATTCTAGTGTATTACTGCCACCTCAGACGGTTTTAATCAACTTGGGGAAATTCTCTCGTACAGACTGGGTTAATAAAGACTATCTAACCCCTCCAGTCTGAAATATGATACACTCCACAGCAGAAGTTCGGTTCAAACTTTCTTTTACCATATAGGCCTGTGATCTGGTAACAACGTACGGCAATTTTGACGGAAAAGCTTTAAATACTTTTCACTCTCTTGTTTACTACTTTAATATAATTTCTTCTACGTAACAGATCAGCAGGCTCATTTAGTTTAATTTAGTTTACAGGATGCTTGAAAGGAAATTACAAACAATATGAAACAGACGTCAAGGTAGTGAAGGAGTTTATCGGCTTTATTACTATTCTTTATATTATTCTGGCTACCTACAGACAATCGATTGACTTTATTCTGCTGAGAAATATGCGTCGTAGCGAGTGATGAGACTGAACGTTCGTAAAGTATATGTTGAAACTACGAATGTGAGTAATTATGCGTTCAGTCCGCAGAGTTTTATGCATAATAGTAGTACGGTATGGACACTGGACAATATGAAGTTAATGACTTATGTTGGTATATATGACTACTGGTATTGAATTAACGATAAATAAGCACAAAATCGCGTCGGTAACATTAAGCTGATCGAAACCATCGATCGGAAGCCTACTGAAGGAATATGATACTTGTTAAGTTCAAGCTTTGAGACAAATTTCAACAATAGTAATATGGTTACGATTCCGCTCAAGACATCATTAAAATAAAGTGTATAAATAAAACTGGTTACATCTTACACTTCACAATGAGGGGAGGTCGCGTTGGCTATATACAGCCAGCCTACACTCACGACCCACAAGTTGTTGGGAACTGAAAATGTGGTAGCTGCACTAGTATTTAAACACTATTTCATACAGTTATATCCCAAGCACCTAATATACAGTGAAACCATGCAGTCCCATACTTACACTAAAACAAGGTGTCTTTGTAGTCCTAGCATGAAATTTTGTGCGTAATGCCCGTAGAGTTTATGATCAGAGTCCCAGCATGAAATTGTGTGTAAAGCCCCGTAGAGTTTATGATCTGTGTCCCAGCATGAAATTTTGTGTGTAAAGCCCCGTAAAGTTTATGATCAGAGTCCCAGCATGAAATTTTGTGTGTAAAGCCCCGTAGAGTTTATGATCTGTGTCCCAGCATGAAATTTTGTGTGTAAGGCCCCGTAGAGTTTATGATCAGAGTCCCAGCATGAAATTTTGTGTCACGTCCGCAGAGTTTATGACCTGGACGTAGTGACAAAATTTACAAGAACCATGTCTATATTCCCTTGAGTACGATGACATCACAACTAGATTTTATAAAGCAGGGCGGAGGGGGGACTGTGGCACCTTGGTCAGACACAATCCATTACTCTATTCACTATTAAATCTTCCCTACACTGAAAGCGATTGTCTGACGGCGGGAATAATCAAGTACAAACGAAAAACTGTATATATTAGAGAAAAAAGTTTCCCTGTACCGTATAAGCTAAGATTTACTGAACGCTGATGCCTGGCTTGAAGAAAGACGCTGAGGAAAGAACTGGTTGACTCAGATTTAAGGGAGGAAATGGCGAGGTGGAGACGCGGCACAGATTACGAGTTGTAGCTATGTAACAATGCGGGGACTATCATAGAGAGAGAGAGAGAGAGAGAGAGAGAGTGTGTGTGTGTGTGTGTGTGTGTGTGTGTGTGTGTGTGTGTGTGTGTGTGTGTGTGTGTGTGTGTGTGTGTGTGTGTGTGTGTGTGTGCATCAATATCTCAGGACATACAATGGTGTTAAGTGAGTCAGGTATAATGCAGCCAAGGAATAGTGTACATTACCTACACACACACACACACACACGCACGCACGCACACACATACACACACGCACGCACACACGCACACACACACACACACACACACACACACACACACACACACACACACAAATAATATCACAAACTCAGGGCACATTGGAGGCGAAATAAAATAAAATCGAGGGTTCAAATCCAGCAAAATAAAATCTAAAATGATCCTTTATGCACCAGATTAAATCATTTCCGGAACCCACTGTTTACATTACCCGTTTTCTATTACATCCGACTGGCAATTTTTATACTTAAATAGAAAATGCACTCGGAACCCACACCTGAGACTCGGCTTGGGTTTGGATCTCATTACCTCTATAAATAAATAAATAAATAAACAGGTAGATAAGTAAATGAATAAGTAAAAATAAGCTTACTGATTCAACTACACAGCTTTCAAAACGTTTATAAAAAATGGAGGGCAATTTTAAGCTTAGTTAAAGTGAAGAATGTTGATTTAAAACTGACATTTTCATCTTTAATGTTGATCTGTAATAAAAGCCAACGTCAAGACTATAATGCTGATCACGAAGAAGTGCTATGGAGAGGATGCACAGTCCTAGTATTGTCTTATTCTGCCACCGAGCTGAGGGACAGAAGCTGCGATGGGACGAGTATCTCCGTCAAGTTGATGTGGAAGAACTATAGGCACTAATAACTTCAAACTGGACATAAACCCGGACCAAACAAGCCTCGTGACCCCTACCAAGGCATGGCGGCTCCCAAGACACCCCCTGAACTTGACCCCTTCAATCCAAGGACGTTTTATACTTTGTTATCAAAAGTTTTCTCGGCTTTTGAGAATTTGGAAAGAACAGCTGAGATACGGTACCGCACAGCCTCACTTACCCCCTTCAAGAGATCTGCCATAAGCTGAATAAAGTCGCCTGGAGAGCAAGAATAAACCAAAGAAACTACGTCAAGGTTAGAATAACAGGTCATAAAATAGACATCAGAAGAAACAAGCCAGAATAAAATAAAAAGACAAAAATAATCACCATGTCAACAGAAACTGTCCTACAAATGGGGATAAAGACAAAATAACCAAAGACCTATACTGCTTTTGCTCTAACCTGGCCTAAACTTGCCATCTCTCCATCTTGAATGCTCAACTGTAATGCTAGATTGACATTATAATATGATGTTGGTCATGATGAGGTGCTGTGGGAAGAATGTCGAGTCACAGCATTGTTTCTCTACCAATGAGCTATGTGAATTAAGCTACAAAAAACGAAGAGCTGGGCCAAGTTACCGTGAAAGGCCTATAGGTAACTGAAGGCTGGTTTGCGTGTTATGGGGTGCGTGGTGTGGCGTGTGGTTGGAAGTCGTTACCTAATGGCAGCACCAGTTTATTCTGTACTAATCAATCACGTTTGCACCACCAACCCCACGGTGTCATAACTCGCCTCACGCTGATCTACCTCAATCACTTTTTCGCAACCTTACCATCTTGCATCATTACTGCAATACTGGAGCAAAATACTGTGAAAGCTTTACTCCTATATGAAACCGTTTATCTATATCCACAAGTCATAATCCCCGACAGCATGAATAAATCGCCTCCATGTTACCTTCGCAGTCATCATGCTGTCCTACCTCCACTTCACACCATCAGAATTCAAATATACACTACACCTCTCCACCCTGTCCTAACGCCTCATCCTCAATCTTCCCCTCCATCCCACTCATATACTCCCCTAACCAATCTTTCACTCTCCATTCGCTCCACATGGCGAAACTAAACAACAAAACAAAACAACTTCCTTACACTGATGAAAATTGTGACTCACACAACCTATAGCAACTCGATGATTTATGCAATTTGACCGTATCGCATAACGAGTGCAACAGGTAAAATTGCTTATTAATTCGTGTTAAACAGCTTTCACTGGACTAATAAAATACCTCACAATGCTATGTTACGATTGACTCAACGTTTTTAGTGCAATTTTATCCCCCTGCACATCCTAACCTCCTTCACCCACTAATACACAATTGCAGTATTGTACGTACGTAAATTCAGCACTTTCAGCAATGTAGTTCTCTGTTAATTACTTTGTCCCACGCTTAGCACAATGGCTTTATGCAACTTTACAATCTTGTATCACAGCTTTGCAACACTGAAGCTAAATGCCTCGTATAAATCTATTGTTATATAATCTGCATTAAAGCTTTCTGCTAATATACATCTATCTCACGTTGTTGACAGAGAGAGAGAGAGAGAGAGAGAGAGAGAGAGAGAGAGAGAGAGAGAGAGAGTGACAAACAGTTTCTCTCAATTTAACAAAATCGTCTAGTTAGTCCGCAGCAATTAAACAGTAATAACTAGCGTATATACAGAGCATTTGGTTAATTATATAGCAGTAACTCCATGGAGAGAAAATATATCAGGAGAGATGATAGGACTTCTTGTACTGGTAGCCTACATAATACAAAAAGACAGTTATAGTACAGGGGTTACAAAACACAAATGAAGCTGCGGGCGCGTATTTTTCTCTCGGTCACGCCGGAGATGACGGGATGTGACGATGGGGTACAGATAAAGAAGGTCCCATGGATACTGTCTCAGGGTACAGTAGTAAGGTTTATAGTTTAGTTGATATATAATGCGCAGAGAGCAGTAATGTATGTAGCGTTAAAATATGCCATGCCTTTAATGTACACTGGTTTGGGGGGTAAGCATTAGAATGCAGGACTGGGGGAAGGGTGCTAAGTTTATCCATAGATTCGTGTGTGTGTGTGTGTGTGTGTGTGTGTGTGTGTGTGTGTGTGTGTGTGTGTGTGTGTGTGTGTGTGTGTGTGTGTGTGTGTGTGTGTGTGTGTGTGTGTCTATGGAATTAGACTGGATAACTAACTGTACTGATTCTGTCATTCAAAAATAATTAGTCTAGCTGTACTTTATGTGGACGGATAACTATAAAACATCTATGACCAAGTTGGGCGCTTTCCGCAATCATCCCTATCAACCTGGAAACCAGAGTATATACAAAACCCCCTAAAAAAAAAAAAAAAAAAAAATAGGTATGTTCAAAGTATGTTGAAAAGGGGACACATCACATAGAGCTTAAAATCGTTGAGAAAATGATCCAGTGGAATGCAAGGCGAAGGAAATGCTGGGCAGACTGAAAGTATCGAGGTGGGGAATCCAGTGATGGGGCTAGGAAGAATGAAGGGAAGGGAGCAGGGAGGAAGGGAGTAGGGAGGAAGAAAGGTTGGGGGAGGACGGCTAAGACGGACTGGGAGAAGAACGAAGGTAGAGGGGAAAGGTGAGGAGAGATGGGAAGCGAGGGGAAGATGAGGAAAGTGAGACAGAAGAGGACAGAGGGCTGGAAGATTTTAAAGAAGCGTAGCGAGGAGGATAAAAGCGAAGTGAGCGGAAAAGTCGCGGAATGTGAGGGAAAACAAGTTAGGAAAGGTGGGGAATGAGGGGTAAGTGAGGCTGGGGTGAACGTACGGGACGGGAAAAATGAGGGAGAGGGAGGAGTGGAGTGAGGTGAAATGGCAAGGACTAGGGGTGAGGGGAGAGGGTAAAGAGTGTCCGTGAGGGAAGAGGGTGGACGTAAGGAAACCAAGGAATGAAGGAGACAATGAAAGGAATGAAATGAGATGGGAAAGAAAGGCATGGGATTAAAGAGAGGCAGGGGAAGGAGAGATCTCGAGTAAGGAAGACAAGGAATGAAGGAGATGAATGTAAGGATAGAGAGGAATATAAGGAAAGGGAGTGAGGAGAGAGGAAGCCAAAGGTATGAGAGGCAAGGTAGGCAGCGAAAAAAATGTGGGGGGAGGGGGGGGGAGGAGAAGCAACGTCCTGGGCAACTGGCCAAGACGGTTCAAGAATATACCCTCAACCACGTCCGGTCTACTGCATACCCCGCCGTGCCGTGACCTTCTCCAGCCGAGGTCAAATATTTATCAGCTCAACCCACAAGGCAATGACGTGCGATTCCGTTAACTAGATGTTCCTCTTTTTCCGTTTGCTAGATCCTGTTTTTATAAGGCCCGAAGCGTTGACGGGGTGCAATGACCGAATCTGAATCGTCTGCCCGTTCAATCACCTTGCTGTTCATGTATATTTAGTCTATTTTTATCTGACGGAACTGAGCCACTTCCAAAACGAATATACCAAGTCGTTATAAAGCGGGAATCAGTATCCTTGGTTATAAGTCAAATTAATCCTCAAACCTCACTAGGCTACACTTGGCGATAAACTAAACTGAAAGGGGTTGGGGATCTCTGCCAGGTTAGAGAGAACACACTATTTTAAACGCCGATCTGCTTTCTTGGTGGTTAGAAGGCTCCCAAACACCTCTTCCTGAAATCTCTGTATGGCATGTTAATATTCTCGTCTTTATCTATGCACATAAATGATAAAAACATGATTATTAAAATGTTACGAGAAAAATAAATAAAAGGTTCCGTTCTAGAAACCCTCCTAAGTTTAATACGATCCCCTGTCTGGCCTGCGTGATACAGACGAGCTAAGAGTATGTCTATCAATCAACGGTTAATTATATACTTTTTCTATCTTGTCTCTCTCCTGGACCGAGTAGCACATGAGCAATAAATAGAAGTTAGCTCAATTTTACCGTTTTAATCGCGGTACATCAGATCCTAGCTCTCCCATATCGAAAAATGATCTCATGACAGCCAAACAAAAAGTGATCAACGGAGAAGTACAAGTATTAGCAACACAAAGGAAAAGAGTAACAGACACTGACCAATCAATCCATAGGTAATACACTTCAAAGAATATAAACTGTAGTTGGGTATGGAAGTTCATGATCGTGGAAATTATGGTGTCACATAAGGCTCTTGTAAAGTCTTGGCAGAAGTCTAACTCTAAATTAAACTCGTAAAACTCATGAACAAACCACTGATAAATGCATCCAATTAAAAACCTCCAATACAATTACAAACCAAAATAGATCACTTTATTTTACACACACGAGAGAGGAGACCGACAAAGATTCCTTCATTTTACACACAAGAGAGGAGGAGGAGTAATGACAGGTTTTAACTGACGTGTTTTAAGTAGACAGGGACTTCCAACCGGGGTCAATAGCAAAGTTTTAAATATTACCGTGGTAGACAGGAACGTTGACAGTGGGAAAAAAACGGGGGGGGGGGGGTCTTCCAATATACCTGTATATAGCTCTCGTTGTCCTTTCCTAAGTTTCCAAATCGTATACTGTATTAATCTCTCTCTCTCTCTCTCTCTCTCTCTCTCTCTCTCTCTCCTGTCTCGAGGGTCCTGAGTGAAAGCCATTCTTTGCTTAGCCTTGACTTATATTCCCACGAGTACTTATATCCCGGGGGTCCAGACAAGACAGTAAGACAAAAGCTCCTGCTAGATTATTATTATTATTATTATTATTATTATTATTACTAGTCCTAAAGGAATTTCCAGGGAAGAACAACTCCACGAAATTTCGGATGTCCTTTTAGGCAACACAAGTAGCCAAAATAATGTTCAATGTGATTAACCTGCATTCCATTGCACAGTGTACTTGCGATGATAAAGAAAGATCAAACATATTAAATTACTGTCGTGTGTGTGTATGTGTGTGTGTGTGTGTGAGAGAGAGAGAGAGAGAGAGAGAGAGAGATTGGGGGGGGGGGTGGAGATGCCCGAGCAGAGCCAACATTCACTGTCAAGGTCTCATCCCCGCCTCGTCCTAGACATTTAATGCCTCACTGACTTCAGCTTAGTCTACCTCATCTTCCAGTATACTACCACTATGCCGGGAATCGAACCCGGGACTCTTAGGTGAGGGGTAATATACTGGATGATTTTTCCTGTGTAAACTACAGGTTTCTCTCTTCTACCGCATCGTTTTATTTATTTACCTTTATTTATTTATTTTTAATCCTGAAATACTGGGGCTATAATGGGAGATCTGATAATAATGCGAGTAGGTGAATGCTAACACATCAAGGATGAACGTGTATACTCATTAAGTTTAGAAACTTGAGTCTTTAAGCGATACGTTTCTTTTCAGTTGCGGTGTACGCCCCGGAGACAAACCTTATATTTCCCTGCACTTCACTGTAGGGACGTACCCTGGTCCGATCTTGGCGAGGTGTTGTCTATCACAAGGGGCCCTAGTTTTCTGCAGTGTTTCTATATTGTACTATATCTGTAGGACAGCCTCACAGAAGCCGTTGCTTACCTGTGGTAGACGGGTCTGCTCGACCAGAAAAACCGGGCTAAACAACAACAACAACAACTCCTTAGCACTAACGATTCTGAAATGGTATATCCTTTGCCTAACCCAGCTAAGTTTGTTGTCGGCTTGATTTGTTAAGTATCGGTACTAAACATGTAGGCCTACCGAACCCAGCAACTCCATCACCATTTGTCTATTTGTTTAGAGAAAGTTCACCAGGGAAAAAAAAAAAAGTATCGCATGATCTGTCTATACTAGTGTATGGTGCCCATATAATTCTATGCTCTTTATAGGCACGGATTTTGGGAGAAGGCGTAGGGGGCGTGCGCCCTCCCCCCCTTGTTTCTGGTAGACAAGTGTTCACTTACGGGGAAAAAAAAAAAAAATCGATGCTGTAAGTTGTTTTGTATCGATTCCTTGCTTTAATTACCAAGATTAAATACTATATATTGCACCTGCCTGTATCACTGTGCACCAATCAACCGTTTAGACGGACTGTGCAAATGCCGCTCCCCCTCCCCTTTTTCTTCCACAGTGCTGCATTATTTTAATTTCTTGTAGGTTTCGTACAGTGAAATATCAGACGTGATGTAATCGTAACTGGAACCTGAAACTACACTCTTCAAGAAATCTTTAGACGAAATGTTACCAAGATAGACCCTGTCTGGAATAACTGGTATTGACCAACTGGCCCATGCTGACTTGCTGTATCAGCGATTATTCACAACCGTAATGTCCTTCATATAGCAAACTAACCAGACTCCATGTATTTCACGTTTCTCATTACAAGCTCACATTTCGTAAAATATTTCCTCAGTTTCTGCAAGTTTACATTAAATTCATCAATTCGCATTGGTACATAAGAAGACTGGCCCTCCATTCCCTTATTTGTTTCCTCTAAACTTCAACTGCCTACAAGTTTATGGACTTGCTTCTATCCAACAGTCCCCTCACGCCATCTCTGGGTTGCCACTGTAGGCTTATCTTACCTGTCCATCTATTATCCGTTTTACGGCATGTCAGATAATTATGACCTTTTGTGTTTCCAAATTCTGACATTCTACTTTTGTTTGTTCTCTTATCCTGGATGCTCAATTTTTACGATCTCTCTCCTTTTTATTTTTTTTTTTATTTTTTTTTTACACAAAGGAAAATATTAAATAAAAAATCCGTGAACCAGATTACAGGTGTCCTCCATTCATCTGCTTTATTATATTCACCTTTTTAACATTAGAAATCTGGAGTGGGGAAGGCAGATTTACTCTCCGTTCATTGCCCATCGCAATCTTCCTGTTTCCTTTATTCTATTATCACGAACGGAAATTATTAGCTACCTCTGTCATCCATAGGTTATACATTCCTCATAAAATTATATAGCAATGTTTCCCGTTTTCAATAAAAAGTAATTAAGAAAAATATTAAAAAGATTCTGGTCTCATGAGCATTTTATGTTTAAGCGTAGTCAGTCTCTCACTTTATTTATCTCATTGTTCATCCTCTCTCTTTAATTTCTCACTCTCTCTCATTATTGATTGAATAGCTTGATTTTGCGGTCTACACACCTTCAACGGAATAATATACCGGTAATGTATTTTTTTTTTTCTGCTTACAGAAGAGTTTTGGAAGTGGGGATAACATCTAGCCTTCATTAACTTTCAATAATGAGATCGTCCCCATGATTAATTGTACTCTTCTTACTTTAACTAGATTCCAAACTTACATCTCTCCATCTTGAATGCTGAATATGATGCTAGTCACGAAGATGTGCTACAGAAAAGACGTATAGCAGTCTGTGGTTGGGCTACGGTAACTAAGCTGCAAAAGGACAAAAATCTCCACCAAGTTAAAATAAACGAACTATAGGCAATGATCCCAATACCGAACATAAGTAAATAAACAAACTATCTGGCCACCTGTATTCGTGTACCTTTAATACTGAATACATTAATCTCTGGGGACTATGCAGTTACCCTTGAACTTGCTGACCCCTTCTGTCGTAACATCTTTTTCTTTTTCAAACTGCCAATCTGTATTCATCACGACAGCGTTTTCGAAGTGATGGGGGTTAGATGAACGGATCTAATTTGGCTCTCTTTTGTATTTTTTTTTTTTTTTTTGGTGGGCTCCTGGCCTTTGGTTCCTTCTTCCTTGCATAAAAAAAAAAAAAAACTCCATTAACCTCTTCAACACCTTGAGGATCTCCTACCACCTACGTTGAATAAAAATCGACTGGTAACAGCACAAAATATTACATCCTCTGAAGGGGTTTATTACTGAATCAACTCCAATCCAGTGGCTTATCTTTGCATTTTATTATCTTAGCCGTTTTTATCCCAGTTTTTATGCAGCTTTTGGGGAGACCTGGAACTAGAGGGGTTTGGTGTAGTATTCATTAACCACTTCGCTACTAGAATACCCTCAAGTTGAACAAAATCGTCTGGTGGCTGTGGATGAAAATAAAAAATAATCGAGTTATCCCTAATGTCAACCCCTTCAATCCGATGACGTGTTTGGGTACTGTTGCTACCTCCTGATGATTTTGTTAAATTTGGAGGTATCATTACCAGTGATGGAGGTATACTGTCTCCATTACCCCCTTCACAACCTGATCTCTCCCTGAAGCTGAAGGAAATAGTCTGAAGGCAGTAGGAATGAAATAAAAATAAGACATCGGACTGGAGGGCTGAGTTGGCAGTAAGATGAAAGTACGTCATCCAACTGAAGGGGATTAAGGAGTGACTCTGCCAATATACTTACTGTCGAACTGGACATCCCCGCTGGGCTCGTTGACGTTGTATTGCTGGGCTTGTGCGAGGGCCAGGAGGGCGCCAGCCAGCCAGGCCACGCGCACAAAGGAACACTTGCACATGGCCTATTGAAGTCTCTCGCAACACTAACACAACACCACACCAGTTACCTCACTCCCACCACACGGCCACTCTCTCTTCTCCTGCTCTCCTACCACCTAGAAATGCGAACTGGCAAGGGCAAGAGACACATCCATTTATCACCAACACATCACCGACTAGCAACACAGGCCACTAGGGGAGAGCGATGACTGGCCCACACCCTTCCTCTCCGACTGCCTCAGGTATACTGGCTCGGCTGAGCCTGGGCTGGAGCGCAACGGCTAGAGGCGGGCAGGTACGCTAGAAAACGCGACACCCACTCACCCTCCAACAACAAGCATTTTCTTTCAACACGTATGTATCCCTCATACATCTCCATACACTCTTTCCTATCCAGAATTCAAATAATCAAGCGTTCTATGGTCCCTATTTGCACTAATAACGACGCAAAACAAGTGGAAGTTCAGGGGATTTATGGCGATAAATGGCAACTTTTCGGCTGGATGTTGGAGGTGGGGGTGAAGGGTGGCGTCGGAAGAGGGGGAAGAGTGAGGAGAGAATGAGGGGGGTTGGGGGATGCCCCTAGGGTCCCCACCTCCCTCTCCGACCTCCCACTCAATCGAGTTAGTGATATCATAACCGTAAAGTTCACTCCCATATAACGTGGAACTGCAGCCTAACCCACAGATATTGAAAATGAGAACGAGTATCAGCCGACTGTTTTCACCATTGGGACAGGGTGATTCTGAGGGGCACCGGGGTTGATATGAGGTTGGCAGCCCTGGAACGGAGCAAAATGGAAGGGTTGGTACTTCAGCCCTGGCCGTGCCCCGTGAAATATCTCCAGCACTAGTTCAGCTCACCAGAAACTAAAAGGGAACAGGGAGAACCCAATGCCCTTTTTGGGAAATATATTCTCTGACTCAGCACACAGCTGATCAGTATAAAAAAAGGAGAAAAATTATAGAAGACACTTGTTGCTAGAACGCATCACCGCTTCTAAATTACTGCTAATTTGACCTGCCTAAAACAGGCACCGGTATGCAAAGTTCGGTACATCACGGGTTAGATAATTTACATATATATATATATATATATATATATATATATATATATATATATATATATATATATATATATATATATATATAATACTTATTATGCTGGCAACCACAAGATAATGAAAACACGAAATTCGTGTTTCTTTATAACCGTGTGGGTCCGTGCATCACGTGCTTCTGGGGTGATATATCTGCATAAACAACGCGGTATTTACGTGAAGCAAATTTGCCAAAAAGAAACGCCTGAAACATGACAATTGCCGCCTGAAAGAAGAAAGCAGGAGGGCCCATCAGCAACCTCCTGAAATGTTACCATCTCTACCTAACACAGCGAAGCACGGTGGCATCGTCCCCAGCACCCCACCCATTTACTACGTCGCTGTGTACTATGTTGTAATGGCGGTGTCGGTGTAGCCTAGCCCTCGAGCCTCACAAGCACCCCTACCCACCCAGCCACGAGACTCGCTCAACCCGTCCCCTTCGCAACCAGAGCGTGGCCACTCACTCCAACCCTTTTTCTCGTTTCTTTTTTGTTCTTATTCCTTCTTTTTATCTCGTGCTAAGAGTTAAGGGGGTACTGAAGGCCAGAACTCTGATTTTGGATTCATGCGATATTTAGCGCGTCCAGGAAATTTAAATGACATATCTCAGGTTCATGCCTAACTGTTACTTTTAACTGTGTTACTAAAACAAAGTTACGTAATGAAATAGGTCTTAGTGTGCAATGTTCCATGGGACTTTGTCTTGCTTCAAAATCTGAGAGAGAGAGAGAGAGAGAGAGAGAGAGAGAGAGAGAGAGAGAGAGAGAGAGAGAGAGAGAGAGAGAGAGAGAGAGAGAGAGAGAGAGAGAGAGAGAGAGAGAGAGAGAGAGAGAGAGAGAGAGAGAAACTACGTATCTTTCTACGGTTTGGTGAATACCTTTACGAATTTCAAACCATCATCATCATCATCATCATCATCATTCCACTGCACGATGAAATAAAAGCACCAACCAATATTCTTCTTCCCAGTGATCCGTCCTATTGCCTGTTAGCTTATTCCATCCAATCCCAGCTCATCCTCGAATTCCATCTCCCCATGTGAAGCTTTGAACCATCCGAAATCTGATCCCTCCACCACGAGAACATCTTTTGCAGCCAGTTCTTGCTATTGCCATATTCGTTTATCCAGGCGTTGGAGAGGGGTGCCTTCACGTGGTGGCACTGTTATAAATGTTGTCCGGTTATAAAAACGTCCCTTAACTCCCTCTCTATAACCCGAAAGGAGGATGGTGGACACACACACACACACACACACACACACACACACACACACAAAACAACAACAACAACAACAACAACAACGACAACCGCAAGAACATAAACAAACATCCTCAGGGTTCATCCAGTCAGGAATTGAGTTATACTTCACAGGCTTAAAATAATCTTCAGACAAAAACAGGAAGATATTTTTGTGCCGGACTCTGGACTCCCCCGACGCGCGCCACACACACTGACTCGGCAGAAACTAAGGAGCGAGAAATGACAGTGAAGGTAAATCCAAATACCAGGGATTAATGGAGACGGAGAGGGATTTACGAGGTGATTATTGCAAGACGTAACCTCTGACTATTTTGGCGATTTATATTTTCCTTTTTTCCTTATCACTAAACGATTTTATTCAGCTTGGGAGAGACGTAATAAACTAGAAAGGTCTGATATTACCTTCATTAACTCTGAATGTAATTGGCGTTGACTATATTCATATGTGAAGTCCATTTTGTACTTAATTTTTGTGTGTGTGTCTTTGTGGACATGACAGGAAACGTATGATAAGTTCGTGCAAAAAGGAAAATATTTTATCAGCCTCCTACGTGGTAATGAAAAGGCGCTTCCTCTGGCTTGAATTGTTTTGTTACTCGTTTCCTGCTTTGACTGTCCTTCCCAATTTTTCTTTATCCATCTTTTAAATAGTGCTTTTGTTTGGTTCTTACTGTTTTCCGTCTCTCCATGCACTTTTATCGTTTATTTTATTTATTTATTTATTTATTTTTTGAAGATGTTTTCATTTATTTCCTAAATTTCGTGCCTTATTTTACTCAAATATTCCCTTTACAAATTTCTTTCTTTAAACTCTTATGATTTTCTACTTCTTCCTGCATTTTTTATCTTTCTCTTTGTCCGGTCCCCGAGAGAATTTTTTTTTTCTGTGATTTTCTGCTTTTCCGAATTCTGTAGTTGGTTTGTGTGTGTGTGTGTGTGTGTGTGTGTGTGTGTGTGTGTGTGTGTGTGTGTGTGTGTGTGTGTGTGTGTGTGTGTGTGTGTGTGTGTGTGTAACAGGAGACATTTTACGAATGAGAAAAACATTTTATAAGTTTCCTACGCGATAATATAATGAGGTTTCCTTTGGCTTACATACATCTTTTTTTAGTTATTTCTTACTCTAAATTTCCGTCTTGATTTTTCTTATTTCTTTTTTCATATATATATTTTTTCCATTTAGGTCTCACTACTCTAATTTTCCGTCACTTAATCTCTCCCCCCCCCCTCTTTCTCTCTCTCACGATCTATCGGTATAATTTCCGCTAATATACTCCCTCCACTCTACTGAGGAAAGGAGTGGAGGGAAGAAGAAGGGAGGATATGAGGGAGAGAGGGAGGGAGAAGAAAGGGAGAATAGTGGAGATGGAGGGAAGAGAGGAAGGGAGATTATGAAAGAAATACGCAGGGAGACAGGAGAGATAAGAGACGGATAAACACGCAAAAAGAGAAAGAAAAGATAAAATACGAGGCACGACAGAATGACATTATTTACTGATAACAAGGAAGTGGACATAAGAACATAGGAGAGACAATTACTGCAGCTCCTACGAGAGTGATTATACTACTAGAATAAGACAAGGCTAGCAAAGAAGAAGGCTCAAAGAAACAACGGCGAGATAAGGAAACAGAGACATATGGTATGTGGGTATGACGGATGAAAGTGAGATATGGATGAGGTGGCCGTGGAGGAGGAAGGAAGCTGGTAATAAACTCCAGTGCATACACACACGGCTTTCAATACAGGTGGATGTGTGGCTGGATGGAAGGGGAACTCCACCCATACCGCACCTACTCCACCCTACCACGCTTTCCACTTTCCCTTCTTCCACACGGCTTCATTTACGTCGTTCATTTCTTTACATCTCTGACTGATATTTCTTCCACTTTCATCGCTCTTACTAGTTCCACTTACAACTGCTGCTGCTGCTACTATTACTACTACTATTACTACTACTACTACAACTACTACTACTACTACTAGTACTGCTGCCGCTGCTATTGTTATTATTATTATTATTTTTTTTATCATTATTATTATTATTTTCACTAATTTTCTTTACCAATACGTTCGCTCTCCTATCACTATCAACTCTATTTCCTTCCTCCCTCTCCCTCCCTCTCTCTCTCTCTCTCTCTCTCTCTCTCACTCACTTTCACTGTTTCCACTCGCTCTAAATTAATCTCTCAATATTTTCTCCCAATCTTTCTCAAATTAACCCTATCAATACCCTCTTTCACCCCCTCTCCAATCTATTCCTTTATATTCTTTCCACAAATACACCATTGGAGCGGGTTCGTTAGTATTCCTTTTGTGCTCTCTCTCTCTCTCTCTCTAATATAATAAATCCTTCCCTTGCTCCCTAATTATGCCTTGTTGTCTCTTCTCTCGTTTATTGGTTTCTTTCTCGCTTCCTCTCTTTGTTGATTCGCCTTATTTCTAGTTTTATTCTCTCTCTCTCTCTCTCTCTCTCTCTCTCTCTCTCTCTCTCTCTCTCTCTCTCTCTCTCTCTCCAATAGAGCACATTAAATTTGTCGCTGCAAAAACAGAGAGACCTCTACGTCCGGATGCATGACGAATGGAAATGGGCGAGAGGGGGATGGCGGGGAGAAAGGGGAGAGGGGAGAGAAAAGTGAGAGAACGGAAGGGAAGAAGGGGAGAAGAGAGGGGAGAATGAAGGGGAAGAGGGAGATAATGGGGAGAATGGAGGGGATTGGAGGAGAGTAGAGGAAGGGAATGGGGAGAGGAATGAGAGGAATGGGGAGAGGAATGAGAGGAATGGGGAGAAGAATGGGGATTTGGGGGAAAATTGGGAGAATGGATTGACGAGGGAGGAAAGGGAGGAGAATGAAAGGGAGAACAGGGGGAGAATGAAGAAGAGGAAGGGGAGGAAAGGGAAAAACATAGGGGGGGGGAAGGGGAGGGAGAAGAATATCAGATGAGATGGAGGGATCAGGGGTTACATAGTAGGGATGAGGACCGATAGATCGATAGATACAGATAGATTAATAGATGGCCAGATACAGATAGATTGGCGTATAGGCAGAAAAAGTGAGGGGTGTGGAGTCGAGGAGAGGAAGAGATGTGATAAGAAAGAAAATGAGAGAATAGAGGAAGAGGGGAGGGGAGGAGAGAAGAAAAGATGGGAAGAGGGGAGAATGGAGAGAAGAGAAGAGAGGCAGGATGGGAGGAGATAACACGAGAAGAATGGAAAGGGGAGGGGAGGAGAGGAAATGGGAAGGAGAGGAAGGAAATACAGAAGAGTACGGAGGAAAGCAAACAGCAACAGCCCTATTGTTCCTTTGAGGCTGTGTTTATGGAAAAGCATGAGAGGAAATGGAGGGAGAGGAAAGTAGGGGAGAGAAAGAAAAGGGGAGGAGAAAAAAAGAAGGAAGGAAGGAAGGAAGAAAGGAAGGAAGGAAGGAAGGAGGGAGGGGAGCAGTGAGGTATGGAAAGTTTTCGAAGGGAATTTGATTTTGGAAGAGGGTAAACGAAATGGGGAGGAAAATGGCAGCAGGGAAGGAAGAGAGGGAGGGAGGGAAGGAGAGGGAGGGAGGGAGGAAAGGAAGGAAGAGAGGGAGGAAAGGAAGGAAGAGAGGGAGGGAAGGAAGGGAGGGAGGGAGGGGAGGGAAATAAAGTTACATAGATACACAAACCACACAGATCTTATGGTCCTTTGGTCTTTCTATGGGGCCTGGTCAAAATATGAGAGAGAGAGAGAGAGAGAGAGAGAGAGAGAGAGAGAGAGAGAAACAGAGAGAGAGAGAGAGAGGGGGGGGGAGTGAAAGAGGTAGGGAGGGAAAGAAAGGGAGGGAGGGAAGGGAAGGGTGTGACAGGGGAGAGAAAGAAGGGCATGAAATTAGAAAGAAAATGGGTGTGGCAGGGGGTGGAGGTAGGGGAAAGAAGGGTAATCGTTGTGTGTGTGTGTGTGTGTGTGTGTGTGTGAGAGAGAGAGAGAGAGAGAGAGAGAGAGAGAGAGAGAGAGAGAGGGGGGGGACGGGAAAAAGGGGAATAAAGGTGGGTCAGGGGGAAAAAACAGGGTGGTAAGGAAGCATGAAAAGGGAGGTCATTTAGCGAGAGGGGAAAGTGGGAAGAGGGAGGGAGGGAGGGGAGGGGGGAAAGCCGAAGGGTGGAGGAGAAAGAGAGGAGCGAGGAGAATTGGAGGAAGGGGGGGAGAGGTAGAAATTGAAAGACTGAGACTGGATGGAGAGTTGGAGGGTGAGAAGGGAGAGGGGAATGTGAGGGAGAGAAAGCTGGATGGAGAGAGTAGAGGAAATATCTGGGGGGAAGGAAGAGGGAAAGGAGAGAGGGAAATGGGGAGGAGAGAAGGATAAGAGGATGGAATGATGAAAGAGGGGATGGAGGGAAGGATGGAGGGCGGCGAGAGGGAGAACCTATGGGATGGAACAGAAATGGCCAGGAAAAATACTTAGAGTGGAGGGACATGAGGGAGAAAGGAAGAGGGAATATCAGAGGCAGTGGAAGAAGAGGGGGGAGGGAGGGAAAGTTTTAGGGGGTGGAGGGGGAGAGGGGAGAGAAAATTCAGAGGGTGGAAGGGGATAGGTAAAACACAGGGGAGATGGAGAGAAGAAATGGGAAAGTGGGAGGAAAATTCGAAGACGTAGAGAGAGGAAGAGGAATTAAAAAAAAAAACTCGAAGGGAGAGGGAAAATTATAATTCGAATGGGTGGAGAGAAAGAAAGAAAATTAGAGGTGGTAGGGAGGGAAAAAGGGGAACTGGAGGGGTGGAGAGGCATGGTAGCAGTTGGAGGGAGGGAAATAAGGGGAGGAGGAGAGGGAGTTCATCAATATGGGAGGAAGGGGAGAAAGAGACATCATGGAGTGAGGAAAAATGGAGGAGATATGGTCACAAAGGGAAGGAGGAGGGAAAGACGGAGAAGAGGAGGGAAACAGGGGAGGAGATGGCAAAGAGGGGAGAAAACAAAGGGTAATAGAAGAGGGGAAACAAGCGAGGGTGATGGAAGGGAAGGAAGCTAAGGGGCTGGAGCGATAAAACAGAAGGGGAAAAGCATGATGTGTATTGAAAGGGGTAAGGGGGGAGAGGGATGAGGGGAGAGGGAGGAAACAGAAAAAGGGGAGACAGACGAGGGGAAAACAGAAAGGGTGTGATACAAAAAAACGGTCAATAAAACAGAGGGGAAGAGAGATGCCGAGGGAAGTTAGGAGGGAAGAAAGATGGAGGGGAGAGGGAGGTAACAGAAGAGGGGGAAGGAGAGGCAGCGATGGAAAACAGAATGGGTGAGAGAAAAAGGAAACATGAAGAGGGGAAGGGGAGGAAGGAAAATGGAGGGGAAAGAGAGTGGGAAATAGAAGGAGGGAGGGGGAGACAGACGAGGAAAAACAGAAGGGGGTTACAGAAATTGGTGCAATAAAATAGAGGGGCAGATCATGGAGGGGAGAGGGAGTTAAGGAGAGGAAGGAAGGAAGGAAGGAAGGAAGGAAAGAAGGAAGGAAGGAAGGAAAGAAGGAAGGAAGGAAGGAAACAGAAAAGAAAGATGTCCAGGGATGTACGAGGAAATAGGGAAGATGAGGGAGAGGGAAGATGAGGGAGAGGGGAGACTGGAAGCTGGGATGGATGATGGGGGGAGAGGGGAGCGAAAATATGAGGGGAAAAGCGTGAAGGGTAATGAAGAGGGTGAATAGTGAGGGGGTAGCATGAAGGAAGAGGGGTGAGGGGAGGGGCTGGGGGGCTAGGGGCAGGCAGGAGGGGCTGGGGGGCTAGGGGCAGGCAGGAGGGGCTGGGGGGCTAGGAGCAGGCAGGAGGGGCTGGGGGGCAAGGGTCAGGGAGGAGGGGGTGGGGGGAGGAGGTGGGGTAAGGGGGGTCACAGGAGGGCAGCATAATCCAGTTAGGACACAGCTGCTGGTGATCCATCGTAATCCATCAGGAGGGGGCACTTTCCCTTATTCCCTCACCCCCACCCCTCCCCTCCCCTCCCCTCCCATACCCCCCTCTCATCTGCTCTCCCCCTCTCATACCCTCATCCTCTGCCTCCCTTCTACACCCCTCATTCCCTCCCCTTCCCACTTATTTTCACTCTCCCCATCCCATACATCAATCCTCTCCCCACTCCCATACTCCCCTTTCCTGTTCATCATTATTTTTTCTCTCCTTCTCCCTCCTACTCCTGTCTTCTCTCCCTCCCATCCCTGTTTCTCTCTCTCTTTCTCGCTCTCTCTCTAATTTAGGAGTTCAAGAAAAGGCTATCTGTAGATTGCTCACTCTCCCCTCCTGTCCATATTTCCTCCCTTTCCCTCTTCTCCCTATTATCTCCCATCCTTTTTATCCTCTTCCCTCTCGTCTCCCCTTCATATTCTTGTTTCTCTCTCTCTCTCTCTCTCTCTCTCTCTCTCTCTCTAACTGCCTGCCTCTGCCTCTCCCTCTCTGTCTGCTCTCCCATAGTATTTCTCCTTCCCTTCCCTCTCTCTATTCTTCCTCCTCCATCCTCCTCCTCCCAATCCCTCCCCCTCTCCTCCTTCTCTCCATCCTCCATCCTCATCCTCATCCTCCCTCTCCGCCTGTCTGCCCCTCTGCTTCCTCCTCCATCATATTAAGTCCTCAAGCAAGACGTTCCATTTGTGCTTTCCGCCCTGCTAAAGATTCGACCAGATCAACCGTATAGCAATCTCGGAAAATAAAGGAATAAGCCACTGAAGTAAATATGTTAAGGAGGAATAGAGAGATATGGAAGGGGATAAACGAAGAGGCGTTACAAATCCGACCAACTCAATCCGTAAATAAAAAGCTGGAGATAAAGCAATAAAGAGAAGATGTGAAGGGAGATACGAAAGACGATGACGAAAGGAAAATATAATGAAACACACACACACACACACACACACACACACAGATCAAGCCACCCGCACCGAAGGGACAGAAAATAAGTATCAAGGAGACGGCTGTGACCATCTTGACCCCAGATGACCGTGTATTCTGTCCTTAATTACCACCCCATCAAAACCTTATTCCCCCTCTACCTTCCCCATCCCCCCAATCCCCTCCCCACCCCTCTGTCTCTCCCTTGCACTGTCTACTCTCCTCTTTATCCAAATTCTCTCGCCCAAAAGTCCCTCAAATCTTCTTATTCTGCTCTCTCTCTCTCTCTCTCTCTCTCTCTCTCCCCCCAACAACGCATCAATGGCCAGGCCAACAACACATCAGTGGAGAGAGAGAGAGAGAGAGAGAGAGAGAGAGAGAGAGAGAGAGAGAGACAGACAGACAGACAGACAGACAGAGACATTAAAAGCAAGGCGGTATTTCCCTGGAGTAGAAGAACAAAGACCGCCATGACGAAAGCTAAGAATTCCATATCCTATTTATAAAGAATCCTAACAATTATATTCCAGTTATAAAGAATCCTAACCAATTTCTTCTGTTTATAAAGAATCCTAACAAAATTAATTCCATTTATAAAGAATCCTAACTAATTTCTACCATAACCAGGCGTCCGAAGTAATTAATTAGCAGCTTGAGAGAGATTATAAATACCTCTTTACGACCTGTATTTATAAAGCTTCTAAGCCTAAGTTGTGCGTATGACTGATATTATTTTCCTTCGCTCAAACACCTGGCAGACTTAAAAACTACACCCAGTAATTTTATACATAACTCATACTTAAGAACGATTTTGATTATGGCCTCATTTGCTACTGACGATAAAGTATGAAAAATAATAGAAGTGAAATGAAAAATAAAAAGTATATGGTAATTAGGATGCTGAGAAAAGGTAATGAGACAAAAAAATATATATGGTTACTTTTGGGTACGTTAAAATGTTGATATGACTTTGATGTGGAAATCTGAGAAAGCTGTGAAATTTTGCGTAAAGATGCGATGTTGGTTTTCTCTTGTGACGTCTTGCCCAAGGGACTGTGTTGGTGCATTATCCCTAGGAGCTCCCCCCCCCCTCCTCTTCTCTTCTCTCTCCTTTCCTCTCCTTCCTTCCTACCCTGTCTCTCCTCGCCTCTCCTCTCCGCTCCTTCTTTCCTATCTCCTCCCTTTCTTCTCTTCTCATCATCTTACATACCCCCTCTCTCCTACTCACTCGTTTCCTGCTCCTCTCTCTTCTTTACTCTTCTCTCCTCCAATCTTCTGCTCTATCTCTAATCACGTCCTCTTTTTCTCTCCTCTCCTCCTTTCGTTAGCTCTTCCTCTTCCCCCTCTTCTCTCTCTACATTCTTATATCTTCCCTTCTTACTCTCTCTCTCTCCCAAGATTTCTACTCTCCCCTCCTACTATCCTCATTCTCCTCCCCCTTCACCTCCATTAACCCTCTCTCTGCCCTTTCTAATCCTGTTTTCCCCCCTTTTACCCTGTCCTCTCTCTCTCTCTCTCTCTCTCTCTCTCTCTCTCTCTCTCACACACACACAATAACCAAATTCCACTCATTCACCCACCGAACCGCCTCCAAACCCGCAAACCATCCATCTTTTCTCGCCCAAAAGTTTCCCATTTTCAACTTCAGTCCCATATTTCCACACAAAATCTACCAGCTTTCTTCTTACATCCTCACCTTTTCAATTAAGACACCTATCCCTCCTTAAAAGTTACCTATGTTCACCTTGGGCAGCTGTTCTCCCTTTAAAGTTACCATCGCAAAAAGTGGATACAAATTAATTACACAAGAACGCGATGAAGAGAGGCAAGTGTATTAGCTAAAGAAATAAAGCAAATAGTGTCCTAGGGTCGTGAGTGGGACATCTTAGCTCGTATTCTCGTCGGTTAAGAAAGCTCCCTAACGCCTTTTCCTAAGCAACTTATTATCCTTATTAGACCTTACCGTCCATCTCCGTGTAACGTATATCATTCAATCATTGCCATTCTCTGCATATATACCGTGCAAAAGGATATCAACCAGCCATATCAATCAATAAATCACTCAGGAAGAGGAGTTAGGGAGTCTCCTTAACCCACGAGAATACAAGCCCTTAAGTAATACACCTGAAGACTGCCAAATTAAGGTCTTCTTCAGGTAGGGCAAAGGTAACCAGAACAATATATCACATGGAGCTGTTACCTAAAATTCTACCTCTTTCTGCATCATAAAGAACTTAATAAGATTCTGATCCTTTCACAAATTCCATTATGCCTTATCGAATATGTCTCAGCTGCAATACAAAAATCCTACACAGTTAAATGCCTCTTTCTATATCACAAAGATCTTTATAATTTTCCACTACCTTTACCAACTCCATTATGCACAGATCTGCCCCTGGTCTGGCCCCAATTAGTGGCTTATCGAATATTTCTCTGTTACGGTATAGATATCCGATACCATTCCCCCTCCCGCGTCCATGTTACTTCCACGTGGCCTCACAGACACACATTTCTTTATTTTTTCTATTATTTTATTTTTCTTGCATTCTGGAATACGGAAAGGGAGATTATTTTGTGGCTTTTTGATGGTAGGAGGTGCTAGGGAGACGCCTTCATGTGGTGGCACCGATATGACTAGGCGGTGGAGATGCCCGGTTATGCAAACGTCTCTCAGTCTCCTTCTAATCCCCCCGAAAACAGGATAGTGAAATGCAGGATGAGGGCAACTTCAGTCTGCAGTCCACTGGGTTCACGTTCAGATGAGGTTGGGTTCCAACTACTGCTATTGCTGCTGCTACTACCACTACTACTACTACTACTACTACCACCAGACGGCAGGATTTAAGGATATGTTAAACGCACTGAGGCTCCTATGACTCACTCATAGCAGAATAAAATCGTCTGGCGTCATCTAGGATGGATTACTTGAAATGTCTCGATAAGAGGAGAGCTGGGGAGGGGGTAAGGGAGGGTTGGTTTGGTAAGTTTGGGCAGGGAAACAGAGGGCAAGGTAGGGCAAGGTAGGGTAGGGTAGGGTAGGGCAAGGTAGGGTAGGGTAGGGTACGGTAGTGTAGGGTAGGGCAGGGTTGGGTAGGATGGGGTAGGATAGTATAAGATAGGACAGGACAGGGTAGGGTAAGGTAAAGTAGGGCTGGGTAATGCGTGGTAGGGAGAGCTCAGTAGGGTGATGCAGGGTAGCAATAACTAGGCAAGTTAGTGTAGAGGAGAGACAGAGGTTGAGTGTGTAGGGCAGGGTAAGGTAGGGCAACGACTAAGGTAAGATAAAGGGTAAAACAGGATAGGGAGGACTATGTAAGGTAGTGTAGGGCAAAGGAGAGGTTGAGAGTAAGGTGAAGGGAAGGGAA
This sequence comes from Coenobita brevimanus, assembly GCF_032717465.1. NCBI lineage: Eukaryota > Metazoa > Arthropoda > Malacostraca > Decapoda > Coenobitidae > Coenobita > Coenobita brevimanus. The sequence goes on along the minus strand of NC_136959.1, from coordinate 60,397,223 downwards.
CTGGGTGGGATAAAGAGAACCAATTACCTGAGAGGGTACCGGTACACTCACCTGGATCTCCCCCCCCCCTTCTCTCTCTCTCTTTCTCTCTCGCTTGCCTTTCGCTGTGGTTTCTTCATTTCCGCAATTTTCTCTCTCTCTTTTCCATGGTCTGTCTTTTCACCCATCCGTTCATTTCCGTCTCAAGTCCTATAAACTGTCTCCTTTTATTTTCTTAACCCCTTCAGTACGAGGAATCTATTGTACGCTGAGAAAATTCGTCTACTCTCTCTCTCTCTCATTCTCTCTCTCTCTCTCTCTCTCTCTCTCTCTCTACCTACCTACCTACCTAATAACAAACGACCGCCATCTTGGGTCTGTTGCTGTTTGCTTTCCATTGTACTCCATCGTATTTTCCAACCTACGCTTCTCTCCCTCCTCTCTCCATCCTCTGGTTTTCTCTCCCTGCTCTCTTTATCCTTCTAATTTATCTCCCTTCTCCCCTCTCTCTCCATCTCTCTTTTATTCACTCCATTCTCAGTACTATCACATTCATTCCCTTTCCTTCCTTCAGGTTTCTTCTCTCCTCTCTTACTTTGTCATTCCCCTCCGTCCCACCTCTTCTCTATTGCTCCCCCTACCCTGTTCCTTTTATTCGTCCACACTATTTTTCTCTTTCCCTTCCCTTCCTTCTCCAAGCATCCCCCCCCCTCCTTTTCTTCCACCTGGCCCCCCCTTTCGCTCCCTCATCTCCTTGTTCCTCAACTCCCCCCCCCCCATTTCCCTTTCTCTTTCTTCTTTCTTTCTTTCAGTGTTTTCTCTAGTCCTCATTTTCACACCGTCTCTCCTTTCACCCTCACTCTCGCCCTCCTGTCCCCGTTTTCTTCCCCACTTCCTCCCCATCCCCTACTCTCCCACCTTCTCTATTTTCTCTCCACTCTCACTTCTCCCCTTTTGCGGCCCCCTCCTCCTCCTTTTTTACTTTCCTCTCCTCTCCTCTTTCCTTGCAACCTCTCACACTTTCTCCCTTCTTTCCCTCTCATCTCTTTTCCCTCCTGCCTTTCCCTTTCTTCCTCCCTTCCCTCTCCTAAGCGACCAGAGGGTAGGTATCAACTGAGCTGATAGTTGGGAATCTGCCTGATTAAATGCGCTAAAAATAACACACACACACACACACACACACACACACACACACACACACACCGCTCGCTGGCTCAGTGGTAGCGTTCTCGCTTGCCATCTGGCAGACGGGAGTTCGCGCCTCGCTCAGGCCGCGAAAAGTTTCACTGACGAAGTGGGCGGTTACTGTCCCCCTTGAGCAAGAGGACGGGTGTGTGAGTGTGTGCAGGTCACAGCCTTGCCCTTAGATCGGACTATATGAGCTCTCAGCTCCCTTCCGGGAGGGTAAAAGCTGACGATCACGACCATCAATGATTCTGACCGACCCGGTGAATTACACACACACACACACACACACACACACACACACACACACACACACACACACTGAATCATCTCTTTCATAAACCTAACAATATTCACACCTAATAATATATAATAAATCAAGGATCCATAGAGAAGTTCAGACAATTTTTAGATAACGAAGTAAAGATATTTGGGTCACTATCTTATTACAGATCTGAAACTGTTTGGATGTGGACTGCGCTGAGAAGGAAGACAGGGATGTTGATGAGTATTTTTTTTTTTTTAATGCAAGGAACAAGGAACTAAAGGCCGGGCAAAACCTCCCATTCTTTGAGGAAGGAAAGTCAGAACAGCTTCAAAGCAAATATCCTCATCAGCGATGTTGGGGTCACACGAATTTCCAGCCTCCTCTTGCTTCTGATCTATGTAGAAACTTGGGAAGGAAATGTCAAATACTTTCACCATTAAGATGCATCATCAGCTACAACTTTCTTTATTTTCCCTTGAATACTGAACCGATTGACAATTTCCTCATAGGCAGATGCAGTGTCAAATGGTGTGTGTCGACCATCAAAATTATCACAACCCAGCTCAACCCAGGCCACTTTTCTCGGTGGCCTCGACTCAGGTGGGTCAGGTGCCATGAGAGTGTTGAGGACAAAGGCAGGAGAACTGTCAAAACGCAGCTTAGCTGGGTTAATCCTGTGGCATCTTAATCCCATAATGACGGCTGGGTATGGGATAAACTTTCCACTATAAACCACTCTCCTTCCCTTTCATAATACCAATTCAATTACAATTAACTTTTCAGTTAATTACAATTACAATTCATTACTTCAATTTTACTTTTAATTACAATTACGATTACAATTACAATATTTCTAAGTAATTACATTTCATTTAAATTACAATTACAATTACTCCAACCCTGCTCTCATCTCTTTTCTATACGATTTACTCCCAGTCCTCCATGTATGCAACAGGTCAACTCTGGAACTGTCTTCCTCTGTATTTCCTACTGCCTATGACCTCCAGTCTTTCAAACGCAGTGCATCCAGGCATCTCCAAATGAACACATCCTGAATTCAGCCCTCTTATTAATGTATTTAATTTCTGGGAGGGAGAAATCGTGTGGGCTTCTGGTCTTTGGTTCCTTCTTCCATGCATAAAAAAAATAATTCGTAAAGTTTAAGTAATTACAGATGCAAATTCACCCTTGAATCTTTGTTGGTTAGCGGGGAGAGAGAGAGAGAGAGAGAGAATGTGTGTGTGTGTGTGTGTGTGTGTGTGTGTGTGTGTGTGTGTGTGTGTGTGTGTGTGTGTGTGTGTGTGTGTGTGTGTGTGTGTGTGTGTGTGTGTGTGTGTGTGTGTGTGTTCTACTTAACTGCTGCTTAAGATCAAGTTCCACTTAAGTGCCACTCAAGTTCCACTCAAGTGGCACTTAAGTGAAACTTGAACTTAAGTGACACTTAAGTAGAACACTTCCACATAGGTGCCACCTGAGTGCCACTTGAGGCACTTAAGTTAGCACTTAAATTGGGACAAGTTGGGAACTAAGTTGGCACTTGAGTTGGGACTTTAGTTGGAACTTGAGATGGGTCTTCAAGTTTGCGCTTGAGTTCGGTCATAGGATGGCACTTGAGCTGGGACATAAGTTGGTGCTTGAGTTGGGACTTAAGTTGGCGCTTGAGTTGGGACTTAAGTTGGCGCTTGAGTTGGGATTTAAGTTGGCGTTTGAGTTGGAACTTAAACTGAGGCTTCAGATGGGACCTAAGATGGCGCTTGAATTGGGACTTAGGTTGGCGCTTGAGTTGGAACTTAAGTTGGCGCTTGAGTTGGAACTTAAGTTGGCGCTTGAGTTGGAACTTAAGTTGGCGCTTGAGTTGGGACTTAAGTTCGCGCTTGAGTTGGGACTTAAGTTCGCGCTTGAGTTGGGACTTAGGTTGGCGCTTGAGTTGGGAATTAAGTTGGCGCTTGAGTTGGAACCCAAGTTGGCGCTTGAGTTTGGACCAGAGTTGGCATTTGAGTTGGCACTTATTTTGTCACATGAGTTGGCACTTGTGTTGTCACTTGAGTTGGCACTGATGTTGTCACTTGAGTTGGGAGTTACGTTTGCGCTTACTGTAAGTTACAACATAAGTTGGAGCTTTAGTTGGCACTTAAGTTAGTTCTTGAGTTGGCACTTACGTTGGCACTTGAGTTGGATCTTACGTTGAAACTTACGTCGGCACTTGGGTTGGCGCTTACGTTGGCACTTATGTTGGCACTTGAGTTGGAGCTTACGTTGGCACTTGAGTTGGGACCTATGCTGACCCTTGAGTTGTGATTAAGCTGATGCTTGAGTTGGGACTGAGGTTAGCGCTCGAGTTGAGACATGGGTTGGCACTTGAGTTGGGATTAATATTCGTACTTGAGTTGGCACGTTGTCACCTGAGTTGGCACTTAAGTTAATTCATGAGTTGGGACTTAAGTTGGCACTTGAGTTGTAACTTATGTTGGCACTTGAGTTGGGAATTCATTTGACGCTTGAGTTGATACTTAAGTTGTTGCTTGAGTCGAGACTAAGTTACCGCTTGAGTTATGACTTGAGTTGGTACTTGTGTTAAAACTTAAGTTGGTACTTGCGTTTGGTACCTGAGTTGGGACCTGAGTTGGTGCTTGAGTTTTGACCCAAGTTGGCACTTAAGGTTTCACCTGAGTTGGGATTAATGTTGGTGCTTGAGATGCAGCATAAGTTGGCGCTTGAGTTGGGACTTGAGTTGACTCGTGAACTGGGACTTAAATTGCTGCTTGAGTTGTAACTTACGTTGGCACTTGAACTGGGACTACAGTTGGTGCTTGAGTTTTAACTTACGTTGGCACTTCAGCTGGTGCTTGAGTTGGGACTTCAGTTTGAGCTTAAGTTGGGACTTAAGTTGGTGCTTGGATTGGGACAAGTCGACGCCTGAGTTGGGACTTATGTTGGCGCTTGAGTTGAGACCTTAGTTAGCGCTTGAGTTGGGACTTAAGTTAGCGCTTGAGTTGGGACTTAAGTTAGAGCTTGAGTTAGGACTTGAGCTCGTACTTGTGTTAGGATTTAAGTTGGTACTTGTGTTTGGACCCAAATGGTACCTGTGTTGGGATTTGAGTTGGCACTTGAGTTTGAACTTTTGGTGGTACCTGAGTTGGGATTTAAATCGGCTCTTGTGTTGGATTTAAGTTGGCACTTGTTTTAGGACTTAAGTTGGCACTTGTTATAGGACTTAACTTGGTATTTAAGTCGGAGCTTTAGTTAACATATGAATTGGCACTTACGTCAACACGTGAGTTTGCACTTAAGTTGGCATTTGCGTTTCCACGTAAGGTGGCATTTGACTTTTCTCTTAAGTTTGCATTTGAGTTGACACTTAAGTTGGCACTTGAATTGGCACTCACGTTTGCACTTATCATTTACGTTAGCACTTTATTTGGCACTTAAGTTGGCAGTTAAGTTTGGACTTAAGTTGGCGCTTGAGTTGGGACTTAAGCTGGTGTTTGAATTGGAACTTAACTTGGTACTTGAGTTGGGACCTAAGGTCGCCCTTTAGCTGGGACTAAAGATGGCGCTTGAGTTGGTACTTAAGATTGCGCTTGAGCTGAGACATGTTGGCGCTTGAGTTGGGACTTAAACTGTCACTTGAGCTGAGATCCAAGTTGGCGCTTGTGTTTGGACCTGAGTTGGCATTTGAGTTGGCACTTATGTTGTCACTTGAGTTGGCACTTGTGTTGTCACTTGAGTTGGGAGTTATGTTTGCGCTTGAGTTGCAACATAAGTTGGCGCTTTAGTTGGCACTTAAGTTAGCTCTTGAGTTGGTAATTCCGTTGGCACGAGTTGGAACTTACGTTGGCATTTGAGTTGGAGCGTACGTTGGCACTTAAGTTGGCACTTGAGTTGGAGCTTACGTTGGCACTTAAGTTGGAGCTTACGTTGGCACTTGAGTTGGAGTTTACGTTCGCACTTGAGTAGGGACCTATGCTGACCCCTGAGTTGTGATTAAGCTGGTGCTTGAGTTGGGACTAAGGTTGGCGCTTGAGTTGAAACATGGGATGGCACTTGAGCAGTGCTGGGAATAGCGCCGCTACTATTTTAATAGCGATGGTGGTAACGCCATTACTTTTTTTTTAGCCAGCAGCGGAACTGAGAGCGCCGCTACTTTTTGGCTGTACTCACGCGTTACCGCGCTCCTCGCTACTCACGCGACGAATACAGTCCAGAGTCGTGAGTACACACAGATATGCCGACGGTTTGGTTGTATTTATTAATGACGAAATATACTACTTTCGTCAATTCTGTCAATTAAGGATGTATGTTCTACATTACATCAGTAATTTATTAAACTATATATATTATTTATTAGTAATTGTGCAATAATTAGACAGGAAGTTGCTAGTTAATTATCGATCATTTAAATTAAGTAGGCCTAAAGATAAATAAGGATGTCAGCTAGATGTAGGCAATGCTAACACACACACACACACACACACACACACACACACACACACACACACACCTCTAACTATTCCCGTCTCTAACTTGCGCTCTCTCCCTCACTCTCTCTTTCAGACTAATTCTTACTCACTACGTTATTATTTCGTAAAAGTATGTTACTTTCAGTTTAAGGTAATGGAAAAAACATTGCCATTGTATAGCCTTTAACAGAAAGCCCCAGTTCATTTTTACTCTCGTTTTCGTATATATCTTAAATGAGTATCATTGAAAATATAATAAATCTATATAATATGTATCAATGGTAGGCCACATTTTTTTGCCTGTTACTTACGTATGTTACTTTCAGTAGGTATACTAGGTAACAGTGTAAAAGAACATTTGTTACATTATACAGAAAATAGCTTTTTTCCTGTACCTTCGGCTCTAAGCTTCATTAAAGTGACACCGACATGTATGATTTTATTTATTCAGTATAAGTGTATACTGACATTACTGGTACACAACATAACCACTCAGACTGACTAATATTATCAAAACAGTATATAGTGTATTGCTATATCACAGATTTTTGTTAACCTTTCCTTCGTGTACGTTTTTCTTATCCAAAGCAGCAGGAGCGGGAGCACCGCTACATTTCGTATCAAGTAGCGAAACCAGTAACGCCACTACTTTTTCCGGCTAGTAACGGGAATGGGAGCGCCGCTACTTTTTATTAGTAGCGTTCCCAGCACTGCTGATGAGGATATTTGCTTTGAAGATGTTCTGACTTTCCTTCCTCAAAGAATGGGATATTTTACAGTCAGACTCCCTCTCTTCCTTCTCTCTCTCTCTCTCTCTCTCTCTCTCTCTCTCTCATCTTTTGTCTGCCTGTCTTGAACCTTTGTGGGAACGACCTTGCTTCACCTTACGTCTCAGGGTAACTCCTTCTTTCCTTTCCTTCCATTCTTCCTTAATTCCTTCCTTCCTTTCCTCGACGTCTCTTTCTTTCCTTGTTTCCCCTTCCTCACTTTTTCCCATCCAGTTCCCTTTTCCTCCTCCTAATTCTTTTCATCATTTCCACTCCTTTTCCTTCCTTTCTTTTCACCTCCTTCCATATTCTCCTTCCCAGTTCTTTTCAGCATTTCCTCCCTTCCTTCCATTTTCTCCTTCGCCCCCTCTTTCTCTCCCCTCCTTGCCCGTCCTCGTACCCTCTCCTCTCCTCCCCCTACGACTCCCCCTTCCTCTCCTCCCTCTACCCCTCCCCCTCCTCTCTTCACAGGGGCCAATTTAAATCCCAACTCAAGTTCCAACTAAAGTTCAAACTCAAGTGCCAACTCATGTCCCAACACAGGTACCAAACGCAAGTACCAACTTAAGTCTTAACACAAGTACCAACTCAAGTCATAACTCAAGCGCTTAGTCCCAACTCAAGTACCAACCTAAGACTCAATTCAAGTGCCAATGTAAGTTACAACTCAAGAGCCAACTTAAGTCTCAACTCATGAATCAACTTAAGCGCCAACTCAAGTGACAACGTGTCAACTCATGTACGAACATTAATCCCAACTCAAGTGAAACCTTAAGTGCCAACTCAAGTGCCAACTTGGGGCAAAACTCAAGCGCCAAAGTAGGTCCCAACTCAAGTGCCAACCCATGTCTCAACTCAAGCGCCAACCTTAGTCTCAACTCAAGCACCAGCTTAATTACAATTCAAAGGTCAGCATAGTTCCCAACTTAAGTGCCAAGGTAAGCTCCAACTCAAGTGCCAGTGTAAGCTCCAACTCTTGCCAACGTAAGTGCCAACTCAAGAGATAACTTACGTGCCAACTCGTGACAACACAATAGCCAATTCAAGTGACATCATAAGTGTAAACTCAAGGGACAAAATAAGTGCCAACTCAAATGCTAACTCAGGTCCAAACTCAAGCGCCAACTTAGATCCCAGCTCAAGTGACAACTAAAGTCCCAACTCAAGCGGCAAGAAGTCTCATCTCAAGCGCAAACTTAAGTACCAACTCAAGCGCCACATTTAGTCCCAATTAAAGGACGAACATAGGTCCCAACTCAAGCACCAACTTAAGTTCCATTTCAAGCAGCAGCTTAAGTCCCAACTCAAGTGCAAACTTAAGTCCAAACTTAACTGCCAACGTAAATGCCAAATAAAGTGCTAACGTAATTGATAGGTGCAAACTTGTGTGCCAATTCAAGTGCCAACTTAAGTGCCAACTCAAATGCAAACTGAACAGAAAACTCAAATGTCAACTTAACTGGAAACGCATATGCTACCCTAAGTGCAAACGCGAATGCCAACTTTAAGTGCAAACGCAAATTCCAACTTAAGTGCAAACTCACGTGGTGACGTAAGTTCCAATTCAAATGTTAACTAAAGCTCCGACTCAAGTGCCACATTAAGTCCCAAAATAAGTGCCAACTTAAGTCCTATAACAAGTGCCAACTTAAGTCCCAAAACAAGTGCCAACTTAAATCCAACACAAGCGCCACTTTAAATCCCAACTCAAGTACCACCTAATGATCAAACTCAGGTGTCAATTCGTCCCAACACAGGTACCACTTGGGTCCAAACACAAGTACCAACTTAAGTCCTAACACAAGTACGAGATCAAGTCCAAACTCAAGCGCTAACTTAAGTCCCAACTTAAGCGCCAACTAAGGTCTCAACTCAAGCGCCAACTTAAGTCCCAAGTCAAGCCTAAACTTGTCCCAATCCAAGCACCAACTTTAGTCCCAACTCAAGCACCAACTGAAGTCCCAACTCAAGCACCAACTGAAGTCCCAACTCAAGCACCAACTAAAGTCCCAACTCAAGCACCAACTAAAGTCCCAACTCAAGTGCCAACGTAAGTTACAACTCAAGTGCCAACGCAAGTAACGACTCAAGCACCAACATAAATCTCAAATCACGAGTCAACTCAAGTCCCAACTCATGCGCCAACTTATGCTGCATCTCAAGCACCAACATTAATCCCAACTCAAGTGAAACCTTAGTGCCAACTTGGGTAAAAACTCAAGCGCCAACGTAGGTCAAAGCTCAAGCGCGAACTTAAGTCCCAACTCAAGCGTTCCAACATAAGTCTCAACTCAATTGCAAACTTAAGCCCCAACCCAAGCGCGACCTTAAGTCCCAAGTCAAGCGCAAACTTAAGTCCCATCTCAAGCGCCAACTTAAGTCCCAACTCAAGCGCCAACTTAAGTCCCAACTCAAGCGCCAACTTAAGTCCCAACTCAAGCTCGAACTTTGAGTCCTGACTCAAACGCCAATTTAAGTCCCAAATTAAGCGCCAACTTAAGTCCGAACTCGAGCACTAACCTAAGTCCCAACTCAAGCGAAAACTTAATTCCCAATTCAAGCACCAACTTAAGAAGTCCTAATTTAAGAGTCAACCTAAGTCCCAACTCAAGCACCAACTTAAGTCCCAACTCAAGCGCCAACCTAAGTCCCAATTCAAGCGCCAACCTAAGTCCCAACTCAAGCGCCAAAGTAGGTCCCAACTCAAGCACCAACTTAAGCCCCAACTCAAGCGCCAACTTAAGTCCCAACTCAAGCACCAAATTAAGTCCCAACTCAAGCGCCAACCTAAGTCTCAAGTGCCAAAGTAGCTCCGAACTCAAGCACCAACTTAAGTCTCAACTGAAGCATCAACTTAAGTCCCAACTGAAGCACCAACTTAAGTCCCAACTGAAGCACCAACTTCAATCATAACTCAAGCGCGAACTTAAGCCCCAACTCAAGCGCCAACTTAAGTAAAAACTCAAGCGCCAACCTAAGTCCTAACTCAAGCGCGAACTTTGAGTCATAACTCAAGCGCCAACTTAAGTCACGACTCAAGCGCCAACTTAAGTCCCAACTCAAGCGCCAACCTAAGTCCCAACTCAAGCGAAAACTTAAGTCCCAACTCAAGCGCCAACTTAAGTCCTAACTCAAGCGCCAAACTAATTCCCAACTCAAGCACCAACTTAAGTCCCTACTCAAGCGACAAGTCCCAACTCAAGCACCAAAGTAGATCTCAACTCAAGCCCCAATTCAAGTGCCAACTTAAGTCCCAACTCAAGCGCAACTTAAGTCCCAACTCAAGCACCAACTTAAGTCCCAACACAAGCACCAACCTAAGTCCCAACTCAAGCGCCAACTTATGTCCCAACTCAAGCTCCAACCTACGTCCCAACTCAATCGCCAACCTAAGTCCAAACTCAAGTACCAAAGTAGCTCCCAACTCAAGTACCAAAGTAGCTCCCAACTCAAGCACCAACTTAAGTCCCAACTCAAGCGCCAACATAAGTCCCAACTCAAGCGCCAACTTAAGTCCCACCTCAAGCGCCAACTGAAATTCCAACTCAAGCGCCAACTGAAATTCCAACTCAAGCACCAACTTAAGTCCCAACTCAAGCGCCAATTTAAGTCCCAACTCAAGCGCCAACTTAAATTCCAACTCAAGCGCGAACTTAAGTTTCAACTCAAGCGCCAACTTAAGTCCCAACTCAAGCGCCAACTAAAGTCTCAACTCAAATGCCAACTTAGTTCCAACTTGTCCCAATTTAAGCGCCAACTTAAGTGCCTAAAGTGGCACTCAGATGGCACCTATCCGGAAGAGTTCTACTTTAGTTCCACTAAGTTCAAGTTCCACTTAAGTGGAACTTGAACTTAGTGGAACTAAAGTAGAACTCTTCCGGATAGGTGCCATCAACTTAAGTGGCACTTAAGTGGCACTTAAGTTCCACTTAAGAACCACTTAAGAGGAACTTGAGTGGAACTTGAGTGGAACTTTAGTGGCACTTAAGTGGAACTTGAACTTAAGTGGCACTTAAGTAGAAAACTTCCACATAGGTGCAATCTGAGTGCCACTTGAGGCACTTGAAGTTGGCACTTAAATTGGGACAAGTTTGAACTAAGTTCGCACTTGACTTGGGACTTAAGTTGGCGCTTGAGTTGGGACTTAAGTTGGCGCTTGAGTTGGGATTTAAGTTGGTGCTTGAGCTGGGATTTAAGTTGGTGCTTGAGTTGGGACTTAAGTTGGCGCTTGAGTTAGGACTTAAGTTGACGCTTGAATTGGGACTTAAGTTGGCGCTTGAGTTGGGACTTAGGTTGGCGCTTGAGTTGGGACTTAAGTTGGCGCTTGAGTAGGGACTTAAGTTGGCGCTTGAGTTGTGACTTAAGTTGGCGCTTGAGTTGGGACTTAAGTTGGCGCTTGAGTTGAGACGTATTTTAGAGCTTGAGTTGGGACTTAGGTTGGCGCCTGAGTTGGACATAAGTTGGCGCTTGAGCTGGGATCTACATTGGCACTTGAGTTTTGACCTAAGTTGGCACTTAAGGTTTCAACTGAGTTGGGATTAATGTTGGTGCTTGAGATGCAGCATAAGTTGGCGCTTGAGTTGGGACTTGAGTTGACTTGTGAACTGGGACTTAAGTTGGCGCTTGAGTTGTAACTTACGTTGGCACTTGAGTTGGGACTTCAGTTGGTGCTTGAGTTGGAACTTAAGTTGGTGCTTGAGTTGGAACTTAAGTTGGTGCTTGGATTGGGACAAGTTGACGCATGAGTTGGGATCTTAGTTGGCACTTGAGTTGGGACTTAAGTTAGCGCTTGAGTTAGGACTTGAGCTCGTACTTGTGTTAGGACTTCAGTTGGTACTTGTGTTTGGGCCCAAGTAGTACCTGTGTTGGGACTTGAGTTGACACTTGAGTTTGAGCTATAGTTGGTACTTGAGTTGGGATTTAAATTGGCGCTTGTGTTGGATTTAAGTTGGCACTTGTTTTAGGACTTAAGTTGGCACTTGTCTTAGGATTTAAGTTGGCACTTATTTTGGGACAATTTGGCACTTTGGTCGGAGCTTAACATTTGAATTGGCACTTACGTCACCACGTGAGTTTGCACTTAAGTTGGGATTTAAGTTGGCATTTGAGTTTTCTCTTAAGTTTGCATTTGAGTTGGCACTTAAGTTGGCACTTGAACTGGCACTCACATTTGCACTTATCATTTACTATAGCACTTTATTTGGCACTTAAGTTGGCAGTTAAGTTTGGACTTAAGCTGGTGCTTGAATTGGAACTTCAGTTGATGCTTGAGTTGGGACGTAAGCTCGCCCTTTCGTTGGGACTAAAGATGGTGCTTGAATTGGGACTTGAGTTTCCGCTTGAGATGAAACATGATGGAGCTTGAGTTGGGACTTAAGTTGTAACTTAAGCTAAGACCCAAGCTGGCGCATGAGTTTGGACCTGAGTTGACGTTTGAGCTGAAACTTATTTTGTCACTTGAGTTGGCACTTATTTTGTCACTTGAGTTGGCACGTATGTTGTCACTTGAGTTGGGAGATATGTTTGCGCTTGAGCTGCAACATAAGTTGGCGCTTTAGTTGGCACTTAAGTTAGCTCTTGAGTTGGCATTTACGTTGGCACTAGTTGGAGTTTTCGTTGACACTTACGTTGGCACTTGAGTTGGAGCTAACGTTGGCACATGAGTTGGGACCTATGCTGACCCGTGAGTTGTGATTAAGCTGGTGCTTGAGTTGGGACTAAGGTTGGCGCTTGAGTTGAGACATGGGTTGGCACTTGAGTTGGGACCTACGTTGGCGCTTGAGTTTTGACCCAAGTTTGCACTTGAGTTGGCACTTAAGGTTTCCCTTGAGTTGGGATTAGTGTTCGTACCTGAGTTGGCACGTTGTCACTTGAGTTGGCACTTAAGTTGACACTTGAGTTGTAATTTACGTTGGCACGAGCTGGGACTTAGGTTGGCGCTTGGGTTGGGACGCTTGAGCTGATACTTAAGTTTCCGCTTGAGTTGGGACTAAGTTAACGCTTGAGTTATGACTTGAGTTGGTACTTGTGTTAAGACTTAAGTTGGTACTTGCGTTTGGTAACTGTGTTGGGACCTGAGTTGGCACTTGAGTTTGAACGTCAGTTCGTACTGGAGTTGGGCTTTAAATTGGCCCTTGTGCAGGGAGGATGGGGAAGGGTAGGGGGAGGAGAGGAAAGGGGGAGGAGAGGAAAGGGGAGTCGTAGGGGGAGGAGAGGAGGGGGGGAGAGGGTATGAGGACTGGCAAGGAGGGGAGAAAAGGAGGGGGCGAAGGAGATAATGGCAGGAAGGGAGGAAATGCTGAAAAGAACAGGGAGGGAGAAGAGGGAAGGATGTGAAAAGGAAGAAGGAAGGAAAAGGAGTGGAAATGGTGAAAAGAATTAGGAGGAGGAAAAGGGAACTGGATGGGAAAAAGTGAGGAAGGGGAAATAGGGAAAGAAAGAGACGTCGAAGAAAGGAAGGAATTAAGGAAAAAAGGGAAGGAAAGAAGGAGTTAGCCTCAGACGTAAAGAGAAGCAAGGTCGTTCCCACAAAGGTTCGAGACAGGCAGACAAAAGATAAGAGAGAGAGAGAGAGAGAGAGAGAGAGAGAGAGAGAGAGAGAGAGAGTTATCGTGCTATCGGACAGACGTAAACATGAAGCAAACTAAACATTATAATGCTAACAAAAACAACACTAATTCTACTGTAAATTTGTGTTTATCTGACGGAAGTGGGTCACTGACAGCTTGAATATTATGTTGTGGTTCCATGAAATTTAGTCAGCTTTATTCCTGCTCTAAAAATGAGTCTCCTTGGTTACTATAGCCGTGGCGCGCGACTCTGAGGTTGTTATTATCGTGCCCTGGCAACCTACGATTCAAAAGTGAGTGATTTCGCGTATAATATCAGACGCATGTGATTCGTGTACATTATGTTCGTGTGGAATATTATTAGTGTATAATATATTCGTGAACAACAATATGATTCGTGTACAATATGTTCGTGTATAATAATGTTCGTCTATCTATCTATCTATTGCCAGACGCCTCAATCCCGTTTGGGGTGGCCACAAACAAATCGCCTCCAAGTCGCCCTGTCCCCCGCCATTTCACTCCCCTGCTCCCAACTCACACCCCCCTCTCTCATATACCTCTCCACCCCATCTCTCCATCTCATCCTCGGCCTCCCCCTCCCTCTTTCCCCCTCCACCTCACTCACATACACTCTCTTCGTCAGTCTTTCACCCTCCATCCTCTCCACATGGCCAAACCACCTCAGTGTGTTCCTCATAACGCTTCCTATCACATCCACATCAACACCACAACGCTCCTTTATATCCTCATTCGTCAGCCTGTCTCTCCATGTGACCCCACAGGCTCCTCTTAAATAACTCATTTCCACGGCCCTCACTCTTGACTTGTGTCCTTCCAACAACGTCCAAGCTTCACTTCCGTACGTTAGAGTTGGTATCACAATACTGTCATGTAGTAACTTTTTCACTTCCATGCTCACTTCCCTGTTTCTTATCACTGCTTTCAAAGAACCAGCAACCTTTCTTCCCTGCTGTACCCTTTCAAGCACTTCACCCTCCAAACCTCCATCCTTACTCATCACACTACCCAAGTACTTAAACGTACTCACATTTTCCAATTCCTCACCATCCAACCTCGCTGTACATTCACTGACTTCACCTCTCTCAAAGACCATTACTTTACTCTTCCCTACATTCACCTTTAGATTCCGTTTCTTACACACTCTCTCAAACTCATCCACCAAGCCTTGCAGCTCCCCTTCGTCTTCACTCAACAACACAGTATCATCTGCAAACAACAGTACAGGGAGTTTCCAAACACTATCCTCTCTCACCAGGGCCACTCCAACATCCACTACCCTGCCTTGTACCTCTTTTATTATCCCATCCATGTACAGATTGAACAACCATGGAGACATGACACATCCCTGTTTCAACCCAACTTTCAAAGAGAAAAATTCACTTAGTTCACCATCCACACGCACTGCAGCCTTCGCACCATCGTACATACTCTTCACAGCATTCAACAACTTCCCATCTACTCCATATATTCTTAACACTTTCCACAATCCTCGTCTATCCACCCTGTCATATGCTTTCTCCAAATCCATGAAAGCCGCATACAACTTCTTTCCCTTCTCAAGAAACTTTTCCACTAAAGATCTGAGAATGAATATCTGTATAATGTTCGTGTATAATAATATTCGTGTATAATATGTTCGTGAATAATAATATTCGTGGATAATATATCCGTGCATAATAATATGATTCGTGTATAATATGTTCATGTGTCATATTATTCGTGTATAATATATTCGTGCATACTTATATTCGTGTGTCATATTATTCGTGTATAATATATTCGTGCACAATAATATGATTCGTGCATGATATGTTCGTGTATAATAATATTCGTGTATAATATATTCGTGCATAGTATTATGATTCGTGTATAATATGTTCGTGTGTAATAATATTCGTGTATAATATATTCGTGCATATAATATGATTCGTGTATAATATGATACGAAATCGGACACACTCTCGAATGGTAGGTTGCCAGGGTACGATAATGACCTCAGAGTCCTGCTCCGCGACTACAGTCTATTCAGTCCTCTAATCTGTAGGTAGGTAGGTAGGTAGGTAGGGTGAGCAGACAGCCTTCCACCCAACACCTGTCTCTTGTCTCTAATCGGCTGGGGGTCAGGTAAGGGCCAGGCTAAGGGCAGATGGAAGAACTGGAGGAGGGAGGGAGGAAGCATGGAAGGAATCAAGGCATTCTTTAGGCCCTGGAAGAAACTACAGAAAGACGGAAGGAAGGAAGAAGGAACAATACAAGGCAGAAAGAAGGGAAGGAAGGGGAGAGAAGAGGGGAAAGGGGAGGAAACACTGGAGAGAAATGAAGCGAGGAAGGAGGAACGTACGGAAAAAAATACACATGAAAATATGATAAAACGTGGCGTACTGAGAAGGAAAGGGAAAAGGAGGATGAGGAAGAAGAAAAGCGAAGACTAGGAAGAGGAAAAAGGAGAAGCGGGGGAGGGAGAAAGCCTAGACAGAAGAGGAGAGGAAAAGAGAGGAGAGGAGGAAAGGAGAGCAAGGTGAGGGACAGACACCAGAGAAAATAAGACAGCATTAGGCCTACTGACTTGTTACGAGGTTATGCGCTAAGGTAAGCAAGTTACGCTAAACACATAAACTACACGTGTGGGGAGAAGGACAGACGGCTCTCCCCCTTCCACCACCCCCTCCGGCAAGAGAACTGAAGGGGGAAGGGAATGAATACGGAAATGAAGAGGAGGAGAGGGAGGAAATGAAGACGATGATGGGGGACAAGAGGAAAGAGCAGAAGTGGAGATGAGAGAGGAGAGTAAAAAGGGGGATTATGGAAAGGGAAAAAGAAAATGAAAAAATGAAATGAAGATGATGGGAGAGAATAGGGAACAGAAGGACTGGAGGGAAGAGAAGATGGTAAAGATGAGGGATATGGAAATGGAAAGGATGACAGAAAAAAAAGATGATTACGGAGAGGAGAAAGAAGACAACGACAAGGGTGAAAGAACAGAGTAGGAGATGATTACATGGAGCTGGAGAGGATGAAAAATGGAAGAAATGGAGATAATTATGGAGGGAGGTGAGAGAAGACAAGGACTGGAGGGAAGTAAATAGGGTAAGAGAGAGGAATATGGAAAGGAGATTGAGGAAACATGGAGTAATGATGATAAATATAGAGGGAGATGAAGAAGGAGTGGAGGGAACTGGAAGGGGATGAGAGAGAGGAATGGAGGGAACTGGAAGGGGATGAGAGAGAGGAATGGAGGGAACTGGAAGGTGAGGAAGAGGAGTGGAGGGAACTGGAAGGAAATGGGGAGGGAAGTGGAGGGAACTGGAAGGAGATGAGGAAGGAGTGGAGGGAACTGGACAACGTGGGGTGCAAGGTGGCCGGGAGAGAAGGTATGAGTCACCGGAGGAAGCGGAGGGGGGGGAGGGGGGAGGAGGGGGGAGGAAAGGGGGAGGGGGAAGAGGAGGGGGGAGGGGGAATAGGAGGGGGGGGAAGGAAGAGGACGAGAAAGAAAGATCAAGCCCGGAGGGACGGCGGGAGGAAGGAGGGTGAGAGAAGGGAGGGGGGTGAGGGGGAACGGGGGTGAGGGGGAAGAATGGAGGAGGGATAGAAACGGGGAGGAAGGGAGGGATGGTAGATAAAGGGGAAGGTGGGAAAGGTAGGTAATGAGCAGAAAAGCGAAGAAAGGGGGAAGGAGAGAAAGAGAGAAGGGGGGAGAGAGGACGGGAAGGACAAGGGTAAGGATGGGGGAGGAAATAAAGAGAGAAGGGAGAGAGGGAGGGGTGGGGGAGAGGAAGGGAGTAGGGTGGAAAACATAGAGGTAGGAGTAGGTGGAAAAGGTAGGAAATGAGAGGAAATAAGGGGGAAAGACAGGGGGTAATGGACGAGGAGAGAAGAAGAGGGGGAGAGAGGGGGGATGGGGAAGAGGGGGTGGAGGAGAGGAGATGAGGGGGGCAGGGTGGGAAAGGCAGGTAATGAGAGGGAAGACAGGTATTTAAGTAGACAAGATGGCTGGTCCGTTGAGGTGGAGAGGAAACGTGTGGTCAGGGTAATGGATTAGTGGAGGGGTGGATGGGGAAGTGGAGGGGTGGATGGGGAAGTGGAGGGGTGGATGGGGAAGTGGAGGGGTGGATGGGGAAGCGGAGGGGTGGATGGTGAGGTGGATGGTGAGGTGGATGGATGGATGGACGGATGATGAGGTGGATGGATGGAAAGAGAAAGGGATAAGTGAATGGAGTGATAGAAAGGCGACGAGATGGAGGAGGAAATGCATGAACAGATGGATGGATAGACGTGGAAGAAGAGTGAGTGGCTGGAAAGAAAAAGGTGGATGGGTGGAAGGATGGAAGGAGACACGGATGAATGGATGAAGGTACACACAGTTGGAGGGGTGGATGGAAAATTGGATGAGATGAGAAGATGTAAAGACAAGGGTGGAGGGATGGATTGATGGATGGAAGAAGTGGATGAATGTATTGAGCGATAGACTGGGTACATAAATGGATGAGTTGACGAAATAGAAAAACATGAGTGGATGGAAGGACGGAAGGTTGGATGGACGGATGGATGGTCAGGCAGATGAGGCTATGAATTAATGAGCTAAATTATGGAACAGCCTAAGAATAATTAGTCACACACACACACACACACACACACACACACACACACACGGGTTTAACAAAGGCATCGGAATTACAAAGATAGCTACAAGAAGTACAAAAGAATTATATAGTGTACATCCAGTAGCACCGAGTACAGTTACAATTATCATACTGCTCTGTACTACGGAAATAAGTCTGGCTTTGGATTATAAGGAAGCACTCAAACAAATGGCTCTCTCTGCCCACCACTCCCTCCGGTTATGTGAGAGAGAGAGAGAGAGAGAGAGAGAGAGAGAGAGAGAGAGAGAGAGAGAGAGAGAGAGAGAGAGAGAGAAATTTATGAAAGAGGGAAGGTGTAACGGTCATTTCCAGGTGAAGAAGGAAGCAACGGAAAAAAAAAAAAAGTGAAGAGGAGGAAATGAGGGAGAAAAAGAAGGGAGGTGAGGAAGAAAGGGAAGAAACTGAGATCTGGACAAGGTAAAATGATAAAGTAAATGAGGACTTATAAAGGCTTTATAAATACCAGAGGACTGCATACATAAAGCACATGTTTATAAGAATGATAATAACAGTATCATTCGGTAGTATATAGAGTGCAGCAGGATTATCTCTACTGTCAATCTCTCATTCCCCATTCGCTCACTTTTGCTAAACTCACTCACTCTCTCTCTCTCTCTCTGTCTCTGTCTCTCTCTCTCTGTCTCTGTCTCTCTCTCTCTCTCTCTCTCTCGCAAGCAAGCAAGCAAGGAGGGCTAATCTTGATACAACCAAAAACTTCTTCACTTACTCTGTTGTAAGCGAATGGAATAAACTCCCTGGGAATGTGATTGAGAGTGGTACCATAAATATATTTAAAAAGAGACTGGACATGTATCTCGATGCAATTGTTTTCGTTTAGTTAGGATGGAGCAATTATTCGCGTCTGATTCATGTGTCTATTAGACACAGACAGTATTTTAGGATATATATAATAGATAAACTTCTATTCATCTTTTGATGAAAAAAAAAAAAAAATTGTATGCATAGAGTAAGTATGTGACTGTATGCCCAAATTTTCCTTTTCCATATTATTCTACTTTCTGCCGATCCTATAAAATCCCTTCAGGTTTTTCATTCCTGCAAGGTATTACTTCCTTTCTTCGTTTCCTGTACGGCAAATGCCGGAGGGTCTGGAGGGTGGGGGAAAGAGCCTTCTGCTGTGCTCTCCTTTTCTCCTGCTCCTATGCACTATATTAGGATTAAGGCTGGACCACCTCGTAGGGACCGTAAGGTCTGTGTGGTCTGTGTATCTATGTAACTCTATGTAACACTCTCTCTCTCTCTCTCTCTCTCTCTCTAACAAGAAAGGAACTGGAGGTCGGTAGGTAGGTAGGTAGGCAGCAGGCAGGCAGACAGACAGGCAGAGCAGGAAGGTAAGTAGGTAGGAAAGAAGGTAGGTTAGCAGGTAGGTAGGTGGGTAAACAGGTAAGGGTGAAAGCAACAGCTGTCATATGCAGGTGTGAGGGCAGGTAGGTGGGCACAAACACCTACCATAAAGACAGCAACAGGGACAAGAAAAAGCAGAGAGGAGGAAGACAGGGGGAGGGGAGAGGAATGATGGAGGGAGGAAGGCAGGAGGGGAGAAGAGAGAGAAAGGAAGTGAGGTAGGTAGGTAACAGCTGTCGTATGCAGGTGGGGAGGGCAGGTAGGTGAGCACAACACCTACTATAATGAGGGAGGAGGGAGAGGAAGGAGGGAGAGGAGGGAGGTAGACAGGGAGAGGGGAGATGAGGAGGGATATGAAAAGACGGAGAGAAGAGAAGGAAGGGAGGGAGGCAGACCAGAGAGGGTTGAGAAAGTTGGGTACAGAAGGACGAAGAGAAGGAGGGAGATATGGTGGTGGGAGAAAGAAGACACAGAAATGCAAAGAAATGACACAAAAAAAAAAAAAAGGAAGAGGAACAGGAGGGAGGGAGGGAAGTAGGGAGAAAAAGACAGAGACAGAAGAGCTATGGAGGGACAGAGAGGAAAGTAGAGAGAGAAACAGGCAGACGGGACAGGGGAGAGGTGGGAAGGAAGAAAAAGGAAGGAGAGGAGGAAAGGAGGAAAGAAAGCAAATTAGAGTGAGGGGTAACAGGAGGCAGAGAGCCATCAACAGCACCAATAAATTCAGCCGGTAACGCAGGAAGGACAGACACGAAGGAAAGGAGGGAGGGGGAAACGAAGTGAGGAGGAGAGAAGTGAAATACTGACGAAGGAAGGGAAGGAGGACACAAGACAAGGAGAGGAGGAGAACGCACGAGTATAGAGAAGTAAATGGAGAGAGAGACAGAGAGAGAGAAAAAAAAAGGAGGGTACGGATGAATGGGAAAAGAAAAAGGAAGGAAGGGTGAGAAGGGGAGAGGTTGACAAAGAAGAGGAAATGAGAGAAGGAACGACAGAGAAAGGGAGGGGGAGGAAAAATGGACGGATGGATGGAGATGAATTGGAAGGGGAGGAAATATAAGAAACTGCGATTGACCGAGGTAGACAGATGGAAGAGCAGAGGGGAAGGGAGGGAGAGACAGGAGGAAAGAAATCGAGGTAGGCAGCTAGGTAGGTAGGTAGACAGGCAGGCAGTCAATCAGGGAGGAAGACAGGTAAATATTGAGGTAAAAATTGAGATGTTCTGAGGAAGACAGAGAGGGAAGACCAAAGAAGAGAGAAATAAAGAAGGGATAGGAAGGAAGGAAGGAAGGTATATAGCCAGGCAGGTAAAGGCAGTCAGGATCATGGTAACAGCTTTCGTATGCAGGTGTTGAGGGACAGGTAAAGAGCACCAATAAAGACAGGGAAATAAAGCAGTAAAAGCAGGTAAAGGATCCATTGTGCCCAGTACCTGAACAACCACGCCTCCATGCTTTCAGGGCTGACTCTTTTATTCTACTTCCTTTCCTTTCCTTTTCATTCTGTATTATTCAAAGTTTTTCGATGTCTTCCTCCTCCTAATAATTTCTCTTTCCATTTTATTTAGCTTTCTACGTCTTTTTTCTTCTAATCTCTTACTTTCCTCCGGGTTCTCTTCCTTTCCTATCCCGTCCCATCCCTTTCCTTCCCTTGCCTTCCCCTTTTTATCCTCTTCTTTGTGCTTTTCATTCCTCTAGCGTCATGCCTATTCTTTCATTCTTTCCAGCCTTTCTTGCTTCACTTTAGTTTTCCACACATCATTCCTTCAAGATAAAAATAATTTCTTTCTTCCTTACCACAGTTCCTTAGCATCCTCAACTTCCACATCCTGCTTCCCCACATACACGTATACCTGATCTATCTAACCTATCTATCTATCTGCGAGAGAGAGAGAGAGAGAGAGAGAGAGAGAGAGAGAGAGAAACACCACAATTATCACATTACCCAACAAACTCCCCGGCCTTGGATGACTAAGTAAAGGCAGACCGGATAAGTGAGCCAGCCAGTAATCACAGAAATCTAGGAATAGTTTAAGTCTAGGAAATGGTGACATCACGCCTTCCGATTGCTAATGAAGTCGGTCAGGTAACGTCATTCTTACTCACTCTGATCTACGTCACTCTTACTCACTCTGATCTCACTCTCACTCATTCATTCACTCTCTTGCCACAGATGATGAGTAAGGGATTGTGATATTACTTTTTCATTCACTTTTTCTCCTTGGTACAGTTGGTGAGTAATATCTTGTGAGGCTTCTTACCCATTCGCTCTTTGGATGAGCAATGTGGACGGACTCTCTCTCTCTCTCTCTCTCTTTCAACATCTCTATCTCATTCCCCGTCCTACCAGTATCCCTCCATTTCCTCCTCACCTCCCCCCATCTGTCTCGCCCCTCCATCCCTCTTTTTCTTCCCCTCTAACTCCTCTACCGCTCCCTCCATCTCTTCCTTCCCTCTCTCAACCCACTCTTTCTTCCCCTACCAATCATCTCTCCTCTGTTTCACCTCCTCTCGTCTCCTACCTTATCTCTCCCGTCCTCCTCTCTCCATCCCTTCCTTCTCCTTTCTCCCTTCCCCTACCTTTTCTCCCTCCTCTCCCCCTCTCTCCCTCTCCCCTCCCCCCATCAAAACAATAACAGCGTAATGGGGCCACAAATCATCGCTCACCCCAAAACAACCACTTCTGCCCCGCCACCAACCTCGCCACCCCAATAACGCCAGCCTTTTCGTCACCGCTTTTCTGCTACCTGGTGTTTCTCCCTCGTCTTAAAATTAATACTGAAAAACTATATATACCAAAAATACATGAGACCAAATATATGAAAGTTAAATTCCCCAAAATACAAGAAAAATAAAAGGAAAACAGATGAAGTGACACCAGAAAAAAGTAACGATAAAAATAAAGCAAAAAAAAAAATAAAATAAATAAAGCCACATACATTAAAAATCTACATGAAAAAATAAAAAGGAGACAAAGTCATAGAAAAAAAAAGAAATAATTGAGATAAAGCTACAGTGACCCAGTGCCTTCTTACACAATGAAACTCCCCCCCCCAAAAAAAAAAAAAAATAAAAAAAATAAATAAATAAAAGGGAGACGATCTCTCTCTCTCTCTCTCTCTCTCTCTCTCTCTCTCTCTCTCTCTCTCTCACACACACACACACACACACACACACACACACACACACACACAATAACAATAACCTTCCATCACCAGTTTTCCGTGACCTAGTGCTTCCCTTTCTTAACAATGACAATGAAAACCCCACACATACAAAAAATTACACATAAAAAGGGGCAAGGCCACAAAAAATATGTACTATAATAATAATAATAATAACAATAATAATAATAATCGACAGGCATCAACTTCGGAACACATTTTTTTTCTATCTATCTCTATCTATCTATAGCCCGACGCCCTAATCCCGCAAAGAGTGGCCGCAGACAAAACGCCTCCAAGTCGCTCTGTCACCCACCATTTGACTACCCTCCCCCCAACTCACCCCCCCCTCCCTCATATACCTCTCAACTCCATCCCTCCACCTCATCCTCGGTCTACCTCTCCCTCTCCCTCCCTCCACCTCACCTACATACACCCTCTTAGTCAGTCTTTCATTCTCCATTCTCTTCACATGTCCACACACTAAATAAATAAACTAAAATATAGGGGAAACAAAATCACCGACACGCACACATATACACCGAAAAAAGCTAAAAAAAAAAGTCACAAAGAGTCAGACATAAACTAAGCGTCTTCGTTCCTTCCGTCAACAATGAACGCAACCACAACAAAAACACAATTCCCAGGACAACAACAATGAACGCGGAGTGTAGGCATCGTTCGCGGGTAAATCCGGGACCATTTTCCTTCCGCAAAACATCTGTTAACGAGGAAATGCTTAAATGGAGGGAAAAAATGCAACAATAGCGAGGGGGAGATGGGGAACAGGAAAAAATATAAAACGGGGTTGCGTCGGGGCGTTTCCTATGTGGATGTCTCGCGCGGCGCGGGAGGTCACGAGAAGCGGCGAGAACAATGCAACAGAGGTGAAAACAGGTGGAAAGGAACGGAAAGACTAGGGAGAGCCCTAACAGTTATAAAACCGTTGCGTCCCCACAACGGGAGAAACGGAGGAGAACTGGAGTAAGTCGGGTTGATAGAAGTGCAAGGATTACTGATAAAGAGACAGATGGACAGACAGACAAAGACAGACATATACCGTATATAGACAGATAGGAGTTAGCACACACACACACACACACACACACACACATACACACACACACTTCTAAGAAACCCCAAGCATCGAAGGAAGAGGAAAACCATGAAGGATAACAAAGCCTGGAGGAAAAGAAGAGGTGGGAGGAAAGAATGAAAGACGAAGAGGAAGACAAGAGGGAAAGGTTGGGAAAACAAGGAGATCCATGAGGAAAATAAAAAGAAAAAACTAAGAAACACTAAGGAGGACGAGGAGGAGGTGGAGGAGGAAAAACCAAGAAAAAAAACAAGGTAAGAAGAAGAGACATAACATGGAGAAAGATATAACAGGAACAGAAGCTGGGAGGAAGAGGAGAAGGAAAGCCAGGAGAAAAAAAGAAGTTCCAAGGAATAGGAAGAAGACGAGGAAGAGAAAAAGCCATCAAAAAGGGAAGAAGGTAAAGTTAGGAGATCTTAGAAAACCAAGAAGAAGAAAGCCCAGGTAAATACAGTACAAGGAAACAGCAAGGAAGCAAGCAAGCCAGTGATCCGACCTTTCACCCGACCTGACCTTCCCCCCTACCAACTTTCACGGGCCGTCCCAAGATCAGGGGTCCCCGCAAATTACACACACGCACACGCACACACACACACACACACACACACACACACACACACACACAAACTTTCCCCTCCACGCTGCAGCTGTGTCGCAATAGGTAGGCAAGCATGGACGGGCTAAGGCTACTGTGTGTGTGATGGGAATAACAAGTGGATATTGAGGACTTTAGTAGGGAGAATTGTATTAAAACAATCACTGCCATCCGTCTATCTATCTACCATCTATCTATCGTCTGACGGTTTAATGACAGGGAATGGGCATGAACAAACCGCCTCCATAGGAACAAAACCATGTAAACTATACGTATTCCTTACCGTCATAGTCAGCCTCCTCACCCTACGAGATTGCGTGCCTCTCTCTCTCTCTCTCTCTCTCTCTCTCTCTCTCTCTCGCAGTGACCCCCAGAACGAGTGTGAGATAAGTGTGAAATACAGGGAAGAACCTGTTGTAAGAGATTTTTATTAGGAGTTTTATGTAAGAGTGGATGATGGATTTAGGATGTGAGGAAAGTTAAATGGGTAGGTAAGAAGGTCAGTAGGTAGGTAAGTAGGTAGGTAGGTAAGTCGGTAGGTAGGTGAGCGAGGTGGTTGGTAGGTAGACAGTGGGAAGGCTGATCAGGCATATGAGAAGATACTTATGTATGTATATAGTAGATGTATGCAGGTAGGAAAAAAGATATGTAAACAGGAAGACAGGTGCGTATGTGGGTTGGTGAGAGAGAGAGAGAGAGAGAGAGAGAGAGAGAGAGAGAGAGAGAGAGAGAGAGAGAATCACAAAATTAGAGAATTAAAGAGAGCAAATTAAAACTCAAAAACACGTGCAAAATGTCGATAAGGTTGAAAACTAGATAGATGAGAGATAAGATATTGGCTTTAGTGCAAATATATAGAGACTCATATAACGCTGACAGGAAAAAATATATATAATGTGTATGGGTATCAATGAATAGATAGGGATGTAGATAAGAGGATGAATGATGAATGGAGAGAGAGACGGAAATGTGGATGGGAAAGGTGCATAATTTTGTAGGGATGAGGTGAAAGGCTGACAACTGGTACGTCGGAGTGGTGGTGGTGGTGGTGGTGGTGGTGGTGGTGGTGGTGGTGGTGATGATGATGATGATGATGATGATGATGATGATGATGATGATGACGATGATGATGATGATGACAAACTTTGTGAGATCGAGAATTTAGATGATAGAGAAAGATTGCTACTGAGATGGAGAGAAAAAGTTAGAGAATAAAAAAGTGAGACAAAAAGGAAAGTGCGACACGGAAGTGGATAAAAGTGGACGACAAATAAAATAAGTGTAGGACAGACAAAAAGGGAGAAAACAATGAATAAAGGTGGTACAGAGAAGTGGATATATAACGTGGATATAGCACTCCCCCCCAAGACAATAAGTGGATAAAGATAAAAAAAAAAGGTGGATATAAAAAGTGGATTCAGCTGCTCTGTCCATCCACCCAGAAGTAGATAGAAGTGGAGAAATGGAGGCTGTACAGGAAGTGGATCGAGTGGCATCATCCCATAACAGAAGTGGATTTAAGTCGAGGACCAAAAGTGGAAGCCTGAAGAAGTGGATATAAAAAGTGGACAGAGTTGCTCCACCTGGCGTCCTTGTATTTACCTGGCGAGTTCAGTTTATTACGGGTTAATAGACGCCTCTCTCTTAGCGCTGGCCTCGGGGTGGAGATATTACAGTCACGATGGTGGATGAGGTGGAGCTGGGTGGATGTGGTGGAGTGGGGTGGATGAGGTGGAGTGGGGTGGATGAGGTGGAATGGGGTGGATAAGGAGTGAGTAAGGTGGAGTGGGATGCATGAGGTGGAATGGGGTGGATGAAGTGGAGTGGGATGGATGAGGTGGATAGGTGGACGAGGTGGGGTGAGGTGGATGAGGTGGATAGGAGGACGTGGTGGAGTGAGTGGATGAGGGTGGATACGGTGAAGAGGGGTAGAGGATGAGGTAGGGGGGAAATGGTCATGGGAGGAAGGTTGGATACTGCCTTATAGATTAATCAACACAAAAAGAAAAAAAATTACAGCACATAAAAGTGACTAAAAAGGGAGTATTAGATATGGACGGATCTGGCTGAACATGGTACGACAGATAGATAGATAGATAGATAGACAAATAGATTGATAGACAGACATACAGACATAGACAGACAGGCAGACAGACAGACTAATACACAGATAGGTACGTAGGAATATGGAAAAACATATTGAAAGACAGGCAAATTCAGATATAGATGGACAGACAGAAGGATACATAGTCAGTCAGTGAGACACAGACAGACAGATACACAGATAAACGGACAAACAGATAGACAGACTGATAGATGGATAAACAAAAAGACAGAGATAAACAGAGACTGATGGAGTGACTGACAAAGTGCCAAAGAGTGGAAGGCCCAAGTATGACATAGGAAAAAAAAAAAAAAAAAAAGCTACACGTGTTTGGGTACGGCGAACTTGTCTCTTCAAGGTAAACCACTTCAGTACGAGGTGGCATTTTTTTATTCATGCTACCTTCAGACGCTTTGACGCAAGGTAGGAGAGGCTGCTAGTACAGAAGAGGTTGATGAAGGCTGTATCTAACCCCTCCAGTTCGAAAAGTTTCTCCTTAGCTGAATAAAAGCGTCTGGAGACTGGATGACTACTACTACTACTACTACAGCTATTACTACTACTACTACTACAGCTGCTACTACTACTACTATTACTAATGGCGGCTCAAGCTATAGGGTCGTTTGGAATATTTCGATGCTTAAATTGGACTGTACGTGCACAAATTCACGACATACGTAATCCTCACATACTCTAATCTGATTTCAAAAAAGCTAACTGATTGTGACTGACACATAGCGATGAAATCAGATGTAACCGAAATAATAAAAATTAAGTGCGGTTGGCAAAATATGAAATGCGAATGGTGGTTTTTGAGGTTTTTGCACAACGGCGCACGATTTAGTTTCAGAGACTAATTTAAAGCCAACTCAAATTCATGTGCTTAATAGGCTTAATTCTAACGTATCTCAAACTATGTAACTGCTTCATATTAGCGTGAGTGGCAGCATATCTGAAGTGCCAAGACTGGATAATAGTAAAGGAGATTTGGGGCACTGCGTTGCTTGAAATACTTCGCCAATTGCACTCAAGCACAAACTAAAACAAGCTCAGACTCACTTATCTAACATATTTGAATGTAAGAGTCGAAGTAGAATGATATCACCGCTAAAAATAAGTGTGAGACGCAGAATACAAAAGGTGCTAATTGTGCATGCAGGTAATGACGTCCTAGAGCCTTCGACAACATGAACACTTCGCCACTATACTCAAACCCTAACTTAAATCACTCAAAGGCCACTAATCTATCACTTAACTCAAACTCAGCCTCACTCAAATAATATCACGGCTAAAAATAAGCGTGCGTATCAGAATATCAGAGGTGCCGAACTCTCCACCCTACGGCACGGCGGGAGCTCACGAAGACGAGATAAACAAGGTTATCTAGTTTTTCTTTTTCTTTTTTTCTTTTTGGCTTTTGCTTCACCTGTTTCATCTCTCACCTCCTCCTCTTCTTCCTTACTAGCATCTGACCACTCATTCATTCCGTTCCACTTGCATCCTTCTGTTTTTCTTTTCTTCGTTCTTATTCCAAGTTTTGATGTTTCCTTCCCTGTTCTTTTTTATCTTTATCTTACACTCTCATGGTCGTGCCAGCTCTAGTATTTCTTTCGGGCTGCCACTAGATGATCTCATTCATTTTGGGGTGAGTCATAGGAGCCGCAGTATCAATAATGTTACAATTAACCTGTTCTTGGTAAGGATAACTCTAGGACAGCATTCCATCAACCATAAAATGATTTCTGCTCCTCCTCCTCCTCCTCCTCCTCCCCCTCCTCCTTCTCCTCCTCCTTCCCCTCCACCACCTCTTTCTTTTCCTTATTCTTCCCCTGAGAGAGAGAGAGAGAGAGAGAGAGAGAGAGAGAGAGAGAGAGAAATTAATCTTCCGTAATCTTGTTTTGTCACTCCTCATTTCTGTTCTGTTTGCTCATTTCCTTCTATGGCAGATTCCTCCCCCCCCTTCCTCACTCCTCCCTCTCCAACTTTCCCTTTACCTTCCCCCCCTCTCTCTCTCTCTCTCTCTCTCTACGTCACGTCCCTCCACTTGCATGTTGCTACCGGAAAGAAAGTAGTTGCTCCTCTCATGTTCCGCTGAGCTGCACACACACACACACACACACACACACACACACACACACACACACACACACACACACACACACACACACGGATATTTTTTAGTGACGTAATATGAGAATGAAACCGAAGGAAGGAATAGGAGAAAAAGGAAGGGATATGAGACGAGGGAAGGAAAAAAAAAAAAGGAATGGAGTCAGGCAATATGAAAGAAGGCAACATAAAATGGGAGAAACTGAAGTCA
The DNA here is from genome assembly GCF_032717465.1 of Coenobita brevimanus. Taxonomy (NCBI): domain Eukaryota; kingdom Metazoa; phylum Arthropoda; class Malacostraca; order Decapoda; family Coenobitidae; genus Coenobita; species Coenobita brevimanus. Next base: position 60,368,688 of record NC_136959.1, on the reverse strand, counting down.
GGAAATGAGAATCGTGGAAGAGAAAGGGAGAGAGAGCCGAAAGGGAGGAAAGGGAGGACGGAGGGACAAGGGAAGGTGAAAGGGAGGGAGGGAGGAATGATACACAGGGAGGGAAAGAAAGGAGGGAGTGATTTAATGAATGTCGGATCACATTTCATGAAGAGAGAGAGAGAGAGAGAGAGAGAGAGAGAGAGAGAGAGAGAGAGAGAGAGAGAGAGAGAGAGAGAGAGAGAGAGAGAGAGAGAGAGAGAGAGAGAGAGAGAGAGAGAGAGAGAGAGAGAGAGAGAGAGAGAGAGAGAGGGTAAAAAAAACGAAGGTTAGACATAAGAGGATGAAATAACGGTGAAGAGAGCAGAGGTGAAGGAGAAGAGAGGGAGGCGTAGAGGGAGTGGAAGGGTGGAGGGAGGAGAGACATAGGAGGAGGACAGGAAGGGGGGGGGGGAGACATAGATGAAGGATGGAGACGCAGAGGGGAGGAGAAACGTGGTGGGGAGAAAGGTGGAAGAGGAGAAAGACGTGGAGAGGGGGGAAGCAAGCAAGAAAGGTAGAGACGTTGAGATGGGGAGGAAGATGTAGAAGGAGGGAAGCAAATGGGGAGGGGCAGGAAGGGAAGGAGTAGGGGAGGGAAGGATGAACGCAAAGGGGAAGATGTATAGAGAGGGAGAGGCATGGACGGAAGATGGAAAGGGAGAGGGGGAGGTATGGATGAAGAGGGAGGAAAAGAAGGGTGAGAGACATGGAGGTGGGGAAGGAAAGGGAGGGATGTAAGGTAGGTAGGTAGGTAGGTAGGGGTTGCCAGACTCACGACTCAACACTGTACGACAACTTCACATCCGGTACTGAGCATCCCTCCACCTCACGCTCTCTCTCTCTCTCTCTCTCTCTCACATTGAATTTCTGATCACACCGTAAATTACTCTCTCTCTCTCTCTCTCTCTCTCTCCAGCCACCTCAAACCCTCCTCACTTTCATCTGCTGCAGTTTTCGCCTTTCAATTCCCGGCTCACATGGACAGACGTGCACCAGGTTTAAATGAATAACCGCTCGTGCCCTGACTCCTAAAGCTAGCAAGAGTCGCAGCTGCCAAAGATAGCTAAACTTGCCCTAAAAATGAGAAAAAAATGTGCACAAGTATCCACAATACCTATAAAAAAGGGGAATAATGCATACCTCACTAATTTTTAACAGCCCTGCCTCCTAAACTAGCAGTAATAGTAGTTGCCACACAATTAACCTTCCTATCAAGACACATTGCAATATTACTACATAACAAAAATTTTTACAAATCTTACTACTGTTTTTTAATATACTGACAAATTAGTAATACGAATACAGCACTCTTGGACTGCATAACTCCGCCGACGCATATACCAGACAACTCGGATCACCACTTTAATTTAATCAGCTATTCCGTGGCCCAAGGCCCGCATACCCACAAAATTTCACTGAAATCCATCAATAACTTTTTGAGATATCATGTGGACAAACAAACAAAGAAGTCCTGAACCGGGACTCGAACTCAGACCACAAGCAAAATTGAATTAATCTTCCTTGGCCCATGACCAACAAATTTACAAAATTTCATTGAAATCCACCGATAACTTTTTGATATATCTTGTGGACAAACAAACAGGAATGAATACGTAACCTTCTCCAATTTCGTTCTCGGAAGCAATTCTCTCTAAGGAAATCCTGTTGCCTCTAGGAAGTGCGAAAACCTTCAGATTATCGCTAAAAAATATGGAATATATATATATATATATATATATATATATATATATATATATATATATATATATAAAAGTATATATATATATCTATCTATCTATTGCCAGACGCCTCAATCCCGTTTGGGGTGGCCACAAACAAATCGCCTCCAAGTCGCCCTGTCCCCCGCCACTTCACTGCCCTGCTCCCAACTCACACACCACTCTCTCATATACCTCTCCACCCCATCCCTCCATCTCATCCTCTGCCTCCCCCTCCCTCTTACTCCCTCCACCTCACTCACATACACTCTCTTCGTTAGACATGAAAAACTACTGCTAAATCGAAGTTGGGTTCTCGCTAACAGTACAGAATAACTCTGAAAAGTGACAATAAAAATTTCCATTCCCTGCTGATATTACCAAAAATTCGCTAAATGAAGTGAAGATCTCTAAAAACTGGTAATTAAAAAATATTTATTTCTTACCAGTGGATGTCATAAACAGCCGCTAAATTAAGGCAAACATCCCTCGATCTAGCACAATAAAAAAACCCTTAACTGTTAACCCTGCCAACAGTAGGTAGAAAAAGTCACAAGGACTATTTTGCGTTTTAATTTACTTACCATTTTTCTAAGTTTTTCTCTGAACCTGATGACTAAGAACACCACCGTCTTTCGCATTTCTAGACTGATTTTTTGTATACTGCCAAAAAAGAAAAAAGCCATGTGAATGATAGCTTGCAAAATTCGTCACTCATTACACTGACATGGTTTCCCTTATCTACACTTTAGCTAGGTATCATAATTACTGGACAGGAAATTCCTAACTCGATATGGCCATGCATTGTTACCAGTTCACTTATCCGCTGATGCATTATTATTTTTTATTATGGGCGATATTTTTAGAGGAAGAGGTTAATAAAGGCTATATCTAACCTCTCCAGTTCACAACGCATTTCCCACGCTGAATAAAACTTTGAAGAAAAAAGAAAGGAATACACTATCGTAGTGAAGGGGTTGAAGCACGAGACAACTTACAGATCCACAACTACGAATCACACCCCCACAGTAAAAATAAATAAATAAATAAATAAATAAATAACAACCACAATATCATATGAACACGTATGATGCCTCGTCGAACGCCCCTCCCCAGAGAATGTCAACAAAACGATGACGCCAATCCCCCTCAGCGTGCAGAAGTGAGCAGAGCGCTAAAATGGCCTGCTAAATTCATCTCTGCGCTCGATACGGCCGTCCCACACGCAATTTTCCACTAGATAAGGCTGCTATACGGACAAATGGACGAAGCAGAGCGAACACCGAACTGTAAATAGTGAAAAATAGTGTCCAGCCTGCCTCCACCCCTCACGGATATATACAAATGTGCTGGTGTGGTGTGACGCTGCTCGCTCTCTCTCTCTCTCTCTCTCTCTCTCTCTCTCTCTCTCCAGATGAATAGATTAAGTAGTGCAAACACCGAACTGTAAATAGTGTAAAAAAATGTGCAGCCCGCCTCACTCCACAGGTATATACAGATGTACTGGTGTGTCGCAGGTGTTGCCATGCCTTATCACATGCTCTTCTCCCCTTTCCCCCCTCCCCCCCCCTCTCTCTCTCTCTGTTCTTACTCCTCTCACTTCCTCTTCTGCCCCCCACTCTCTCTCTCCCCCTTCCCTTCCTCCCTTTCCTCCCCATCTCCTCTTTCCTCCACCTCCCCCAATCCCCTTCCTCCATCTCCATCTCTCACACCTGTGCACTGACTCACCTGAAGTAATTACACCACGTGACTATTTATGTTTATTTCTCTGTCTCTCTGTTTCACAAGGAGGAATAACGAGGGAAATAAACATACAACATTACACCCTTGGAATATTCGATTTTTGTACTGTTTTCTGTGTTTACGTCTCACAAGAAGGTATGGAAAAAGTAAGAAACCACGATACTGTTTCACGATTTCCTTCACGAATCTCTCTCCCCCCCCCTCTCTCTCTCTCTCTTTCTCTCTTTGTCAATGCTTCCATTCAGAGATGGGAGTGGGAAGGGCTTGAGAGGGAGTGGGAAGGGCCTGAGAGGGAGTGGGAAGGGCCTGAGAGGGAGTGGGAAGGGCTGAGAGGGAGTGGGAAGGGCTGAGAGGGAGTGGGAAGGGCTGAGAGGGAGTGGGAAGGACTTGAGAGGGTGTGAGAAGGGCTAAGAGGGAGTGGGAAGGGCTGAGAGGGAGTGGGAAGGGCTGAGAGGGAGTGGGAAGGGCTGAGAGGGAGTGGGAAGGGCTGAGAGGGAGTGGGAAGGGCTGAGAGGGAGTGGGAAGGACTGAGAGGGAGTAGGATGCTCTTGGGGGAGTGGGAAGGGCTTGGGGAAGTAGGAGAGACTGAGAGGGAGTGGGAGAGACTGAGAGGGAGTGGGAGAGGCTGAGAGGGAATGGGAATGTTTTTTTATAATGCATTTTTGTATCTATCTTACTTCCTCACCAGAAAACATAAGGGTAAATAGACAACAAAATTACTGCAGAACTTAAGCAAGTCTTTTGTAAACTCCATTTCCGTTGATTACACATGAGTATAGTTACTTTACACACACACACACACACACACACACACACACACACACAAATACAATAATCCCTCCTCTCACTCTAACACAAACACAAACTCATCCCCCCACCCCCCTCTCTCTCTCTCTCTCTCTCTCTCTCACGCAGGCAACTGGAAATCCTGGAGACGCGTGGCGGAGAGGGGAGGGAAGGAGGGAGGAAGGTGGCGTGTGGCGGTGAAGGAGGGAAGGATCCAGGAGGGAAGGAGACACTGAGAAGGTAGGAAGGGAGGGAAGGAAGGAGTGATCCGAGTGATGGAAGGATGAAGGGAGGCACGGAAGAAGGAAGAGAAGGAGGGAAGCAGGAGGCAGAATGGGAACAAGGAAAAGAGGAGGAAGTAGGAAGGAAGGAAGGTAGGATGGAAGGAAGGAAGGACGGAAGGAAGGAAGGACGGAAGGAAGGAAGGGAGGCAGGTAGGATGGGATGGAGGGAGAGAGGGAGGGATGGAAGGAGAGAGAGGGAGGGAGAGAAGGGAGAGAAGGGAGAGAGAAAGGAAGGGAAGTAAGGCGGCGTGTGGCGGATGGGATGGATGTGTGAGTCACCTTGAGAGGACACAGCGGAGGTGAGTAACTAAGAGGCGGTGAGTCAGGGAGATAGCAAGAGACTCCGTTATGGGTGAGGCTACACTGAATTCCTTGAGGGATGGGTGTAACTGCGAGGTGGTGAGTCGGAGTGATGGGGGGAGTGACGCTGGAGGGAGTGGGAGAGGGGGTGAGGCAAGAGGATGTGGATGTAAGGCAGCCATAATATAGACTGGAGTGAGGAATGGAAGGGAACTGGAAAGGGTTAACAGTGAGAGGTTGAGATGTTATGAGGGATGGAGAGGGAGAGAGAGGATGAGTGGGGAGTGAGAGGAAGAGGACTGGACTGAGAGGAAGTAGGAGGGAGGAGTGAGAGGGACTGGGCAAGGGACAGGAAGAGAGAGTTACCTTTAGGAGACGTGGAAGGGAAGGGTGGGTTACAAAGGAGGTGAGTCAGGGCGATGAGTAAGGGAGATGAATGAGGACGATCCGTCATAGGGAGGCTGGAGGCGAAGAAGGGAGTACAAAGGAAAGCAAACACACCTGCTGTCCCTTTCGTGGCTGTTTGCTATCTGTGATTTAAAGACAAGGATACCAAAGCAGGAAGTCAGGAGTGAGAGGGGGATAAGAGGATGTGGGGTGGGATTAAGAGAGAGAGGGGTGGATACGAAGGATAGGGGCAGAGGGTGAGAGGGAGAGGGTGAGGTGTGGAAGAAGGAAGTGTAGGCTAAGAGGGAACAAGTGTGAGTGGGAGGGGAGGGTATGAGATGGAGGGACAGGGAGAGGGGAGAATGAGGGAGTGGGGTGGTGTAAGAGGGGGTGAGTGGGAGTGAGAGTTACTGATGGAGCGGCCAGACTGAAGGGCTGGTTGAATCGAGGGTGAGACGTTCTAGAGGAAGTGGGAGTTAAGAGGAAGTGGGGAGGGGGGGGGACGGGAAGCAGGGTGGGCTGAGAAGATGGCAGACCAGGTGAGAGGGTGCTGGAGATACTGATAGGGAATGAGAGGGATTCAGAGGAAGGTGGGAAGAAGTGACAGGGAGTGAGGAGGAGTGAAAGAGAGAGTGGGAGTTGGGCAAGTGAAACCGGGTCGGGTGGAAGAGTGGGATGGAATGGGAGGGAGAGGAAGTGAGGGAATAAGTAGGAGGGAGAGGAAGTGAGGGAACAAGTAGGAGGGAGAGGAAGTGAGGGAACAAGTAGGAGGGAGAGGAAGTGAGGGAACAAGTAGGAGGGAGAGGAAGTGGAAACAAATGAGAGGTAGTCGGACGGGGTGAGACAAACTGGAATGATCGAGAAGGAAATCGAGTAATGCGGTGTGAGGAGTTTTGGGAACTGAAAAGAATCACACTGGGAGATCTGAAATGAAACAGGAATGGCTGAAACGAAACCAGGAATGAATTTTAAAAAATGCAAAAGAAGAGGAGTACTGAGAGAGTGAATAATACTAGCAAAGGGAAACGAAAGCAGCAAAGCAGAGTTAAGAAAAAGGAAAGAAGTGAATTGTGAGAGGGAATGGAAGGGTTTAGGAGAGGAAAACAGTAGAATGATAGGGTTGAAGAATGGGAAGGGAGTGTGAGAAGAAAGGGAAAGGAAGTGTGAGAGGGAAGGACGGGGAGTGAGAGTGTGTGGGGAGGGAAGTATGACACGGGAAAGGAGTGTGAGCAAGGGAGGGAAAGGAAATGTGAAAATGAAGGGAAGAGGGATGTGAAATGAATGGAAGGAATGAGAGAAATGAATGAGCTCAGAGACGCTGATGGAGAGGTAAAGAGGGAGAGAAAAAGAGTGAGAGAGAATGATGGACATCTGGAGGAAAGGGTGGAAAGACGATAATTCATGAAGGAAGACGGAGAGTTCTTGAAAGCCTTGATAACTGCGGAAATTAGGAGGAGGGAAGTTGGCAAAGGAAAGAGAGGGGACGTCGACAGGCTAGTGAAGGGGAAAGAAGGGGAGGAAGAACGAAGAAGGGGAAGGGGAAGAACGAAGGGGAAGATGCACGGAGAGGAATGGGCAAGAAGAAGAACGAGGGGAAGGGAAAAGAAGGGAAAGAGGTACAAAAGGGAAAGGAAAAAGATGGGAAAAGAAGGGGAAAAAGAAGGGGAAGAACGAACGGGAATGAGAAGGGGAAGGGGAAGAGAAAAGGGAAAGAGATGGAGAAGGAAGAAAAGAAGATAAGAAACGATAACCACAGGAAAGCCTTGTTCTTTGCTGTCCTTGTCTCAGTTCCGTAAGCTGGTCACACTCTAAGAAATTGTCCAGTGAACTAAGTGGCTTGCTACAGTTAAATTCTTTTCTTAGGTTCAGAAGGTAGATTGACCCTTACTAGGCTGCTGGTGTCAAGAGGCATAGACAAACGAGAATAAGACAAGGATAGCATACAAGGACGAAGTGGAAGAAGAAGCGGAAAGGAAAGTATAAGGAAGGGTCCAGCATAAGTCACCCAGCTTACTGCAGCTACCTTCCCTTTTCATATGTTTGTTTATCAGAGTCTCAATGGAAGGGAAAGGGGATGTGGACGGGAGGAGGGGGAGGAAAGAGGACGGAAAAAGGAGAAAAGGGAAAAAGAGAAGTGGAAGGGGCATGGAAGAATTTTAAAAGGAAGGAATGGAGAAGAAACTGAAGGGAGAGAAGTGGAAAGGACAAGGAGGAAAGAGGGAAGGGAGACGAAAGGGAAGGGAGACGAAAGGGAAGGGAGGGGAAAGGAAAGGGAGAGAATAAAGGGGTTGTCAAGAGGAATAAGACTGACGTGGTGAGGCCGACCGTACGTTTCCAAGCGACACGCGCATGACGCCCCTGCACGTGGCAGAGAGGGAGACCGAGCACGCGCAAGGGGGAGACAGAGACGGCACATAAGAAAGGGGAGACAGGGGAGAGAGGGGAGAGACAGCCATCGTTCTCACCCCTCGTCACAAAGCCCGTCTGTTTACCTCTCCACTGTGTAACCTGATATTAGCAGCGCAAAATGAGAACTGGAAATAAATGGATGAAGTTGGAGGGTACAGACGCAAAGTACAAAAAAAAAAAATAAATAAATAAATAAAAAATAAAGATATACTGCGTGTCAAGAGAGGGACACACAGTATATCTTATTTCTCATTCTTCTCAGGGAAACTTTTGATTTAAACCTTCACCACGCCGATACCGTTCAAACTACAATGCTTAATTTTACAGAGTGTATTGTCCCCGTCCTGTTCCAACACTCATCATCCCAACCAGTTCTGAACACTCCTCTCCGCCCACCTCACACTTTTTCCACCTCACACACTGAGTTTTTAGGCGTAAACAGCGACTATACCTTCACATCTCCAACTCTACCTTACTTACAGCTCAAGTTATCACAGGGTATCCTACCACCTTACAAAACCATCCAAAACCATCAGGCCCATTCTAACCTCGCTTCTTTGCTCAATCAGCTTTTATTTTATTTTATTTTTCGCGTCCCTTATCGTATTTTAAGGAGAAACATTTAACTTTTACCGTAGCGGCGGACCTACAAAACCTATCTTCACAGGGTATACTCCCCTCGCCAAGCCCTGCTACCATCCCAGCCAACCTGCCCATTCCTCCCTCTTCATTTTCCTTCTCCCCTATCTACGCCCCTTTTTTTCCCTTGCCTCTCATAGCAACAAACCTCTCTCTCTCTCTCTCTCATCCCACCGATCCCAGTAGCTAACAATAATTTAGCGTTGATTCACAAATAACAGAAACGAGGATAATACTGGCCATATTGATTAGAGAGAGAGAGAGAGAGAGAGAGAGAGAGAGAGAGAGAGAGAGAGAGAGAGCAATGCTTTCGTTTATGGACGCCACTCTGTGTGTGTGTGTGTGTGTGTGTGTGTGTGTGTGTGTGTGTGTGTGTGTGTGTGTGTGTGTGTGTGTAATCTTGCTCTCCCTGGTCAATACACCCCTGTGAGTGATGCCTGGTATGAGAGGGGGAGGTAAGATCGATAGTCCTATACCGGGATTACTGTTGTGCGCTCTGTTGTCTTGTCTCTCTCCCTTCCACCCCCCTTCCACCCTTCTCCACCTCCTCCTCCACCCCATATTCCACAAGGGGTCATCAATTTTATCTGGGAATGCTCTTGTGTTTGGCTGCTTCCTTACTATCAGATTTATGGACTGAAATGAAATAATGTATGTATTTATGACAATGTTGATTATTAACAGGTGCGTAGAAGTGATGATGATGATGATGATGATGATGATGATGATGATGATGATGATGATGATGATAAGTAATAATAATAATAATAATAGTAACAACAATAATAAAAATAAAAAGTAACACTACTACTACTACTACAACCACTGCCACCACCACTACTCTAACGCTCAGAATATAAGCTTACAAAATTCGGTCGAAAATAGTGAAACCATACATATATATTTTTTTTCACAACACACCCTACGCGTGTCAAAATATATCAGTTTTAAAGGGGAAAAAATTGAATGTTTAAATAATGAATAGGGAGGACCAGAGGGGATTTGTGGCAATGAGTAATTATGCCTATCATTATCTCTCTCTCTCTCTCCCCCTCTCTCTCTCTCTCTCTCTCCCTCTCTCTCTCTCTCTCTCACCTGCTACACCTGCTTCCTCCCGCCCCCCTTCTTCGTTTCCTCCCTCCATCCGGTTCCCTCTCTCTCTCTCCCTCCTTCCAGTCCTTTCCTCTCATTTTCTCTCCTTCTTACTCTCTTCTCACTAGCCTCTCTCCCCCCATTCTAAATCCCCATTACATTTTCCTTTTTTTTTTTTCTACTCCCCTTCTGTCTGTCTGTTTCTGTCACTGTCTGACTGTCTGTCTGTCTGTCTGTCTCCCTCTCTCCCTCTCTCTCTCTCGCCATACAGGGTACTTCTCATTATCCCTATTACCAAAATCGTCTCCTCTTTCTCCCCCTCCTCTTAATCCTCTTTCCCCTCTCAGTGTCTCATCTTCTCTTCTCGTCTCTTATTACAGCTGCTCCATGTGTCTATTATGCTCATCATTCCCCTCTCGTTTTTCTCTCCAATCACTCCCCCCCCCTCTCTCTCTCTCTCTCTCTCGTCTCCTGTTTCACTCTCTCCCAGTTGGCTATTCCCTGGCACTCGGCATTCCCGTCTCTTGTTCCAACTCTCTTATTGTGTCGATCCCTTGCAGCATTTCATTCTTTTCCCAGTCATCTTTTCTTCTTCTTTTCCTACTGCAGTCTTTCCTTTTCGTTATTTGATCAATTTTTAATAATATTTCGTTTTTTATCTTGTTTAGGTTTGGTCAGGTAAGGTAAGGTAAGGTACGGTAAGGTAAGGTAAATCAAGGTAAGGCAAGGTAAGGTAAGGTAAGGTAAGGTAAGGTAAGATAAGGTGAGGTGAGGTAAGGTAAATTAAGGTAAGGTAAGGTAAGATAAGGTGAGGTGAGGTAAGGTAAGGTAAATTAAGGTAGGGTAATGTATGTGGTCCTTCTCACTATTTCCTGCCGACTTCGTCTGGAGGGTTTGGTGGAAGGGGGCCAGCATTCCTGATTTTCTATCCTCGTCTTTAACTTATAGAATAGTGTTGATAGTTATAAGCTTCCCCATAAAAAAACAGCCACGAAAGGACCGACAGGCTTGTTTGTATTTGCTTTCCTTTGTATTCCTTTGTATTCTCCCTCGCCTTCCTCTCCCCACCTTCCTCTCCCTCTCCTCCCTCTTTCTCTGCCCGTTACCCACCCCCCCCGTCTACGTCACTTCTCTGGCATGTCCTATGTGAACTGTATACACCTGCCCCGTTTTCTACACACACACACACACACACACACACACACACACACACACACATTCTTTCTCCCACACAAGCTCACAGTCCTCACACTCAATTTTAAAACCAAATCTCTCAACCCTCCTCCCAAGCGGAAAAAAATCGTCCGGGGTGGCGAGAATCTAAATAAATAAATAAATAAAAAAGCGTCATTGTAGTGAAAGGCCAATTATTCTTCAATCATTCCACTAGCTCTTTCCACCCACGCAATCGTCCATTAGCCAACCTACTCATCTCATCCTCATTACCAAATCATCTTCCAGTCATTTTCCAGGCAGGTTACGAGTTCCCCCCCCCTCTCTCTCTCACTCACTCTCTCTCTCTCTCTAACCCACTTCCTCCCACCTCTTTCCTCGTAATCTCCCCAATCGCTCCCCCAATATCCACTCGCTCCTTCTACCCCTCTCTCTCTCCTATTTCTCCCCTACTTACCTCCCTCACCCCCCATCTCCACTCCCTTTAGTACTCCCCATCCCAATCTCCCCACCTATACTCAATTCTCTTCCCTTTCCTCCCCATTCTCACCCCATTCCCCACTCAACCTCCACTTCTCTGCCCCAGTTGCCACCATTTCCCCCTCTCCCCATACCCATTCCTACCTTTTTCACCACTCCCCTCCTCCTTTCCCCTCAACCCCCTCTCTCCCCACCTTCTTCCCCCTCCCCCCTCCCTGAATAAATGAAAACTCCGTCGACTGCAGATTGGGAACACCGCAATGATGCAGAAATTTCGTACAGTTAGGAGGGAAATTATTGTTCGCCAATTTCGTACGAGGAGATGGAGAAGGAGAAAGAGGAGGAGGAGGACTGAAGGAGGAAAAAACCGCTAGTGGCCAATGTCTAAAGGGCCTGGTGGTTTAGTGGTCCAAGGCGCCTACCGGGGTGAAGTTAATGTGCTGTGAACGCTTTGATTTGAATCCCTAAAAGGCGAGTGTCTGTCTGTCTGTCTGTCTCTGTGTCTTTTTTTGTCTGTCTGTCTCAGTCTCTGTCTATGTCTTTTTCTGTGTCTCAATCTCTATGTCTTTTTCTCTCAGTCTCTGTCTATCTATCCAACCATCCATCCCTCCACTCAGCCATCCATCCATCCACTCATCAGTTCACCCATCTATCAATGCATCTATCTATTTATGCTTATTAATCTATTTCACTGCCACATGGGGGGGGGAGGCGGTCACTCACCCTCCAAGTTCCTGCTCGACTACGGTAGCCTTGGCCCGGGGCAGTGTTGAGGGGGGGGTTTGATTCCAAATACCCGTTAAGAGGACGCATATGGTGTGTGTGTGTGTGTGTGTGTGTGTGTGTGTGTGTGTGTGTGTGTGTGTGTGTGTGTGAGAGAGAGAGAGAGAGAGAGAGAGAGAGATTAACGGAAATTTTTATTAGACAGAAAAGGTAAATTATAAACCTAAACATTAAGCAAAATTTTGACATTTAACAGTGAGACGAAGATATATAATAGCACATGTTTAGGAAGAGGAAGAGGATGAGGATGAGGATGAGGATGAGGAGGAGGAGGGAGGGAGCTGTGAAGAGGAGAGACAGAGCAGTGAAGAAGAGGGATGGATGGACTGACGGACAGAGCGAGGAAGGGAGGGAGGGAAGGAGGAGTGGAGGGAATGGGAAGAAGGAGGAAGGGAGGAAACGGGGGGAAGGAGGAATGGAGGAGGGAGAGAGGGAGCAGTGAAGGAAAGGGAGAGAGGGAGCAGTGAAGGAAAGGGAGAGAGGGAGGGAGCAGCGGAGGAAGGGAGGAGGAGTGGAGGAGGAGGAGAGACAAGAACAACAGGTGGCAGGAGTCAGTCACCCGAGAATGCCACGCTAGGCTCTCTCTCTCTCTCTCCATTTCAATCTGTCTATCGCAGGAGAGAGAGAGAGAGAGAGAGAGAGAGAGAGAGAGAGAGAGAGAGAGAGAGAGAGAGAGAGAGAGAGAGAATGGCAATGAAAGAATGAGGAACGAGGATATAAACAGAAGGACGGGGAAAGGAAGATAACAGATAAAACAATATGAGAGAAATAAAAGTTCATGGCTATCAAAATGATCTTAAGATTCCTGTAAGAAAAAAATAACAGTTCTAATGAAAAATAATGATTAAAAAAGGTCAAGAAAGTGGCGAGGAATCTTTGAGTAGCCGCGAATCTCAAGAAAGTTAATTTTTAAACTGGGGGGTTAAGACAAAAGGCATATGAAAGACGAATTGTTTTGGCGTTAATTATAATGAACACAATAAAAAAAAACTAAATAATCTCTGGCTGGTTTAATACTGAACTTCATAAATCTATACTCCGTTCACTTTAACTTGGTGTAAATCTGTCCTGTCTCCAACTAGAATGCTGAGCTATAACAAGCGATCAACATTAGAAATACAGTGCTAGTCACGAAAAAGTGCTACGGGTCTTCGTACTCTTTATGCCACTGAGTTACGGGAAATAAATTGCAAAAGGACGAAACTCTCTGCCTAGTTAAAGAAAGTAATACAATGTTATAAAAAAAGGAATAAAAAAGATATATTTGCGTGCACTGACAAAGACTAGAAGATTAAGAAAGTGACGAAAACAAGAACAATAAAAAAAAAAAACAAGAGAAGAACAATAACGTCATCTTTCAACCTGACAGACATGATGAGACCCCAAGACAGGAGGAAGAAAAACCAAGACACACACTTCCGCTTCAAGACAGACGTGGTACAGGGGTGGTTTGGTGAAGGAGATGGAGATGAGGGATATGAAGTGAAGCATGATGATGTTGGGGAGGGGAAGGGGGAGGGGGAGAGGGGGAGAGGGGAAGGGGGAGGGGGAGAGGGGAAGGGGGAGGGGGAGAGGGGAAGGAGGGGGGAAGAGGGAGAGGAAGTGGTAGGGAGAGGAAGTGGTAGGGAGGAAGAAAAAGTGGAGTGCAGAGGAAAGGAAAGTGACATAAGATGGGGCAAGAGGAAATACATAATTGGGACAGGGAAAAATAAAAGATGACGGTGCATGTAAGATAGACAGAAAAGAGGGGAAACGTAGAAGAGAGAAGAAGGGACATGGATGAGAGAAATGAGGGTAAAGAGAGAGAACGAGGATGCAAAGAGGAAAGCGAGAAAAGAGAAGGCAGGAAGGAAGCACAAGTGGGATAGGGAGGAAAGACAGAAGAGACGTAGGAGGATGGCGGGAAAGTGGAGAGGTGAAAAGCTGGGGAGAGATGACAGGGCATAAGAAGACAAAGGAAAGGAAAAATAAAGAGGGGGGAGGGGGACTGAAGGGGGAAGAGAGAGAGACACACGAGGGGACAGAACAAGAGGGATTAAAAGACCGCTAGAGGGATGGACGGAAAAGTAAAGAGGAAGCAGCAATCCAAGAAACATCAAATCAACTGGTACGTGATCAAACAAGCCTACGAGAGCCTAAAGGAAGCTCAAGGATGCTCTGAGAAACACAACAGCCACCTTATTGTTACGTTCTTTGATGTTTTTGTGAAGGGGAGGAATTGATTTGTTGACGAGGGAACACGGGAAAGACAGTTCCTTCTTGTTATGTTATTTTTGTGTTCTCGTGAAAGGCAGGAATTGATTTGTGGGAAAAAGGAGCAGGGACATGAAATTCGATAGTTCCTTCTTGTGTGTGTGTGTGTGTGTGTGTGTGTGTGTGTGTGTGTAAAACTGTGAATGGGAGAAATTGACTTACGTAACATATGGGAAATTATATCCTGCTTCTTTTTTTTTTTTTAAGGAGAAGATATCTGGGAATAATAATAATAATAATAATAATAATAATAATAAAAAGAACGAGGGAACTGAATCGATACTTCTCTGTCGCTGTTCTTTTGTGCTTCTGTGGCCGGAAGGAACTGATCGGCGGGAAAAGGAACAGGAAAATGAAATCCGACAGCTCCTGCGTGCATGCTGTGTTCCTGTTACTGAATATAATGAGGATGATGGATGAGGAAGTGAAATCGCTACTTCCTTCTTAATCTTTTATTCTCTTGTCAGGGGAAGGAATTGATTTTGCTGAAGGACTAAGGAAGTGGAAGTCCTTTGTTTGATACTTTGTGTTCCTGCGAAGAGAAGGAAAAGATTTGTGCATATATTAATTGCACAAGTGAAATTCCACAGTTCTTGTGTTCTTGTCATGGAAATAAATTCACTCGTGGAAAAGGAAACTGAGGATTGAATTTCAGCAGTGTCTTCTTGTGAATGTAAGAGGTTGACTTAAGGGACGAAGTTTGAAAGGTGGTGGTCAGAGGTAGGGGTGAAAAGGAATAGGAGAGAGGAAGGGGGTGAGTGTGCCAAAGGAGTGAGAAAGGGGATAGGGGAAATGGGAGAGGTGAGGGAGAAGGGGGGGAGGGGGAGGGAAGAAAGGTGAGTGGGAAAGGGTGAGGGAAGGAAGAGGGGTGAGAGGGAGGGGTGGCAGGTAAGGAGAGAAGCATAAGAATATAGGAAGATGGGACAACTGCAGTAGGTCAGGTGGTAAATGCTACGCAGCTTCATTAAGAGTGTGACTAAACTACTAGAGTAAGACAAGGATAGCAAAGGAGTGGTGTGAGGCATGCCAGGGGAGAGGGTGAGAGGGGAGAGAGGTGCGAGGGTGGGTGAGACGGGAGAGAGGTGGGAAGGTAGGTCAGAGTGGGGAGAGGTGGGAGGGTGGGTGAGAGAGGAGAGAGGGGAGTGGGGAGGTAAATGGGAAGACGGGTGCGAGGGTAAGTGACAGGGGAGTGGAGAGGTAATGGGAAGTGGGGTAAGAGGGGTGAGAGGGGAGTGGGGAGGTAATGGGAAGTGGGGTAACAGGGGTGAGAGGGGAGTGGAGAGGTAATGGGTAGGAGTGAGTGGGTTGGTTCCTGGCCCTGGTACCGTTACCAGGGTGCGGTGGTGGTGATGGTGCCCCCCCCCCTCTCTGTCTGTCTGTCTGTCTGTCTGTCTGTCTGTCTGTCTGTCTGTCTCTCTCTCTCTCTCTCTCTCTCTCTCTCTCTCTCTCTCTCTCTCATAATAAAAAAAAAAAAAACATTCCATCACCATTTCCAGGGATTGCGGAAGAGATTACATTTCTCTTTCCAGGAACTAAAAAACTAATGTTGAAAATAAAAGCTGGCTCTTTTCACGGAGAATAAAACTAAAAAATTGCTAAATAAATAAATAAATCCATGCTTCACCCTTTCACAACAATGATGTATTTTTCTTCATTTTTATTTGCAAGTTAGTTTTTTTCCTCTCTCTCTGAAGAAACATTTCGAATTGGGGAGTTGTGAGACAGCCTTCATTTACCCCTTCACTACATGATTAATTCTTAGAGGCTGAATAAAAACGTCTGGAAGGAGGAGATGGATGAGGCGGAGATATAGACGGGAGAGGAAGAGGGGGAGAGGTGGAGGAGGAGGAAGATGGAACGAAGGGAGAGAAAGGAGAGAAGACATGGAAGAAGTTTATAAATGGGAGAAGAGGATAGATGACAGAAGAGAATGAGCGATTGAAGGTGGAAGGAAGGTGGGAGAAGGAGAGAAAGGAAGCGAAGGAAGGGAGCTCAGAGAACGTTGGTAAGGGAGGGTAGGAATGTAGGGGAGGGAAGCTCAAAGTGAAGGAGCAACTGGAAGCACTGGAAGGAGGGGGCGGGGAGGGGGAGGAGGAGAGGGAGGGGTGGAGTAGCGGTTGAAAGGGTAGAGGTGAGGTTGCTAGGAGCACGCCCTACCCCCTCCTCTATCCCCCTACCCTACTCCCTCCCGTCCCCCTCCCTCCCTCTTCCCTTTACCCCCTAACCCCGCCCCGTCCCCCTCCCCCTTCCCATTCCCCCCTAGCCCCGCCCTTGCCTTTACATAGTAAACACAGCCTCCAAACGAACCCTACATGGCCAGACAAAAGCATAACTAGTTGCAGAAAATACCTTAGTTTCGGCAACCCGTGGGCGTAGCTTTTAGGTAATTCTTTCACACACACACACACACACACACACACACACACACACACACACACACCAAGCGTACCCTACGTGGTCACCCTTGGACATAATTATAAGGAACAAATTTTATGAAGAAGGGGAATGTTAGGTTTGTGAGCACGTTGGTGGATATAGTTATGCCTCTCTCTCTCTCTCTCTCTCTCTCTCTCTAACACACACACACACACACACACACACACACACACACACACACACACACACACACACACACACACACACACACACACACACACACACACACAATTTCCGCCCCTTCTCGTTAAACCCGCCCCGTTTTTGCGTAAGGTCAGGCTGCGGAAGTGTAATGAACTGTGACCTAACACCGATAACCGGAGTTCACACCATTTACAATTTACACCGGACGATTTACAATACAGATAAGACGATTTACGGCATATGTAGGATGATTTAAAATATATATGAGATGGTTTGTCGTATATGCTTGACTGTCTAGTATTTACAGCATTTACAGGGTGATTTACAGCATAGTGGACGATTTACAACATATGTAGGACGATTTACAGTATATATGATACTATACAGAGGACCATTTACAGCACAGAGGATGATTTACAGTGTACGCAGGGCTGTTCACTATTCACAGCATTGAAAGGACGATTTACAACTTACATTGGACGATTACACACTAGGATGAAACGATTTACGGCATATGTAAGATGATTTAGAATCCGCAGGACTATCTAACATTCACAGCATTTACTGGATCATTTAAAAGTTGAAAGATTTACAACATACAAAGGCCTCTATACAACACAAACATCGTACTACACATAATTTACATAATATTTTACAACATTTACAGCCATTTACAGCCAGCATCAATTTACATCACACGACACAGCATTCCACCATCACCCTCTTCACCTTCCCTCACACTCCAATCACCATGAAGTCTCTCTCACCTGAACTACAGTAATTAACCTGCACTCTCTACTTCACACCTGCAACCTCCACTAACACCATTCAACCTGCGATTTAAATATTCAGTACGAGGAAACTATAAATTGTAATGGAAAAATTATAGCACACGTGCTTTTTTTAATACTTTTTGAAGACAACACTCTCGGCCCGACTTGGACATTTTTCTGTTTTTTTTTTTTCACTTTTATTCAGTGTCTTCAGATGATTTTACTTCGAATGGATCTACAGTAGTGCTGAAGGGGTAACTTGTGTGTGTGTTTGTGTGTGTGTGTGTGTAGAGAGAGAGAGAGAGAGAGAGAGAGAGAGAGAGAGAGAGAGAGAGAGAGAGAGAGAGAGAGAGAGAATAATGGAGAGAAAACGGCAGGGGAGGGAGGAAATGTTGGCGCCAAATAGAAATGGGGAGCAGAAAGGAGTGAGTGAGTGCGGAATGAGGGGTGACTTGTTGAAGGGGGGTGGGTGGAAGAAGAGGGAGGAGAAGGGGGAGGGGGATAGTGAGAGTGGAGGAGGGAGAAGATGGGATAGAGGGGGAGAGGATAAGAGAGAGAGATGAGAGAAAGGGGAGGAGGAGGAGAACGGTGATGGAAAGGGAGAGGAAAAGAGGAAAGTGAGAAAACAGGAGGGAAGAGAAGAGAGAAGAAGGAGGGGGGATGGAAGAAAGGAGGGTAGGAGGGGGTGACTGGAAGGGGAGGTGGAGAAAGGGGGAAGACGAAGGAGAAGGGGGGAGCAAGAGAGAGAAAAGTTCCCACCATTACGACAATGATAACTGGTTCCGTCCCCCTCTTACCCCCCCTCCCCTCCCCCTTCCCCCATCATAACGACCACTACCACCACCACCACCACCACCACACTGATTCACCTCCTCGTCTACCAACTTCAAAAATTCACCACATTTTTTTTTTCTTTTCCGTATGTAATTTTTGAAAGGTAGTAAATTTCGCTACACCACAAACCGTAAGGACAACTCTACTACTCGAGGATCACCCATGGTCAGCCTCATGTCCATTATATAATTATTTTTTAAGTTATATCCTTCGACAAAATCACACACAAAGCTTTCGCCAAAACTAGTGTAAAAAAAATGTGAGTTTCTCTTTCTGTTTGTGGCTTTATTTTCAAGTATACGGTCTTTAATCCCTTTAGAGACGCTGGCAAGAGACCCAATTCATGTAGTGGCACTGATATAACCACACATGCGTCACTCACCTCCCAGCCTAACACCTGAAAGGAGGATGGTTGCTTTGTAAGACGGTAACTTCAGCCTGCAGTCCACGGGGTTTACGGTTCAGTTAAGCCTTGGCCACAACAACACTCCCCTCAGTCCCCACGTTCACTCTGAAGCGCAATTACTGTAGGAACCTGGTTGGATACTCAACTGTTGTGCCTTACTGTATGTTCTAGGGGTAAATTGGAACTTAGAAAGAAAATGATAATCTACCTCAACAGCAACAATGAATTTTATAGGTATTAATCCTACGCCGGAATTCCTTTTGGTCAATTTGGTATCTGTTTTAATTTTCAGTCTCTCTATCTATAGATCTATCTCTATCTATAGTCAGACCCCTTAATCCCAAAAGGGGTGGCCACAAACGAATCGCCTCCAAGTCATTGTCCTCCGCCATCTGGTAGCCCTTTCTCCAACTCACACTCCCGTCACTCAAAAGCTTCTCCACCCCATACCTTCACTTATCCTCGCTCTCCTCCGTGTGTGTGTGTGTGTGTGTGTGTGTGTGTGTGTGTGTGTGTGTGTGTGTGTGTGTGTGTGTGTGTGTGTGTGTGTGTGTGTGTGTGTGTGTGTGTGTGTGTGTGTGTGTGTGTGTGTGTGTGTGTGTGTGTGTGTGTGTGTGTGTGTGTGTGTGTGTGTGTGTGTGTGTGTGTGTGTGTGTGTGTGTGTGTGTGTGTGTGTGTGTGTGTGTGTGTGTGTGTGTGTAATGAAATGTATCAAGGAAGCTCACCACATTTCAGTTTTCTCGTCCTATTTCATCACACTGTATCACCCATCACATTAAAGTATGAAAAAGTGATTATACAAATATATGATGTTACTAACTCTCCCCTTACACTTGTCAATTTAATTATGCAAAATTCTCCAGCCATAAGTGCAATGAGAATATTATTAATTTTACGCTCGCCCCTTGATCTGGAAATTGGAGGTTAGATAGGAATAAATTTTCGCTTGATGAATTTTATCACCTCACACCATCCTTACGTGGGAAAAGATGATGATGATGATGATGATGATGATGATGACGATGATACAATGATGATGATGGTAATAATTGATGATGATGATGATGATGAATTACATATATACTGAATTATGCTTATCTTCATTAATAAAACAGTTTCAGCATTTCAGTAATGACACCACTGAAGCAAGAGGCACTGTATCTATCTATCTGTCTATCTATGGTCCGGCCTGACTTGAACCAAACCCAGGAAGGATCCAAGTCGGGCAGAAAGTGTTCCATCTGTACAATAATTTAATACGTGAACATAATTCTTCCACTAGAACAATCCACGGCACAAGCAAGACAAGAAACTTTATTTTTCTTCACCCCAATAAATGTCATCACCTACTGCTTCATCTACCCATCCCTTTTCACATCCTCTAAACTATTCCATTTGAAGGTGTTAATGAAGGCAACATCTAACTCTTCCTCTTCGAAAAGTCTCTAGTATGTTCAATGATATAGTGTAGTGGTTGGAAAAATAAAACCAAATAAAAAAGGTAATCGGATACAATGGAGTTAAACTAATTCTTTTGTCTGGTTTTCTACCATTACAAACGGATTCACCATTTTCGCACCATTACCAAGTTCAGTAGCCTCTTCACACGCACCCACTCCCACGCCCGTAACAAATACACCCATCCCACACAATCCCAGAACTCCATCACTACACCCATCCTCACATACCTTTACGGCCTACAGAATCACCTAACAATCCCACCAACATCATGAGAAGCACAAGGCAGTGACGAGGATGCATAAACCCTAACAATATCATAATAATATAAGGTTAGTACTAGTTGTTTGAGTCCAAGGTTCATATGATGCGTGAACTCTGTGAACTGCAAGGTAAAGATAACTTTCCCCGTCAGTCCTGTGTCCCTCTTTCGGGTGATAGGGAGTGAGTTGAGAGACGTTTGTGTACCTGGGCAGTAGATATTTTCATTCCCTTTCCTCCACTATAAGGCCAGTAAATTCCTCAGTTACACCCAGCCACATACACCTGAGGGTTATATTCACATTGTTGTCCCACTAATTTCCTTTCATGTGTACGGCAGTGTTGACGATAGAGAAACAAAAGAAGTTTAACAGAAAGGCCAATAACTTCAATTCATCACGGTTAGCTCATTACTGGTACTGAATATGAATACCAAGCCTTCTTAATACAAAGTACATCACCCAAGCTTATAAACTTACTTACACCACAGTCCTTATATCGACCCTCCACAGGTAACCAAAACACAAGCTTTCCAAAGCACAGCCTACGTGCACAAGACACTCCCAGGCATAACACACGTACACTCCAGCAATCATAGGTACACCACGGATCTCACACGAGCCTAACACCTCTAACAAAATACAAAACGATCCCAGCAAGTATGACACACGTACATCTCAGCCCAACAGCACGGCACACGTATATGGAGGTCCCAGTACACGTAAATGAGAACCCCCCAAGCACGGCACACGTACACGAGGGATGCCAAAGCTCAGCACAGGTACACGAAAGTCCCAACAGACGCACACAAGGTCCTCACAGCACGGCACACGTACACAAGGGACCTGACGCACGGCACACGTACATCCAGCTCAGAAGCACGCCCTAGGGAGCTGCAGTCGCCTCGAAAACCGCAACAAATTTATCGTGGGAAGCCATGACGTCGACGCCAAGGTTACCGTCAGCGCCAAACCACACCACACCACCGCACCTACACTAAAAATAAGTCTGTCTGTCTACCTGTCTATCTATCTACCTGTCTGTCTACTTGTCCATCTATGAATCACCTTACATCACTAACTTAACCAACTAATCAATCAGTTCATCAATCAATCGACCCAACTATGCCTGTCAGTTTATTTATCATTCTCAACGTATAAATCATCCAGTAATAAAATGTACACAGTCAGTACATATTTACCAACGTTACACCACAACATAATACATAACCGCAAACTCCCCTCCAGCAGGCAACCTACAGATTCTTTGTGTTTACGGTATGTGGGCGTGTTGTTATGGTGGGGGTGGGTGAGGGTGAGGGTGGGGGTGGGGGTTGGGGATTACAGGAGGGGAGGAGGGTAATCAGGTGCTATGTTACAACCATCTTAAGGATCATGGCCACAGTGAAGGGTTTTTCTTGTTAAAAAAAGGAAAACAGTGTCTCGTCGTACGAAAAAAGTCGCACTGATGAAAATAATGCAAATTCGTTTTAATAATTACACCCACACACATACACCCACACCCACACCCACATCCACAACCACACCCACACAAATTCCCTCTCACAACCCCTGCACTCTCTCTCCAATCACAAAACAATGTAAATGGAGCATGGATAAAAAAAATTGCCATAGTGAGAGTAAAGGGTTGGGTATTATGGTCACTATAACACCGGCAGCCTTCACGTTAAAATACATTTCCCTTGATCCATGCACGTATCCGAATTTCAACACTTCCAGTATTACGGACTCGCTGATTTTAATGGAGTGGGGAGTTTTGAAAGGCCTGGAGGTGGTAGGAAGGAGGAAAGATACTTAGAATGAATGTTCCTAAGTTACCCAATACCAATTCCCAATACCAAATACCAATACCAATACGCCCCTTCAAAAAAGAAAAATCCGTGCTGATATTTTAAAAACGTAATTAAATCGTCCGTCGTAAGCTGGCATACAGGTCGAAGCTCCTCATTCTCGACCAAAAAACTGAATCAAGGTAGTTTTAATTCTTTTTGGTGACGTGGCCTTCAACAGCGCACAGTTAAATCATACAACGTTAATATATATACAACGCAACAGGTATTTCACAGTCACAGTGTTAATTATTTCGCGTGGAAGCTGCACTGAAATAATTATAAATGTGTAGATAGAATGTTGCATGTCCACTTTACGTAGGAAGGCATGTGTGCAAGAGATTTTATTTATATCATTAACTCTTTAAATCATATGGTATATATATTTTTTGATTATTTCTGCTATTTCATTTCAATCTGGAGAGCATCCCAGCAGTGAACACGTTAAAGAAGACTAACACCACCAGTTTGAAAAAGACTCTAACTGAAAGAAATCATAGTTTGCAATAATAATTGATAAAATGTCATCGAAATCAAAGGGATTAATAGACAGCCCTGAAGTCTTACATTCTTACATTTACTGATTAAAAAAAAGAAAAAAGAAAAAAAAAGAAACAGGAAAGGGACAGACGTTTGTAATTTTACCTTGACGCACCTTGACAGCAACTCATTAGCAGGTAAGGGGGGAGTGTCAGGGGGATGAGCTGTATCGGATATGTGGCTCCTTTACAGATCTCTCTCTCTCTCTCTCTCTCTCTCTTTTACAGATTTTTCATGTCTGGCAGAGTCGTAATGGGCGAAAATTTTACCAGGTGTGTAATGGAATCAGGTGGATATTTTGCACCTGCTGGGAGATGTAATTACAAATCTTTATGGCAAAAAAAAGAAAAAGAAAGAAAAAAGGCGCGAAAATCAACTATCTGAAACTGCACAAAGACTTAAAAGGGAATATTATATGAAGTTTTGTTTCATAATATCACTGTATCGGGAAGAAAATGGAACACCATATTGAAGTGTGGCCTTTGGTTTCTACTTCTTTACTTTAAAAAAATTAGTGAATATGAATTAAAAAATAAAAACGAACTGCAATGAATAATGAGAAAAAAAAAACTTAATTAATAGAAAATGAAAATGAAATGCGATTAATGAAAGAATGAGCACGTAAAAAAAAGATCGAGAGAAAATAGTGCCATCCCACACAGGAATATTATAAATCCTGGAGACAAACATAGCTATTAGATTTACAAAAGCTGATTAGTGGTAAAAGCACACACACCTACACAAAACACACACACAGATAGACACACCCACACAAATATACAGACACACGCAACGACACCCACACAAGCACAAGCAAAAAGACAGACAAATACCCTCATGCACACACACACACACACACACACACACACACACACACTCTCTCTCTCTCTCTCTCTCTCTCTCTCTCTCTCTTTCTCTCTCTCTATCACAGACAACAGAAGATAAGCAGGGAGAAATGTCATCCAATGGAGATAATGCGCCAAATAACAACAAGCGACACTGAAGCTCTCCGAAAATTTCCAAAACCAACAAACAGCAGGTGAGTGGATGGTTGTTCAGTCGGGTGGGTGGAGAAGGAAGTGGCACAATGTGGAAAAAAGAATATGAGGGAGGAAAAAAAATGAAAAGGAAAATTTTTAAGATGTGAATAAATGGAGAAAAGAAAACTGAAATGGGAATGTGATTAAAAAAGTTAAGACAGTACACACACACACACACACACACACACACATACACACACACACACACACACACACACACACACACACACACACACATATATATATATATATATATATATATATATATATATAAGAATAAAAAAAATAAGGGGGGAAAGTAAATAGAAAGAGGAAAATTCCAAAAATCTAAAAAAAAAAAGAGGGGAGAGTGAGGTGAGGGGAAAGGAAGTGAGGAAGGCCTGACAGGAGACAACCGAAGAGACAGGCAACAGGGGGAAGTGAAAGGATGGAAAAGAAAAAAGAATGAAAAAACTAACAAGAGGGTGAGAAGAAATGGTGAGATCAAGAAGGGGAAAAAAATAGATCGAGGAGGAGGAGGAGGAGGAGGAGGAGGAGGAGGAGGAGGAGGAGGAGGAGGAGGGTGAATATTACAAAAATTTGAAAAAGAATAAAAAGAGGTGAGAGGCTGAGAAAAGAAAAAAATGAGAAAAGGAAATGGAACGACTGATTAGCATGGGAAAAGAAGAAAATGATCTGTAAAAGGAACTTGGAGAGGGATTTGAAAGGAAATGGAGAAATGAATCAGAGGGGAAAAAAGTTATGAAAGAGGGACGAAGTGGATAAGGGAAAAAGGGGGAAGGAAGAAAGTAATTATGGAAAAAAAGAGGATAACACTACAGAGGAAAGTTGAGAGAGGGGAAAGGAGCAATGCAGAAAACGATGAAAGATGAAAAATTACCCAAATAAAAGGGGAGGTGAGGTGAGGGGAGGGGTAGAAGAAGGGGAGGGGTAGAAGAAGGGTGGGGGATATTGGAGGTGGGGCAAGGGGTCGAGGGGGCAGGGGTGCAGAAGGCGTCAGATACCAGTCAGACCGGAGGGGCGGCTTGGGTTCCATCTGGCTTCACCCTTTTCCTCTCCCCCCTTTCCTCCCCCTCCCCTTCTTCCCTCTTTCCTCCCCGTCCCCCTCCCCCTCTCCAGACACAACTATTCCCTATCTCACCTTCACGTTACCTAACCTACTTTGCCAAACTCCTTCAGTGGGGTTATGTCACTTTTATTACACTTCCTATTTTATCGACATTAAGGCTAAAGAAATTATAATCTCCGGAAATATTTCTGCCCGAAGATATACTGCATATTTATTTATTATTTATTTATTTTATTTATTTTTACTTTCATTTTCTCTAAAGCTTTACTCTTTCAAACCAAGGAAGCATTTGTCTCCCATCATTGTCCTTATTTCTCTCGCTTGCCTTTCTTCTTTTTTCTTCCATTAATGCTTTCTCTCTCTCTCTCTCTCTCCCTCTCTCTCTCTTTTGCACAAATTCTTTCTCCAGTCCATTATCACACAAAATGTAACATCTTCACACCTGAGAAAGAGAGATAGATAGATAGATAGATAGATAGATAGAGAGAGAGAGAGAGAGAGAGAGAGAGACAGAGAGAGAGAGAGAGAGAGTAAATAAAAAACTATCTCATTTTATGGTGCGTGAGTTCCCATGCTTACATCTCAAAAGAATGTCAAAAACATATCTTCTTTGGCTGTGAGGAATGTCTGAGCATAGAGTTAGTTTTATTCTCTCTTTTACTCTAAGCTTCCTGGTTGCACTGAGGTATTGCAAACTTGATTACACGAGGCGATGCAACATGGAGGCGGGATCAGTTGAAAAGATTTATTTATTTATTTATTTTTTTTGGGGGGGCCACGTCAGGATGTAAAAAAAAAAAAACACTCAACATAACTCTCTCTCTCTCTCTCTCTCTCTCTCTCTGTACAAATACAAAAACAAATAAATAAATACATAAAACAATAACCAAGAAACTGAAGTGAAGTCTCAAGAAATCTCTCGCCATCTTGGAAGACAAATTGGCGAAAATCCGGCACCCACAAATTTCCTCTGAGAACCAGGGGCTGCCTCATCACCTCTACACAATTTTCGAAAAACCACAGTCTCTTCTCTGGGTGATTCGACATGATTCAACAACTTTCATCGGAAAATAATAATAATAATAATAATAAATAGTAATAATAATAATAACAATAATAATAATAATAATAATAATAATAATAATAATAATTAATACTCAGCAATAAATCCTCTGAATCAAAACTCAGCTATTAATCCCCTGAATCACACACACAAAAACAGCAATTAATCCCCTGAATCACACAAAAATCAGCAATTAATCCGCTGAATCACAAAAAACTCAACAATTAATCCCCTAAATCACATAAAAAACTCAGCAATTAATCCCCTGAATCAGAAGAAAACAGCAAAATAATCCCCTAAATCACAAAAAATAAAGCATTTAATCCTCTGAATAAAAAAAATCAGCAAATTAATCCCATGAATCACCAAAAACAGCCATTAATCCGCTGAATCAAAAAAGTCCTCGGCAATTAATCTCCAGAATCACAGAAACTCAGCAATTAATCTCCTGAATCACATACAGTATACCAATTTACTTTTCTTCATTCGAGGTGGTTTATTAAGTGTACTGGTTTTACTTCGCTACTTACAGACGGTTTTATTTAGGTCAGCAAATGTCTGTCTTACTGGAGAGGTTAATGAAGGCTATATCTAACCCCCCCAACTCGAAAACCTTCCACTACACTGAGGAAAATCGTCGGACAAACAGGAAAACATAAGAAAGACGTGAAGATAAAAGGAGTTAAGTTATCGTTATCTTTGCGCTATCAGTAATTTAACTTTGGACATCTGAAATATTTTAGTACCATATAATAACTACCATGATCTACAATTATATGTAGTTATTTTCCACCAAACATGCAAAATCGAAATATAACTGACAAAACTACGCATTTAAAAACCGAAAAATTGCCTAGAATTTTAGAGAAGCCTATTATAACATCGACAGTCTATAATGGTAAATCACTTCTCTTCAATCACTCAATCAAAAACAGAGAAATAATTATCAACCAAACATTTAAAAGTCGAAACAAATTACCTAGAATTTCAAAGCAGCCCACTAAAACATCTATAGCTTGATGTACCTCTGAAGTCTGACTAAAGAAATATTTAACTAAAGGAAAAAAAAACGAATAAAGACCTAAAGACCATCTATACCCACGAGTTATTTATCTATCTATTTATATTTATCTACCTACCTACCCACGTACCTATTTTTCTATTCATTTACCTTCCTACCATCCTACTTACTTACCTACCTTTCTATTATTTACCTTCTTACCTACGTACCTATCTACTAACCTACCTTTCTGTTCATTTACCTCCTTACCTACCTACCTACCAACCTACTTACCTTTCTATTCATTTATCTTCTTACCTGCCTACCTACCAATCTATCCATCTATCAGTCTCTAAAAAGCTTAAAAAAAAAAAACATTACGAACCCCGATAACGAACACTATTACTAAAGCCTACGTTACAGCACCATCGTCCAGCGGTGAAAGGGCCTTCTCTAGAGTACAAAAGACAACAGGAATACAAACACACAAAGACCACAAACAAACAATTACAGTCTCATATAATACATTCATTACAGGAGCCATTGTTACAGAGGAGAGAGGGAGGGGGGAGGAAGGTGGGGGTGAGGAGAGAAGGGAAAGGGGAGACGGGAAGAAAGAGCTGGAGAGAGAGAGAGAGAGAGAGAGAGAGAGAGAGAGAGAGAGAGAGAGAGAGAGAGAGAGAATAGTATAGGAATGAGATACAAGAGAAAAGTTGGTGAGAGGAGGGAGGGAAAGGTGAAAGGGAGGAAGGAAAGAGGAAGGAGAGAGGGGGGAACGTGGAGGGGGAAAGGGTGGGGGAAGGGGGTGGGGAGCGGGTAGTGGGTAAGAAAGGAAGGGGGAGGAGGGGAGAGGGGGTGTTGCAAGGGTGTTAGTCGGCAGTGTTGCGCAAGTTTCCCAGGCTATGCAACACTATCCTTTCGCCCACCCTGTTTTTCTTGCACACGCCGTTTTCTTTTATTTATATTTTCATTTTACAGTTCAGTCATTCTTTTTCCACAATTTTAGGGTATGTAAAAATAAATTACATATGTATTCCAATATTTTGTTGTTCCGTTTAGTTATTGTACCGTTTGGTTCTCCTATTATCATTCTTGTTTATTTCTTGACTCCATTTTCTTTCGTTCACTTGATTATTTATTTATTCTTTATTCCGTTTTAATTTTTGGGGGGTACAATTATATATTCATGTGTCCATTTCTTTCTGTTACCGTTACTGTAGTGGATTATAGTTCGCTTTCCGCCCTGCAGTCAGTTTCCTTTCACGCCCTTATTCATTCTTCTCTCCCTCCCTCCTTTCTCTCCATTCTTTCTTCTCTCTCTCCCTCCTTCCCTCCCTCCCTCCTCACTCCCCTCACCCTTGTAAGTATTGGGTGTCAGGCGGCGTCACTCAGACTGCACCCACATCCACATCCACACCCACATCCACACTCATACCCACACCCACATCCACACCCATACCCACACCCACACCCCCCCGCACCCAACCACTTTACCGTCTATCCACATTCACACACTCTGCTACATCCACACACGCACAAATCCACACTGGCGCTCACACTCCCACACCCACATCCACACTCCCACATATAACCCAAATTATTCAACCAGCCAACCTCATTACCATACACACTTACACATCCAAGCCTTCCAGCATCCGCACTCACATCCACATGACACCCCACCCCCACCCAATCTCTCTCTCTCTCTCTCTCTCTCTCTCTCAACCTGTCACTCCATAGTACCTTCTCTCTTTCCCTCTATCTTCCTTATCACACTCTCTCCCTCCCTCCTTTCCCCTCCCCTCCCTCTCTCCCCATTCCTCCCTCCACGTCAATCCTGTCTCTCCTCTTTTCCCCTCAAGTGATACCCTGTCCATTTCCCCTCACCTGCACCCTCTTTCCCTCCCTCTCAGTCTCTACCTTTACCCCCCTTTCTTCCCCTTATCTCTCCATTTTTTCTACTTTCTTCCTCTTTTCCCTGCCATCATCTTTTTCTCCCCTGTGTTTTTCCCCACCTCTACTTCTTCTCCCCTTACCTTTCCTACTTTCCTCCCTCTTTTCTCCTCACACCTTCATCTCCCCTCGTCTTTCCTACTTGTCTCCCCTTTTCCGTACCTCTCCATCTCTCATTCATCTCCTGTTTTTCTTTCCATCCTCCTCACTTCCAACTTCATCCCTTCTCTTCAGTCTCCCTTAGTGTTCTGAATCCCTCTCTTTGTCCTCTCCCTCCCTCCCTCCCTCCCTCTCTCTCTCTCTCTCTCTCTCTCGTGTCACCCTGGAAAACTCAAGTAACTCCAGTTCCATATATTCTCCCTAAAGCCGTCTTGCTCCCTAGGTAATCTCCCTTCCTCTCTTCTCCCTTTTCCTTTTCTCTCCCTTTCTCTCTTTGTTTTCTCATTCCTTATTATACTCTCTTCCTCTCCTACTCTTTCTCCCTCGTTCCTACACAAAAAATGAAAAACTCTATTAACTGTTAATAATAATAGTAATAATAATAATAATAATAATAATAATAATAAATGAAATTAAAGAAAAAAAATATTTAATACTGTATCCGACGACGACGACTACGATGATGACGATGATGACGATGATGATGATGATGATGATGACGGAGGAGGAATAAAATCGACTGGAGGTAGCAAGAACTGAATAAAAATAAGTCACCCAGTTAAAGCTGCTACGAACTCTTTTTTAACCACGACTCCACGAGTGTAAACAAGAGGTAGGAGAGGATGTGGTGTTATCTTACAGGTGGGTCTAACAGCATGGCGAAAACAGGATGGTGGTGGTGGTAGTTGTGGTTGATGGTTGTGGTGGTGGTGGTGGTGGTAGTTGTGGTTGTGGTGGTGGTGGTAGATGTGGTTGATGGTTATGATCGTGGTAGCTGTCTGGATGGGGAGATAAATGAAAGCTATAGTTGTGCCTAATGGTGGTGGTGATGGTTGTGGTTATGGTGGACGTAGATGTGCCTAATAGTGGTAGATGTGCCTAATAGTGGTGATTGTGGTAGTGGTTCTGTTATCTCAATTTCCAGACAATGCCACAACATAAAAAGATATAAACACTACCCAATCTCACAATCAAAATCTACCTCATTCCCCTGTTCAGTGCCACAAAAATCCCCATACAAAAAATTACTCGAATCTCCCAAAATACATCCAAATCTAATATATACAAAGATACAAATATAAACTCCATTACTTCTTACCTGCCTGCTTCCTTCACTACCCCCAGACACATACACCCTAACCCAATTGCCTTAAGAACTCCAATATACCTGCAAGTCTTCAGTGGTTTTCGATAGCTAGAGAGAGAGAGAGAGAGAGAGAGAGAGAGATTTACAATTTTTTTTTTTTAATATATTCCACCTCAAAGCGCTAACACCTCGTTCGAAGAAGAATGAAAACGGATTCCCACTTTGCAAGCAGTTTTTCAATATGTTCCGCCTCAACTAACTCTTTCTTGCTAGGACACACACACACACACACACACACACACACACACACACACACACACACACACACACAAAGGCAAGTGCGAAGTTGTTCCCTGGGGGTGTTGCTTCTCTCTGGGTTTCGTTAGCTAAATAAAGCCTCTCTCTAAACAACATCACATGAATAATCTTATGTATGTTACCTCTCTCTCTCTCTCTCTCTAATACTGAAAAATATGTTACAGCAAATAATAAAGAATTCTGTCATAAGTACCTGCTCACTTTCATTTCGAGACAGGTTGCATAAAATATAAAATTCTGTCGCATATTACTTTTCTTACAAAAAATCAGGCAAATATTAACATTCCAAATATACAAATTAAAATGGTGAGCTGGACAGTTTGCATTTATGAAAAATATGTTCTGCATCGAAATTATTTACATCTCTTCATTTCTGACATTTTATATAAAGAACATATAAGAGGAACAAAGGTATAGAAGAACAAATTGGCGAAGAGGTGGTGTTAAGGAGTCTGTGGAATGGGAGAGGGGATGGAGGAGTTCTAGGAGGGACAGGAAGGATGGGAGATGGACAGAAAATGGGAGGGAGGCATGGGGGAGGGGGTAGAGGGAGTTTGGGGGGAGGTGTAGGGGAGAGAAGGGGGTACGGGAGAACTGGGAGGGAGGCAGGGGTTTGGGGGTGAGGGGAGAACATGATAGGCTTGGGGATACGAGAGTGATGGGAGGAACGAGGAGGAGGATAGAAGGGATAAGGAGGGAATAGGAGGTGCGAAGGACATGGCTGGGGATAGAGGAGTACAGAGGGGAATGAGATGGGTGCAGGCGAAGGGGGGAACTGATAGGGGAACACGTAGGGATGGGGGGAGCTGGGAGGGGGAGAGAGGGGGCACGAGGGGAGAATAAAACCAGCCTGTCACCCCATCCCCCTTAGCACAGCGTCACATCCCCGGGGGGCGAATTTCTTCACGCTTAATTAACTGATTGCTAAGGCTTACACGGGATGCAATAACAGTGAGTGTGTATTTCAAGCCTCATATTATACAGTGACGTTTGGATGTTATCAAAAATGGCTTCTGTTTAAGGCTTTAGGTTTCACAGGTTTCAAGAGTAATTAATACAGTTTTCATTAGACTCTCTACTATGCTGACACACACTCTCTCTCTCCGCTTGTTTTTGCTATCTACATTTCATCCAGCTTAGAGATACTTTTCAAACTGAAGAGATTACTAGTATATATTGCTTGCATCTCTCTTTCTCTCTCTCTCTCTCTCTCCCATGCTATCTATACTCAGCTTTATCCACGTTATGACACTTTTCAAAATAAAGGAATTAAATACTACCTTCACTACCCCCTTTATCAAAAGACCTCTCCCTTTACACAAAGAAAGAAAAATTGTCTGTAGGTATAATTACAAAAAATCCTCGTGCTGACGGGACTAAATAAAAACTTTGTTGAGGTTTATACTAAAATGCAATAACTGAGAGTGCATGTAATTTCAGCCAGATATTTTAGTGCTATATGAAGTGACAAGGAATGGGTTTTAGAGTAGCGCGTCAGCCTCTCTTCTTTAATCTTTCCAGTGCTGTGATATTCCTAGGCTACTCTTGTAATTCACCTCAACACTCACCTTACCTCTCACCTGAAGCACCTCCCCAAAACTTTCATTTTCCTAGCTTGTTCTTGCTTCTCACCTCAACTCACCTCACGCACCTCACCAATACCGTGATTTTCCTA
This sequence comes from Coenobita brevimanus, assembly GCF_032717465.1. Classification (NCBI taxonomy): domain Eukaryota; kingdom Metazoa; phylum Arthropoda; class Malacostraca; order Decapoda; family Coenobitidae; genus Coenobita; species Coenobita brevimanus. The sequence continues at coordinate 60,336,546 of NC_136959.1, read as the reverse complement.
CTTTATTATTGCTCCTCACCTCAACTTACCTCACCAGGTGTATATTACCTATCTACAGGTGTATCTTATCTATCTTCGGGTGTATACTGTCTATCTTCAGGTGTATCTTATTTATCTTTAGGTGTATATTATCTATGTACAAGAGTACATTATCTACCTTCAGGTGAACATTTTCTAACTTTACCTTCAAAGTTTTAAAAATGGATTAGAATTATCTTTAGAGTAGAATTGCAGAACTGAAACTTAAGAAGACATTAGAATACGTTGCTAGTCACGAATAAGTGCTATAGCAAGGATGTGCAGCCGCAGTATTGTCTTATTCTGCCAGTGAACTAGGGAAGATAAGATGCAAAATTATAAAAAAGAAATCGACTAATTTAATTTGCATGAATAATTCTAAACAAAGAAAAGAGAAATAATGACTAAAGTCAAAATTATTCAACCATGAAGGGATATATAATTTCTTTTAGTCACTTGCTTTAAAATGAAAGTGAAAAATGGCTAAGTGTTTTTTTGAATGAGAAAAAAAATAATGGTGGAACAAAAAATTTCATGCGTGGAATTTTGAGCTATTCTGAGAGTTTATACGATTCAGTATCAACATGTTTTAAAAATCATTCTTGTGCACTTTCTGTTAGTTATACTTTTTTGTGTGTGTTCATATTTTGGTATTACACACACACACACACACACACACACACACACACACACACACACACACACACACACACACACACATTCTCACTTTTATTTTACAATGTCTCTCTTTTCACTTGTATAACAGGATTTCCCCCCCCCCTCTCTCTCTCTTCCTTGAATTTCATTTCTTCTCCAACTCCTATCTATCTACACATTTTTCTTCATCCTCCATCTTCTAGTTTCTTCCTTCTTCCTTCCCTAGTTTTCTTCTTAAGCAGTACCACTATTTCCTCCTCCTCCTCCTCCTCCTCATCATCATCATCATCATCATCATCATCATCATCATCATCATCATCATCATCATCATCCTTAATCACTCTTCTTTTCCTCCTCTCCTCAGCCACTACATCTTCTCTACTTTCCTCTTCTCCGCCTCCTTCTTCTTCCTCCTCTTCCTCCCCGTCTCCTTCCTTCCTTCTCCTCCTCTACCTCTCCGTCTCCTTCCTCCTCTCCTCCTGCTCACAATCGACAGCCGTACAAGAAATACTCGACTACTTACGACCGTCTTAGATTTACAACGTCTTGAGAACACAGACAGGGGAGGCGTCTTTGTTGAGAGAGAGAGAGAGAGAGAGAGAGAGGAAAAACGAAAACATTACACAATCGAGAGAAAGAGACTGTGTAATATTTTCATTTTTGCTCTCTCTCTCTCTCTCTCTCTCTCAGAGGTTTTCTTTAATTCTCCTTCTTTCTCTCTCTCTCCTCAAGACCCATATTTCGTCTTAAACTGAAGGGCTCCATTCCTTTTCTATTACTTGTCTTCCTCTTCCTTTCTTCTCTTTCTTCGTTTTTTTATCTCCTTTTCTTCTCTCTTCTCTCTAACTTTCCCTTTTACTTCCTTTCTCTTGCCTTTTCTCTTATTCTTTCCTCTTTTCTTACCTCATCATTTCTTGTCTCTACTTCCTATCTCTTTCTCTGCTTTATCCCCCTCCCTTCTCTCCTCTCTCTAATTTCTCTTTTCCTCCGCCTACCTCTCCTATTTTTCTCTCTCTTCATTCTCAGTTTCCTCTTTTTGTCTCTTCCCTTTCTTTCCCTCTCTCTTCTTACTCTTCAATTTCCGTCTTTTAATCCATTTTTCCTTTCCTCTCTTTTATCTTCTCTTGTGTCTTTCACCTCTCTTCCTCCTTTCGTTCCTCTCTTCTGTCTTCCCTTTACCCTCTCCTTTTCTTTGCTTCCTTTTCTCTCT